>NC_137924.1:43965480-44070480 GCF_963457725.1 Sprattus sprattus | reverse complement strand
CTTCCACTGTGTCTCTGCACATAGAAAGCAAACGTGGACAGTGCTGACAAAAACAAACCCTCACGTCTTCGTAACCAAAACACGGAGGAACAGAAAACAGCTGAAGTAGCTATCTTGTCTCCTGGTGTTATTTGTCAGCCCTTATCGTATCTTCTGTGAGTTGTGGGAACGTTGCCTTATAGGAGCTGAATCATGCTTCGCCCCCGCATCTCCCACTCAGACGGGGTTGGGTCCTGCCTCCAACAAGGCAAAAAAACTGGATGTCAATGCAGAAGTTACCATCCTCTATCCTGCTAGCGTAACACGCGCGGGAGACTCATACCCCAGTCAATAACATTAATCAAAGAAGGTTATTGTTTGTAAAGCTCCCTGATACCGGCATGAAGTCTAGATAAAGGTTTGTGGTGTGTCAGAGTATTTATCACCTCTGCTACTGACTCTCCCAGACCTGATTCAGCATTCACCACTGGCCTGCCTACATACCCATGTAGTGGGTAAGCGAATGACTGGTTTTGTTCCTCTCACTTTGAGAAAATGTGACACAAATGACACATGACCACGGCGACCTTTGAGACAAGCAGACACTCATTTACTCCTATGATCATTAATCTGATTTGGCCACAATGCACCTGTGCATGCAGATTTGGTCCTTTGTGTATGTCTGCAAGTGTGTGTGTGTGTGTGTGTGTGTGTGTGTGTGTGTGTGTGTGTGTGTGTGTGTGTGTGTGTGTGTGTGTGTGTGTGTGTGTGAGAGTGAATGAGTGAGTGAGAGGGATAGAGAGAGAGCATATGTGTGTGAGTATGTGTGTGTACGTGTGATGGCCCAGATCACATTCAGACTGGACACACAATCCTGCTGCCACCATTTCCTGTACTGAGAAACACAGAATCACAGCTTTTCCTGTTTTCTAGTAATTTGGAGGGCCCCTTCGTGTGGATATGTGTGTGTGTGTGTGTGTGTGTGTATGTGTGTGTGTATGTGTGTGTGTGTGTGTGTGTGTGATGCAGTCACAGTAGACGTACTGGAAGCAGCTGTGGAAGCAGTGGATGGATGCAGTTAGCCCATGATCATGCTAATAAACAAAACCAAAAAAGACTCAGAAACAACCACTGCTTCCCTCGGGCCTCAGATGTCTCTCTTGTCCCGTCAGCCTGCCCAGACCACTTCAAAAACACCCAGCCACACTGCCAGCAGTGTACCCACTTATTACAGCTACTGGATGCTGCCGCCGCTCCTGTTAGCATACTTCCTGTTAGCATGTGTGGAAGACCACACCGCCATCACGGGCACTCATCTGCTGACTGACCACACACACAGTTGCCATCTGGTGTGTAAGCTAATGCCTCAGCACAGGCCTTTACCAGGGAGTCAGCCACAGGACTCAAGCTGTTAAGACTGCTGGAAATCCCTTGACGTAATAATAAACGTCACAACATACGCTTGTGTTTAATTAACTGATCATGACAAAACGTGTGTGTGCTCAATGCATATCTAAAGTACAATACAACTCTTTAACCTAACAATATTATTTATATTTCATGATTTATTATCATGATATTTCATTGTGAAATATGTTACTTTCCATGGTGTGAGGTGGTCAGGATGAATACTGTGATCACTCTGGTTTCACAATAATGCCTCCAGAGATGTTTAACAGTGCCTCCATTCAAACAGATGGATGAGGGGGGTGGGGTGGGGGTCATATGAGATGATATTCGATGAGGAAGGACAGCTGGAGAGAACACACAGGTAAGAGCCATAAAACACCATTAGTCATCGTACGCGTGACAACTCTGGTACCCTGAAGGCAAATAATGACCAGGAGAGAGATTCATATCTGACCTGATGTAATAGGAGGTACACGGCATGATGAGTAAACACAATACGTTCAATACGGGAGACACACACACAGACACACACATAAAAACGGGAACAGGAACAGGATACATGCATGCATACACACACGCATGCATACACACACGCATGCACACACACACACGCACACACACACTAAAACTAAGCCGCATGCAGTTCCCTAATAAAAAATCCTCATTAAGATAAAGTGGCTGATATCACATGCCTCTAGACAGCTATAAGCCAAAGCGCGCGCATGTGTGTGTGTGTGTGTGTTTGTGGAGGGGTGGGTGTGATTACTCTGAGGGCTTATGTGTTTTTAGGGAAAGATAATGTGCCTGTGTGAGGGACTAGTCAGACAGGACCAGACCTCTGTATGAGGCAATCCTATTAGCAGCTGACGCTGGGCTGGCCCCAATCACACATGATTACAGGCAGCTTTGGCTGACGTTTTGATCTAACGCTCCTCCGGTCTCATCTGTCCAGCCGCCCCTCCCTGGAGCTCCTCTGCCTGATGATGAAGAGCCCTTCTCTACCATGTTCCTTTCTTCATCTCCCTGTTAGTCTGTCTGTCAATCCTCTGTCTGTTAGTCTGTCTGTCTGTCTGTCTGTCTGTCTGTCTGTCTGTCTGTCTGTCTGTCTGTCTCTCCTCTATCTGTATATCTGACTGTCTCTAGCTAACACAATATTTCAAAAGATTCTCCCTCCCCCTCTCTCCACTCTCCCCAAATTATAAGCACTGTCTCTAATTTAAGCACTCTCTTCCTGTCGCTCTCATTTTTGATAAGGCTCTTAGTTAACATGTGCTATGAGTGCGATGTCATGGTGGTGGATCAAAGGGACTCGGGCTTTATCAGCTTTTAGGCTCCCATCTCGTCTCATCTCGTCTCGTCTCATCTCATCTCTCCTCTGCTCTCCCCGACTCTCACTCAGGCCGGGCCTCTGGGCCGTTACCCGCACTGCGCTTCAATTATGATAATGGAGCCGTGCGATAATGCATCTCCGCCAAACAGACACTCAGCCCAGAGCCTCAGACAAACACCACTATAGGGCTGCCATGAGAGTGCACACACACACACACACACACACACACACACACACACACACACACACACACACACACACACAGAGACAGAGACACACTCACACACACACACACACACACACACAAACACACACACACAGAGACACACTCACACACACACACACAAACACACACACAGAGACAGAGACACACTCACACACACACACACATATATAGACAGACATACACAGACAGACACACACACAGACACACACATAAACAGACACATACAGACACACAAGATGTGTGCCGACACATGCAGTATGCACACCCGTGTATCCTAGACGTACACAAACCCACACAAATACGTACACAAGTGCTCCCCCCACAGCCACCCACACACACATTGATTGATATTCTAGGATTGATATTCTTACATGCGGCCCTCTCAGTCCCACTGGCCCTCGTCCAACTTTAGCTACGATAAATCGATGCGGTGAAGTCATCTCAGTCCGCCGTGTGTCTGCAGACCGGCTGCATTTTGGCAAGAGTCCTGAATACAGTAGCATCTGGTGACCATCAGCACCAAAATAAAACCACACACGCCATGCGTTTTTTTAACCATCCTTTTCATTTTTATTCCCTTGCTTTTATATCGAAGCCACACTGTGTGGGGTATGGGGGGTGGGGGGTTTAGTAGCCCACAGAGGTCTGGCTTTCCACTCAAACTTTACATGCATATGGCCTTGCCTTGAGTGGCACTGGCAGGGGTGGTAGGATGGAGGGAGGCTTCTCTGAACGAATTTAGTGAAAAAAAAAAAAAAAAAAAGTAAAACAGCTCACACACAGACATAAAAAACACACACATGCACACACTGACACACATGCACGCACACATACAAGTTCCCGCTGTTGGAGGACTGGAAGCCCTTTCTCGTTTTTTTCCCAAGGCTGTCCTGATTTAATTACCACCTTCAGCCTTCAATTAGAACTCGGTGGTTAGGGGTGGGATGAAAGGGGGAGAGGGAGACCTAACGAGGGTTTGATTTTATCCCGAACCTCCCCCCGCGACCCTGCCACCATCTCTGTCCCGACTGCCACACAGTTTCAACATATTTACACCAGCATGCCAGGCCTTTTCCTCTGCTCTTTACAGGGGTGTGTGTGTGTGTGTGTGTGTGTGTGTGTGTGTGTGTGTGTGTGTGTGTGTATGTGGGTGGATGTGTGTGTGTGTGTGTGTCTGTGAGTTTGAGATGTGTGTGTATGTCTGAGATGTGGATCTATTTGAGATATGTCTGTGTGTGAGCGTGTGGGTGTGGGTGGGTGTGAATCTGTGTGTTTATATTGGAGAATTGTGTGTATTCAGGATGGGAGTAAGTGTGTATGCGTGTGTCAGTGTGTTTTAGACTTAGTGTGGGCATGTGTGTCTATTCAGGATGTGTCTCAGAGTGTTTGTATTCAGGATGTGTGTGTGTTTGTGTGTGTGGGTGACTGTGTGTACGTGTGTGTGTGTGTGTGTGTGTGTGTGTGTGTGTGTGTGTGTGTGTGTGTGTGTGTGTGTGTGTGTGTGTGTGTGTGTGTGTGTGTGTGTGTGTGTGTGTGTGTGTGTGTGTGTGTGTGTGTGTGTGTGTGAGTGTGTGTGTGTGTGTGTGTGTGTGTGTGTGTGTGTGTGTGTGTGTGTGTGTGTGTGCCTGGGCAACACAGTTTTTCCTTTGTTCTTTCCCAAGGCTGCTTCCTGCCATTAGGAGCTCAATGCTCTTTACAGTTTTTTTTTTTTATCAGGCTTCCTCACTGGCACAGCCAAGCTTGGAGCTGACCCCAAAAAACGACAGAGCAAAACACAACCACATAGACAGGAAGAGCGAAAGAGAGAGAAAGAGAGAGAGAGAGAGAGAGAAAGAGAGAGACGAGTAAGAGAGGACAGAGTGCTGATTGAGGTGAAAACCTGCCCCTTTAAACACAGCCTGCTTCATTTACAGTGGCCTGGCCCTCGCTCTCGTACACAGATCGATGCGGATGCGCGCGCGTGCGTGTGTGTGGGTCCTTCATTGCCACGCCCCACCAACGCCACCATAATACCTCCATCTCACTGCTCCCAGATCAATACTCACTATACACTACTGCACTCCTCATCCAGGCCGTAACGGCCACCGGGTTCAAGCCCAGTCATCCAGACTGGGGCTGGGTGAGAGGCAGTGGCCACTGGAGCTCCAGCCAATTCGCTCTGCTGCAAGGGCTCATTTTTCACTGACTGGGGCCCGAATGCAATATTCATGAGGGGGAGCAGTGTGTGATAAGGGCTACCAGCTGACCGGTTGGAAATAGCTTTGCCTACTGGCCAGTGGCAGGGAGATATGGACCGGTGCAGTGTGGCTCTCTCTCTCTCTCTCTCTCTCTCTCTCTCTCTCTCTCTCTCTCTCTCTCTCTCTCTCTCTCTCTCTCTCTCTCTCTCTCTCTCTCTCTCTCTCTCTCTCTCTCTCTCTCTCTCTCTCTCTCTCTCTCTCTCTCTCTCTCCCTCTCCCTCTCCCTCTCCCTCTCCCTCTCTGGCACTCTCTACTATCTGTGTGTGAAGCGCACCACCAGAGCCAGGAGAATTTATTACCGGAGCCGGTGCTGGGAAGAGTGGAGCAGAGCCAGGAAACGGCACCTGACTGACTGTACTGCGGTCTCAGCTGGTGGAGAGCTGCTAGGCTTGTTTTTTTTCTGAAATCCATTATTTTTTGCCCACTCGTTCAGATAAACAACACACTTCCATCAAAATGTCTCTCTGTCTATCGCTCTCCTTCCATCTGTCTCTCACACACACACATACTCACACAAATTCTGCACATTCCTCTTCTCTGCCTCTCTCTCTCTCACTCACTCTCTCACACACACACACACACACACACACACTTCCTGTACTCAATCCTATTGATGATTTATTTGAGAGAGTGTTTGCACTACCCTGCCATTTAGTCGGAAGCCTGCGTCCCTCAGGTTCACACAGAAACAGGGGAAGTAACCCTGCTCTTTTACGGGAATACACAGCGACACACACACACACACATACACACACTAACACACACAGGGAGGCACACACACACACCCACCCTGATAGTTTGAGGAAGGGCTTTTTAATGGCCAGGTGTGTGTGTGTGTGTGCCCTACCCACAGGAGCGCAGACACTGCGTAGTGGCAGAGCCTCCCAGCATGCAACAGGCTGGCTCAGCAACACCACTTCCTTTCCCAACCAACCCGCTTATTTCCCCCTCAGTGGGACCCCTGCCTGCTCTGTGGGGGTGTGGGGGGGGAGGTGGGCACGTGAGAACCTCTCCTCAAAGAGCCCTCCTACATTAAGGCACACACAGTGTGTTCAACTATCTGTCACCTCATGTCTTGCCTTCAGTGTCAATCAAAATCCTGGGGTCCAAAGGGTCTTGGGGTCCTGGGGTCCAAAGGGTCTTTCAGTGGCTCATTTGACTATCTCTCTCTTGTAAGCTTATATTTCTCTCTCTCTCAACCTCCCACCCCCACCCCCCTCATCCCCGACTCCAGTTCATGTTAGTTTACAGTGTTGGGTTCACTGCCCTCTCTTGGTCTCTGTTTCCCATAGCTTGGTAAACAATCCCCCTGCCTCTCCCTCTCTTTCTTTCTCTGTTCATTCATTTTCTTCCCCTAACCAGCAAGGAGTACCTCCAATTCATGACAGTTAGGAATGCTGACTAAACAGTGGTGAGTCGGCCAGTCAGTAGTTTCGCTTTTGCCCTGCGGAAAACACGCAGCATGAGTAGGAGGCTGGGCTATCGCGGAATTCCACCTTAAATGCCATGGGTTCGGCAGCGGAACACAAGTACCAGCTATCCCACTTAAATGACGCCACTCATGTCAATTTCGGCATGCATTAGAATGGGCACCACCACGTCTTTCCGTGCCCACGCCAGGTAGGTACGTGCCTCTCCACTCTCTTCTCAAGCTCAACAATGCTTTCTGTATGGGCGTGTGAATGGAACACTGCATGTCTAAAGGCATGGGCGGACTAGAGATGTGACACTGATATTGTACTATAAAGGTTGTCACACGCAGTCCCAGAAATGTGTCTCGGAGGCATCTGGAATGTCTCTCTCTCTGTCTCTGACATGTACTCTCACACACACACACACACAAACAAACACACACACACACAAACAGAGAGAGAGAGAAAGAGAAAGAGAGACAAGAAAATATGATGAAAATAAGTGTCACACACGGTGATAGGTATTGCACTAGATAGAAGATGAATTATAGTACGTGTGCATGAGTGCGCGTGTGTGTGTGTGTGCGTGTGCGGTACGTGTGCGTGTACGTGTGCGTGTACGTGTGCGTGTACGTGTGCATGTGCATGTGCATGTACGTGTACGTGTACGTGTACGTGTGCGTCTGTGTGTGTGTGACTGAGTGAAGGAGTGAGTAAGTGAGAGAGCGAGAAGGAGAACATGAGTATTTATGAGAAGAAGACTGACACAATGACCCTTGGAACATCCACCCAAGTCTCCATTACATTACAGACATTAGAGAGGCTGAAGGGACTACACATCCTTCAACTCCAACCCCCATCAACCCCTACTCCCCCCCCACCCCACATCACCATAACCCCCACTCTGACACTGAGACAAACACTCTGTGCGTGTCTGTACACTGTCTGCCGTCATTATAGATCACTCAGACCGCGTGCTGTCCAAGAGGGAGACAGAGAGTAAACAGCACTTCTTCCTCGGACACTCCGGTCTCTCGCTCCAACCGTTTTCCCATTTTAAGCGACAATTGAACAGATGTTTCTCTGAAATGAATCAGAGCCAGTCGAGAGTGTGGGGATGCTGAAGAGAATACTTGGCAAGGGAAGAAGCTAGTTAGTATTGTCCTTGGTCAGCACCATTCTCTCCTTTTAGCTAATTGCTTTTTTTTTATAGACTTTAAGGCCTATCCAGATACAAGCATCTGTAAAGCGAATAGCCAAATAAATACATGGCCATGAGAGTAGAGTAGCCATCTCAACCCGAGCTCTCTAAGGCTAAATATGATTGCTGATGTGGCCAGTATCAGTGCAGGGCTGGAGGTTAGATTTGGGGGTACAGCAAGACACATTAATTAGTAGATGCTGAAAATAATCAATCTTGTGCACCCTTCCTGTTGGGGTGTTGTGACCTTTGACACCTAACTCTATTAGTCTGTCTCTTTCGTGTCGCCGTCTGGAGGTCAAGTCCAGCAGCCCCACCCTGTCTCCAAACCCCTGACAGTTAGCTTACCTTGCCGTTTTTTAATACCGTGTGGTTAAAATGAGGTCGTCCTTGAGGGAAGTTAATGAAATCAGTGCTTTGAAAGTATGATTCAAAAACCCATTTCATAATGTACAAGTGGAATTAAAATGCAATTTATTGTAGTCTCTCGGGGTTGCCGCCACTTTTATAAACTTGATAAACGCAGAGCCAAACTACGGGCTTAGCGAGCTCGCTAATTCCTTTTAAGCAATGAGAAAATTCTAGAAGACTTTGTGAGGGGGTGTGGAGGACTGCTTACTTGTACACACTGTAAACGTAAACCCTAACCCCCCACCCCTATGAAAAACTCGAGCCCACGGTAGGCTAATGCGCTCAATTTCTCAATGCACTGCATTAAAGCTGCACTGCTTACATTACTAGTGGCCTTTTGCTTCTGACAATGCATGGTTTCATAGGAAGGAGTGCTCAAACATTTGAGATATGTTTTTGTAAGGTTTTCTGCTGACCGCCGATGCTTGGCTTCCTATGAAGTAGGAGGAGTGAGTGACCCTTAGGGAATGCCAGGTCTTGACCCTACGTGTGCTGGAGTGGTCTCCTCCCCTTCCTATTGACCAACTCAGAAACCCTGTCGCCTTAAGACAGACACACACACACACACACACACACACACACACACACACACACACACACACACACACACACACACACACACACACACACACACACACACACACACACACATACACATGTTTGCCCTTGAAGACTGAAATCCCTTCTCCATGCCTCATGCTCTCTTGGGACAGCTTTTTCGTCTCGCATCTAGACCTTATTGAATTGAAAAATAATATGGGTGATACCGACACTAACGGCAGAAACGCATTTTGCCAGAAGAGTGAGTAACTGATGACAGTAAAGGGATTGAGTGAGATAGTGAGTGAGAGAGAGAGAGAGTGGGAGAGAAAGAGAGAGACTAAGAGAAACAGAGAGAGAGACCATTGCATGCTCTCTCGGAGAACTAACACTACAAATACCAGGTGTGTGTGTGAAGGGTTACAGGCCAATATCTGATAAAAATGTCTTCAAGAAGATGCTACAACTCACAATCACATCAGAATTATCACAGCTGAAATCAAATTATTAACTCCAACGTCTCCAACGTCTGACGCAAACCTTTACCAGAAACACATATCTTTTGTTCCACATTTCTGCTACTGCCTCGAACACACACTTCCAGCCCTGTCACACACACAGTCTGAGTGTGTGTTGCTCTGAGGACTGAGGTCTGTGTTCTCTGTGCAGTCTCACCCCGTAATGTCACATCTCTGGGAGCCCGTTTCTTGGAGCCATTGTGTTTTTGGACGCTAATCGGGTTCATGTGAAAGGTATTAAGAGTCGCCGCTAACCAAGTGAAACTGAATGGGGCAAAGAACTTGGGGTCAGAGCAGAGCTGTTTCCTAAGTGCACACACACACACACACACACACACACACACACACACAGTTCAGACTTGTTTATGGAGATTTCCAGTGATGCTTGATTGCACTGCATGTGTTCAAGAGGTCATTAAAGAAAAGCTGTTGCAATCATGAACCCATAGCAATATTCAAAGAACATCTGATTGAAGGATTTACATGCTTGATCAGATAACATGATGACTTCTTCCTTGTGTTCTGTGTGTGGTTCAAAAAAGAATCTTACAGATATCTTACATAAAGTGAATTTTTGGCATTCATACATTGGTAAGCATATATATATATACCAGCCTCTTCCAAGCATGACAAATCTTGCCGAAGAGGAAAAAGCTGTACTAGGTTTTTTTCCTGTCTTTTAGCCCAGCTGTTTGATTCACAAAAGAGCATGAAAAGTCACATTCGGCATCTGTTTCTCAGGCGACATCTGTACGGACCGGGGGGCTTAGCAGCGCGCTTGAAATGATTCGCATTGTCCAAATAAGCGGGATGTTCTTCCCTTCTCTTTTTTTCCTGCGAACTGACAAGTCTTCCCGCTATGCAATAGATACTGAGCAGGACGTCGCGTTTATCAGGCGCGGGACGTTATTCCTGATCTTTTTTTTTTTTTTTAAAAAGGGATGTCTCAGGCCAAATGCACGAGGAACTGTCTATCACTCTGGCATAATGATGCAAATCCATCCCGTGCACAGTGTGTGTTGTTGCGGGTACATGGCACATGTAAACACGGTCACGAGGCGAAGATTTGCCCTCGAGCCAACACAAGCAGTGGACATCGTCTCGTCATAGTTCCACGAATGCAAGGACGAAAGACTTGTTTCTTCTGTCCAGTCCCATATGGCTTAAGTCATGAAAATTCATATTTTCGTAAAAACAGGGTGGAATAAGGAGCAAAGAATCGGACACGAGAGGCCAGAATGACCCTTGGAGGGCAGTGGCACAAAGAACTGATTGTCAGAACTTCCCATGACCCATGCAATTTATGGCTTGCTATTTACATGAGAGATAGTTCTGTCTTGATATATCCTGAATAGTATGAGCATATGCAAGACTTAAAAGTTTTAAAAGATAGGCCAAAGCCATTCTCTATTGTTTGGTCCATGAGTTAAGTTCTAGACGAAAGAGCACTTTAAATCCAAAGTATCATTACATTAGATTTGTTTGAAATTGCACCGTCAATCATTAAGTTCATGCTTATGGTTGTAAAAATATCACACCCATGCTGCACAGCGCTGCACCTGTCACTGAACACAAAGCACCTGGCATTCCCTTCATATCTACATGACTACTGGTGCAGATAGTTATTGTAACAACCACAAAACAGCCAGTTATGCATGTTATATAGGTAACTAGCGTGCCATAATGTTTTGAGTAGTCTGTAACTCCATCCACTCACACAGGTTTCACACCTGCTTTCCTTCTCCTATTTCGAAAGATGCTGGTTTGTAAAACACCCTCCAACGGTTCTCCTCTCAAGAGTTAGGTGCGGGACTCACCTCCGTTCAGTGGAGCTGCCAGGGAGCACAGGAGAAAGCACAGCAGCAATACCCCAGCGACGAGACAGGTAGCCGTCTTCTTCATGTTCCGAAGATCCAAACAACGCGAAGTATTGGTCCGGGGTTACCGTCCAGTGATCGGTCTCAGCTGCGAACCATTCTTCTCCCGGTCGGCAAGTTGAATTCAAATGTGCTCCTGCTAAAGCTTATTTTAGATTATGTCCTGGCGCACGGTTCACCCGTCAGCGTGCTTCAATTCTGTTTGGTTACACTAAAGATATTTGAAAAAGCATAAAATTGTGAGAAAGCAAAGAAATGAAACCAAATTTAAGCCAAACGCTGTCTTGTTCTCTGGTCAGTTGGTCGCTTCTGCATAAGAAGCAGTAGCTTCGCCTACAGCATAAGGCGTAAAAGTGCAATTACTGATACAAATGAATGGCAGAAGCCACTATACCATTGGAATATCAAAACAAAGTCAAAGTTGCGGGATGTTTTAAAATAAGTGCAATAAATACAAGCGCTTGTCAGCGCAAGCTCCCTCGCTTCAGCCCCTTCCTATATCGCACAACAGCGCTCACTCCGTTTTGGCTATTTCATTTGGTTCCATTTAAATTTCCGGAATAGAGTCCAGTCCGTCGGCAATTGGCAAGTCAAGAAGAACCCGTCCGCAGCGGACAGTGTAATATTTTCACGGCTAAATGAATACTACAAACAGCGCGTATTTGTGTCGGATATCCAGGCAAGCTCTGTATAAAGCTTCACACAGGGTCTCTGTAACCGATTTCGCTGTCAAGTCTCGCCCCGCCCGCTTGGAACGACGCCTACGAACAACAGGTAAGACACGTCATGCACAGCTTAATTATGGAGCTTATTATAATATTATTCTAACACAACTGTAGTAGCACATTATTCAATTAATAACAAAATACAGAATGTTGCTTATAATTATTGATCACACATAGTGGTCTATTGTTCAGCAGACACTACAAGAGTGTAGTTTAGGCTATTTTAAATTCTAGTTTATATTGATAAATCATTTATGCGTTAAAATTCAGCCCTTAATTTTGTTGATTTGATTGTATGTTATTGGGTAGGGAGACTGACGTGACGAATTAAATGAGTAACGTTATAAACAAAAGCGAAGGGGTAAGAGGCAGGAATGAGAAGGGAGACAGGAATCTCTTGAGATGTGTTCTTTTTTTCCCTGTGAGAGAGGATTTGGTTAAGACAGGACCCGGTGTCCATCTGTCTCTCTCTAATCCGCGCGAGAACAACGCGATCACAGGCGCCGGTGCCTTCAGGATTCCACGGGTGTACGAGGGACAAAAGACGGGGCTGTGACTGGATGTGTGGAGGCGTGGGGAGGTCAGAGGTTATGGCAGACGTACAAATAAAGTAAAATACGACCTCGACATTACACGGGTAGCGACTGCCAAGATTACACGTAGAAATCATGGTTTCCCATGGAGCTGAATGCTTTAACAAAGCAGTCAATCCCAAAAGCCTATTGACTGAGTGATTTATTTATCTGCATCTAGCGTGTATCGGGGGAAAAGTGCCCTCTACCGGACAGGTGCGTATGTAAATATTCCTTCAGGAAATCGAGACAAGTTAACCCATAGTGGTTCTTGAAAGAATTTGATGTAATGTGGAAATGCTCCGAAGACTTATAAATGACTTTTTAAACATAAAATACATATTGTACGTTTGTTTTTATACAGTTGTTGATGTGGTTAATTACCTTGAGAAAGTATTGTTACAAGGACTGTGTTTTTATCATGTAGAAGTAAATTAATTGCAGCATCTCAGCCACATCTACACGACAAGTGAGTAGGGATCTGATACTCAGATCTACTGACATACCTCAAGCTGTCATCTCACAGGATCCAAATGCCCAAAGGCAAGAGCGCCAAACGGCATGCTGGGATAAGCTGCCCTCGATGCACTTGGCAGCCTTGGGGGAGAGGGGTCCTGTTGAGAAACTGATATTGGATCAACTCTGGGTATACCACATCTTAATCAAACCCTTAAACTGACCTGAGACCTGACAATTTTACAAAAGTAATGCTATTACCCTTGCTTGGCCCTTCTTATTCAAACCGCCATCACCTTTGTGTTTAAAGATGCGCATACATTTAAGTCACAACCAATCAGAGGGGAGAATCTTGAAGTAGCCTTAAAGGGATTGTCACGCAACTTATGTGTAGAGCATTATTATTCCACCCCTGATGTGAGGTGGCTAACACAACAGACCCCCACTTCTTTCTCCTTTTTGAAGAAGCACATTACCATTCATCAGATCTTGACAAAGCACATACACGGCCTTACAGAGAAATTCCCAGGGAGCGACGTGATCATGCCTCCATGCTGGGGGTCATGTCCACTTCCAATATCTTAATTGTCTAGTGGCACTGCTGGGACATGTTTTTGTGTGTGTGGGTGTGTGTGTGTTTGTGTGTGTGAGGGGCTTTACATGCCAATCCACATCAGTCTCAGTCAGTAAGGGTCACCTTGCAGCACTGGTCCCAGCTGTAAAGCAGGCGGCTCTATGATTGGATTAAATGTTTATCAATGTAGCCGTCTGGACCAGCCCCACTCTCTCTCTCTCTCTCTCTCTCTCTCTCTGCCCGAACCAGCCCCACTCTCTCTCTCTCTCTCTCTCTCTCTCTCTCTCTCTCTCTCTCTCTCTCTCTCTCTCTCTCTCTCTCTGCCCGAACCAGCCCTTCTCTCTCTGTGCCGGGGCACTAAGTGCTGTACCGTGTGCGCACTGTATGAGACGTGTGTGTGTGTTTGTACGTGTGTGCACTGTATGAGACGTGTGTGTGTGTTTGTACGTGTGTGCACTGTATGTGCATTCAGTGCATGAATGTGTGCCTTTGTTGGGCATTGTGCGCTTGCGCTGAATGTGTGTACTTGAGTGCATGTGATCGTGTGTGTGCGTGCTTGTGTGAGGATATTGCTCGTGGCTGAGCATGTGGTGTGTGTGTTGTGTGTGTGTGTGTGTGTGTGTGTGTGTGAGAGAGAGTAAGAGAGACACACAATGTGATCATTTCTTATGGCTCAAAAGGGAATTGAAGGATTGCCTCCCTGACCCATCAATAGACCCACGTCTCCCCAGCCCAGCCCAGCCCAGCCCAGCCCAGCCCAGCCCAGCCCAGCCCAGCCCAGCCCAGCCCAGCCCAGCCCAGCCCAGCCCAGCCCAGCCCAGCCCAGCCCAGCCCAGCCCAGCCCCTACATCCACAGAGCCCACCTCATTAAGTTAACAGCATTCATTAGCCAGATGAAAAAGCATAAGAAAAGGCAGAGGGGGGGGGGGGGGGGGGCGGGGGGGGGGGTGGTTAAGCAGGTGGAGTTATTATTTCTCCATGTACTCTCACCCTCCCCTCCAGCTACTCCCCGTATAATAGCAGAGTCCATGACCCGCGGCTACAGCTTCCAGTGAAATGCAGGTTAGGCAAGTGATAGCATCTCCTGGGATCTCTGTGCGCCTATCTCTCGTCCACATCTCAAATTGACAATCCTGCCCTGAGAAAATTACCCCGTCTCCGAGAGAAACCCTCATGAAGCATACACACCTACACGGTGACACGCCTCGTGCAACCCCCATCTTCAATAGGGCGAGGAATTTCTACGGGCGTGTAAAGCAGGGATTTAATGTTGTGTCTCTGTGTGTAAAAGAGAGAGAGAGAGAGAAAGAAAGAGACAGAGAGAGAAAGAGAAAAGTGTTTTTGTGTGAATGTGTGAATATTATCCACACACTTATGAAACTTAATCTCCCTGCATCCCTTTCAGGGAATTTTGCACCTCAGAAGCACATTATTTAATGTGTTTTTACACAAATTAATGAGCCATTTGGGGTGTTATGGCTGATAATGAGTATAATATACAGCAAAACAACACCCACAGGCAGTGGTTTACCTTGTTTAGCACCAAATAATGCTACAACAAACACCAACACGCACAAACATTGTTCAGCAGGTGTAAACAGTTTTCAGCATATGGGGACAAGCTCTAATCACTTGTTCATAGACATGATCACACATTAGACTACATAACACTATAAGCCAACACTGAGATTATGTCAGCTGTTCAGCCCAGGGTTGAATTAATGATGTTATCCTTTTGGAGGATTTAATGAACGCCACATGCTTACCTTGCTCATCAGATTACACAGATGAAGCCCCCACCCTAACCCACTGAAATTGATTAGCTGAATCTTCAGACAGGTGGACGGGTAGGTACAGTACATGCAAAGTCGCCTGTGCACACACACACACACATATACACACACACACACTCACACTCACACAAAGGAACAGAGATGAAGAGAGTAATTTCCTCTCTGTCCTTTGATATCATTAGAGTCCTCTCAGCCCTGAGCTCTAATGTATGCAATCTACAATCTGACCTAAATAAACTGGCCTCTTTCTTCTCCCTGTTTATATCAACTGTTTATTCTCCATCTCTCTTCCTCTCTCTCTCTCTCTCTCTGTCACACACACACGTGTTTATTCTCCATCTCTCTTCCTCTCTCTCTCTCTGTCACACACACACAAGTGTTTATTCTCCACCTCTCTTCCTCTCTCTCTCTCTCTCTCTGTCACACACACACAAGTGTTTATTCTCCACCTCTCTTCCTCTCTCTCTCTCTCTCTCTGTCACACACACACAAGTGTTTATTCTCCACCTCTCTTCCTCTCTCTCTCTCTGTCACACACACACAAGTGTTTATTCTCCACCTCTCTTCCTCTCTCTCTCTCTCTCTGTCACACACACACAAGTGTTTATTCTCCACCTCTCTTCCTCTCTCTCTCTCTCTCTGTCACACACACACAAGTGTTTATTCTCCACCTCTCTTCCTCTCTCTCTCTCTGTCACACACACACAAGTGTTTATTCTCCATCTCTCTTCCTCTCTCTCTCTCTGTCACACACACACAAGTGTTTATTCTCCATCTCTCTTCCTCTCTCTCTCTCTGTCACACACACACAAGTGTTTATTCTCCATCTCTCTTCCTCTCTCTCTCTGTCACACAAGTATGTTTTGCTCCCATATGAATTTGGAGCTAATCGTGTTAAGTTCTTTAATTAATGAGATGGCAGAAGTGGGAGTAAGATCTCAATATGCTTTCCCACCACCACGGACTGAAAGTGAGAATGATGCCGTACAGCGTGCCAGATCTTCTCCTTAATGCACTTTTGACTATGTTCCATTTAAGTTGTTGGCTATGGTGTGCATGAGAGAGACCAATGTTAAACTTTGCAAATATTAACAGAACTAATACGACCCAATTATTATAATTTATTATACGGCTCTTCAGAATGTTCCAAAAAGTACCGTTGATTTGAATGGGCCATCCCTACGTCATACCCTACATTCATTCCTGCTAACAGAACGCTGCGAAAAGATTATGGCCGCTGTCATTGGCAACAGGTTTTGTGCTTCTAATTCATCTCTTTCATATCACTCCGCAAGAAGTCCAGTCATTTTAACGTAACAGACTCATGGTAATTTGAAGTCAGCAAGTAATGGGTTGCTATGCAACACCTGAAACTTCAAAGTTCTATTTGCTTGAAGAACTCTTTATTTCTAAACGGGACTCATGAAACGGCAACTAAATCATTAAAAAGCGGTATGTTGGAGGAATGTCTTCTATCATTTTTGGCAAGTAACCGTATAATAAGCGGGATAATGTATTGTCCGTCGTCGGGGTGTTGTTCGCCCCGTCGGGAATTCTTTTTGGAGAATGACCTCCGGACAATACATTATCCCTTACGTGTTTTCTTAATCCAAACAATACAAAGAATACTTCTCATGTGAATTTATTAAATATTTCATTTGAGAAAACGGTTCTTTAGTCGTTTTAAGTTGTTGCATCAGGGTCTGGATGCAGTTTGCTCAAAGACTTGCCCTTACAAACAAAACAACACATACACACATGAAAATAAAACATTGTCACAGAAAACCATCTGAAGATGCACATCTACAGGGACACACAGCCTGTTGCAAGACCATTCGGAGACTCATTTATGAATGTTTTTTTTTTTCAATTTTAATTTTCCTGTACTGAAGTGGCTTTAGAGTTTTGGGGTTGAACATGTTGCAAGAGGGTTCGATAGGCTCCACTCAACAACCCACAGGGCACATAAGCCCCCCTACAGACAATCTGTCTGATTATCAAGGAAACAAACAAACACACAGGGCAGAGAAGTCCTCCAGGAATTAGTAAACATACCCTCAACGCGGAGCGGATGAATATGCATGGCTGAGGAGGAGCGAAAGAAGCGGAGACAGATGAAAGAGAAGAGGAATTAAGAGGGAGAGAAGGAGAATCCGGTTCACAGCTGTTTACGAGGGTTGCGTCGCTTTACAAGCGGTCGTGATCCGGGATGATGAGCGTGAAGCACTTCATCCTGAGAAAAAACATCTCCCTTTTTGCGGGCGTAGAAGGAATTAGCACCCTCAATAAAGAGAAGGAGAGAGAGAGAGTGGAAGAAAGAGAAAAACGGAGAGGGGGGGGGGGGGGGAGAGAGAGAAGGAGATGAGGGGAGCAGAAGAGGGCTGAAGGAGCGAGCTACCCAAAGCAGAAAAAGGAGCAGGGCGAGGAAGGGCTAAACCATATGGGTCTTAAATATATAATTACGTGTCAAGATGGAAATAAATCGCTTTTTAGAAAGTCTTTTTCACCCACAAGTTGGGGATTAGAGCAGATGGCGTCGCTCGGGATCATGTTTTCCCCAAAAATAAACTGAGAGATGAACGCCGGTGCTCCGGGAAGCCGGAAAACTTTTCAAGCTGCTTAAAGAGGGATCCCTCTGTGATTATGGAGGTCAAGGCCTCCCATGCCCAAAGGCAGAGCGGCCATTTGCAGGATCAGAGGCTGTACTTTGATGGACTGGTGGATGGTTGTGTAGACGGAAGGAGGGATGACGTTGTGCTGAATGGGAATAGACTTGAGGTTAGAATGCATTCGGTTGGATTAAAGTGAACTCCTTTGAATCCCAATTCATAATGTTGTGTTAGAAGGACACCTGTTCACTGAAGCACTCATGTTCCATTAGCCTTTCCTCAGGAATAGGTCAGTGCTTGTTCTAATCCTAACCATATAAATGAGAGGTTGTGGTACAGCCAGGGATTGTACTTTCTGTACCCTACAGCAGTAGTGTACTGGCCATCGGGAAAACAGGGGCAAACCCTGGTGGGTCGCCACATGGCAGCCAGTGGACCAACAAAATAAAGTGAGTTTCTAGCCCTGTCTGTCTCGTTACTGTCCCTCCAGACGGTGCTAGCAGACAACTACAGGGCCACATTTCTGTCCCAGTAAAACAAAATTAGACCATATACACAGACTTATTCTCTCTCTCTCTTTCTCTCACACGCAAACACACACACATATGCACACAACCATACATAAAGAGTACATAAATATATGTGCATAAAAGGCAGAGAAGCCTCTTAAACACAAAGCTCTGCTGTCTTCCCTGTGGCGACGTGAGGAGCCAGCCAGACCCATCGCAGCTGCACTGCATCACTCCCTCATTCACACCGTCAGCTCCCACCGCCATCTCTCACCACTTCCACCATAAATCTCTCCCCCGCTGTACAGTACAGCCCTCTGTCCCCAACCACCCAGATCTGACAGAAGCGCTCCAGCAACGCACAAAGAGCCTCTGCCACAGAGAGATCACAAGGAAGAGGGAAGAAACGAAAAGCCCACCAGCGACCCACCCCCAGTCAAAGCCATGAGCGAGCAGATCCAGGCCTTTCTATGGGGGAGGGGAGCTGAGGGAGGGAGAGAGAGAGAGCATAGGGGGTTGCTAGCCTCTTATTCCCGCTACTCTCACCCCTCTAGGATCCTGTGATTTAATTGGAATAATTATATTTGGTTAAGAGAGCTGGGCACCTAGTATGGCCTAGCCGGGCACACTATTTTCCTGATGTTTAACTCGGCTGCTAATTGAAGTGATTCAACAGAACTTGCCCCAAGGAACTAGGGCAATTGATTGCTACACTATGAAGTGCAAATTATATTTTAAATGTAGTGTTAAATACAAAGAAATGGCCACCAGCTAGAGTATGACTGATGGCAGAGCTGATGTTAATTTAGCCTGGGAGTTAATTAACACACATACGCAGACGTTGGTTTAAGTGAGACTTAAAATGCAATTGTTAACCCAACCCCCACTTTCGCTGGAAAAACACTCCTCGCATAAAATGAAATGGAATTGTGTGTGTGATTTTTTTTATTTTTTTTGGTTTTCTGGAGTGTCCTCCATCTCCCTTTCAATCTAGCCAGGCTTTTACCGTTGCCACGGTAACAGTGTGTACACATTCTACATTCCACGAACGAGGGAGCCACTCCACCAGGAGCACTGTAGCATCAAGTTTTTTTTCCCCCATGTTCCCATTAAACAGGAAGCAGGATGGTGCTACTCGAAGACAATGCCCTCTGCCATTTTGGCTCCACGCCAGCCCTTTAGATCCAGCATGGCACAGGCTGTGGCACAGAAACACTTTAACACATGCACAGATGAATGGGGGTTCAGGTGTGATTCGGTTCAGTCGTTTACGCAACACATAGCACATGGATGTGGGACAGGTGAAGCAAGCTGCTCCTCTTCGGTCTCTACGGATGTCTGCATTCACAGTGTGTCACAGTTGAAAGGACTGATGACCCCAAGGAGCATGACCGAGTAGGCCAGACCATGTGCCTGTGCAGCTCGGTCATGCTGGTGTATACTTCTATCTCCTCAGGGGTTGTATTGGTATCCTCCTTTTATGGGCCCCGCTGATGCAAGCACCAAAATATTCTATCCAGCAAGACCTCATTAGGTGTAGAATGAAGTGCATCACCAAATGATGTGTCGATTGGCTTGGATTATTTATGGCTAAATCCTGAACCCACCTTAATTTGACAGAATGTGTATCGGAGTACAGTCACTGACTCTCTTTTAATGAATGGTGGGTAGAGAGCTTCTCTATCCATCCATGACTCAAAAACTCTTGCATTCACATGAATAAACAGCTCTGAGTATCGACAGATGCTTTCAGTCTACATTTCCTCCAGTCTACCTGTCTCGCCCCGGTGTTGTCAATCAATAGTGATGGGAAAGGTAGCTGAGAGGCCCTGAGGGGGAGAGGAGAGGAGCGGGTGGGGAAGGATGGGAGCGTATCTGGGGCGTGGGTCCACAGAGGCTCGGGCTGGAGGAACCGGGGAGTGAAGCCCAGATGTGGAAGCTCAGAGGATCCCTGAGGCGGCCGCTCGCTGCTCTCTGCTCTCAATCTCAGGTAAACGCTGCTGAGATATAATGCAGCATAACAGCAGAAGAAAGCTATTAGCAGCATATTCTGTTTGAAAGTTTAGTTTGCCATAAACATTTGCAATAACACTGCAATATGTGTTAAAATTACATGTACAGACAGTTCAGCAGCTCTGTCGATACCATCCCTTTGCACAAAGCATGGTTTAATAATGATTGTTACCGAACTTTATTCGAACTTTATTTATACTTCTATAAATGATGCCATATTTCATCAAAATGAGGAGTCGTGAGGATTAATTGGTGTAACGGAGCACGATGAGAGTTGATGTACATCTACCACAAGTGTGTTCTACATCAGATAGTTCACAAATGGGAACTGACTTAACCAGGAACTCATACAAGTATGAAGGCAATTGCACATTGTCCTCTGGAAAAACCCCTCTCCACTGACACATTTTATGAGTGAGTAACCCACTTACATCAGATTGCATTGGTTCAAAAGCCCCCTCGGAGGGTGTGTATTGCCACTGGTTACAAGAGCAAATGCAAATGTTCTGTATGCGACTGTGGCAGGCTGTACAAGCATCAGACTGTCACAGTAGCCCGCTGAAGGCAAGTAGCATTTCCACATCAAGAACACTCTAGGAAGGATAAGTAAACAAACTCCACATCAAAATTCCTCTTTATCCTCCATCATGGAGATTAAACATGTGTTTTCGTCTGTGTGTGAGATTCACAAACATCTTCAGTCAATTCAGGTCCAAATGGGCAAATAAAGGACAAGATTATAAGCCTGTATCAATGTGAACTTGTTTTGCTACTTTTGCCATATGTGAAAGCATGTTCCTCTCAACAAATATACATAAATCCTACCTGACCCCTTTTCTAGTGTACTTTCTATTTCAACAACAAAAACAACTCGGGTGAGAGATGCCCTCCTTAAAAGGACGATGTATTACTGGAAGGGGAGTCGCCTTGAAATATTACCCTAAAGCTTGTGTGACACACATTTCAATTGAAGTGTCATGCACGTAAACAATTCATTTGCACCCTGTCATTTTTATTGTTTTTTTTTTTCACCTTCTGTTGTTGACTTTTTTTTCCCAGGCTTGAACGATTAGTGCTGACGCGCCGGTGATCTGATGGGTCTTAACGACCGGTGGCATCTTCCACCCCAGGGGTCCCTGGTCTTTCTAGTGGGGCAAAAAAAGGAGGATTAGGCTTCCTGTTTCATCGCAGTGAAAGTCAACATATTTAAAGCTGCTTGTTGTCTTGTGGACACCAGAGATTAAGCAGCCTGATTTAATCTGGTGTCTCCTCTATGTGTGTGTTATGGACCCATAACACCCTTCTAAAGGAAATATAGTAAATATGATCCGGACCTGAAGAGCATAGACGGACACAAAGCAGAGCGGCCTGCGATTAAACTCATATGCTCTCTTTGATTTAGGGTTTCGGTGGCACAGGACAAAACACTAGGTTGGATTAAATCTGTTTATCTGTGGATTACATTGACAACCGAGAAAGACTAAACCATCTTGGTGAACATCTTTTGCAGTGTATGTGTGTGTTTTTGGGATCTTACAGTGTTCAGTACAATATTAAATCCAAATTTATTGAGAGAAAGAAATATTTTCTGGAATATTCTCCCTAGAGACCTTGCCTATGCTCAAATCTTAATGGCTATGCAAAAGACCTCATCAATTCTCTGGCTGTGACCTTGCGATTGTGCCATTATTTCCCACCGTAATACTGACACAAACATAGACCTGAATGCACCACTGGCTCCAGTCCCCAATTATGTGATCAATGCCTCATGACATTTAGAGCTCACAGTTTTCCAAAATGTGCGCAGAGAGATACCGGGCACACCACGGTGGGGGGATCGAAAACATTTCCAGACGATATTAGCATGACCTTCACTGGAACAAAACAATGACTGACAATTTCAAAACTGCAACCCGAACTAACACAGCAGGCCGAAAATGTGTTTTTGAAATGCACAATTACGATGTAGTTTGTCTCTGGAATGGACTGATGATGACACAGGAAGAAAAGTCGAGTGACCCACAAAGATGTTTCCTGCGGGGTTTCCTTGCGTCGAATGAAGACAGATTGAAAGAGTGGCGTGATGTTGGTCCACGTGGTGATGTTAACTGTTTGTGTGAGTAGTTTGGCTCCAAAAATAGTAGTATTTGGAAAACACAACATGTATGTAGGAAACATAACAGTATGGGCCCACTATAAGTAAAATTCAAACAAATCTTCTAAAAAAGTACTAAAAAACATCCATTCAAAACCCTCAACCCTCAATGAATGTGTTTACCTCTCTCAGAGAAATGAGCCCCCTGGCCCCTACAATTTTAATAAGCAGATAGATACCCTAGATACGGGTGACCCCCCACCTTCGCACACACCCCTTACAATTTTAATGAGCACACAAAAACAGATACTCTAGATAATGCCATAACACCTCGCTCCACCCAAATAAACAGCTTTGTCTGTTACCATATTCAAACAGCATTACACCAGATTAGCGAAAAAAGACCTTAAACCCTGAAAACAATACAGGCATCTGATATTAGATTGTCCTCGGTAGAGGATCTCAATGAAGATAAGGGACTATTTCCGCGTGGGAGGGGGGTCCTCTCTGTAGGAGGTGTTTGTAATGTTTGCTAATGTGCCGACAAAGCATCTGGAGTTTACACTCACCCGTCCCAGCCTCCTTAGAGGAGGATAATACTGTTCCAGGTCTCACGCAGACATAACAGATATACGCAAACAATAACAATGTAGAAAAAAAAAAATCAGCGATTTGTATCTGTGAAAAAAAAAAATCAGTGATGTTGGAGCGAGCCATTAGGAAATGAAACAATGAACTCCTTGAAGTTAGTGTCGACTTGGATTTATGCAAAAAAGTTGCAGCTGGTAGGATCTTGAGCAGGTTGCACATATGCTACTCCACGGGCATCTCCTCTACTCCACGCCCCTCCCTAAGCAATGACTGGGGCACACGGTGTACAAAGTCAACAACAATGTACAGGGAACACACAAGGGTAATATGATGAAGCTTAATCTTCCTCTAAATCTTTATATAAGTTTATATAAGTACAAATGGAAAAGTTATACAAAAATACAAACGACTGGGGTTACACTTTCTGATGAAGAATGGGAGATGGCTCTTTTCAGGGTACATGCCTCGTCTATTTGCTCAAGACATGCCTTAATACAGTTTAAAGTCTTGCACCGTCTACACCAGGGGTGTCAAACTCAAATACACAGAGGGCCAAAATTAAAAGCTGCGTCCAAGTTGAGGGCCGGACATGTTCAATATTTATAACGCCGCATGGTGGGACTTGCAGTATAAGTGGTGCGTGCGACATACATACGGCCGCGGCAGGCCAGCTCTGATAGACATTAGATATCATCTGTCGGGCCAAATAAAATGTCACGTGGCCCATTCAAATCAATGAAACATTGGATGAAATCGCTTGGCAGGCCGGTTCTGGCCCGTGGGCCTTGAGTTTGACACATGCGGTCTACACTATTCCAAAGTTAGACTTGCAAGAATATTGCTGTTTATGTTATGAATATAAGTTATGGTCAAGTTAATGTCAAGTTCTGGGATTCCTATTTCAAAACAATTTCCCAAATATATAATTATAATATTCAGCCTTCTTCTGCCAACTGCCATCTTTAGTAGCACACCATGTTCAGAGGACTCCGATCCCCCAGCATACCTACAGCGGGTCTTGCTTTCTCCTCATTATTGGCTAAGCGTGCCATTCTTTTTTAAATGGAGGATTCAAAGCCTCCAACACATAATCAATGGATCAGAGAAATGATGCTAAACATAAAGTTAGAAAAAATAAGATGTACTCTAAATGGCTCAATGAATACATTTCATAAAACATGGGATCCTTTTATAGAACATGTGAATGTTACCTGGCCTAGAACTGTAAATATATATATATTGTCATATATCTTGTCAGTATTGATATACTCATATACTGAACTATACTGGGATGCTGTTTTTTTTTTTTTGTACTTGTTCTCTTTGTGTTTTTTCCCCTTTCCCTTAGGTCTGTCTGTCATATGTCATGTGAGATGTCAATTGATGTTGTTGTTACATAATTCTACATCATATAACATTTAAAATGTATTGTGTGTAAATGGTTAAAAATCACCATAAATAAAGTGTCAAAAAAATGTATACAAACGGCTAGGTGACGAGAAAAAGCATCAAACGTAATAAGATCAAACAGGACCACACATGACTTTGAATAAAAAGGAAGTATATCATCTATCTTTCCTTTTTTTTAAACTCTGTTCTGAGTATAAAAGACTACAACACAGTCTTCCTGAAAAGCTGGCCCAGTCTCTGATGTAGACAAAAACTCAATGGCTCTCTTTCTCTCACTCTCTCTTTCTCTCTCACTCTCTCTTTCCATCTATCCCTCTCAGCTCATTCTTCTTTCCTGTTCACTCTCTCATGCTGAGTCCCCACTACTCTTGTTACACAATAGGATTAATGGCCTCATTTCTATTTTTAATTTTTTTATTTTCCTCAAAGTGGGAAAGCAACCAATCCAATTATTCCATCTTGGGCAAGAGGCCTGTCAATCAAAGAAGAGGGTGGAGGTGAACAGGGCTCTTCATCTACTAATTGGAGCAAAACTAGTGTGGTCGGAAATTCCCAGAGTGTGTAGAGCAGTTTGTTTTATTCAAGTATGGTTTATTCAGGCCTGTGGAGCTATGAGGGCCAGAGACATAAAAGGACAAAAAAAAAGTGGGAGAGAAAGTGAGAGCATAAAACATAATCAGAATAGAGAGGGGAAAAAGAATGTGTGGGGGGGGAGATACAGATAGGAAATGATTGACAGCTGAAAAATACCAACCAAGGGCTGTTAAATAGTTAATGCAAAAAAAGAAATGCAAAGGGCAAATGGGAGAAACACAGAAAGAAATGGAGAGAGGAGAAAACAGACCAGGGCAGACACTGAATGGGCGGCTTGCTGTGGCATTCATCTTCGGTCTGTGAAGACGCGAGCGCCAGGTCTGTCTATGTAAATGCTCCCGGTAAAAAGGCATACCCCAGGGGGAACCCGCAGTAATCTGCAGAGACAATAATGCCAAAGAGTGGCCCGGTTGCCATGGATACCGTGGATAGAACCCTGCCATGATCCACTGGATGATGTCATGTTGGAGTCTTTTGGCTCTCAGCCAATAAGGCTGAGAGGTTCGAAAGAAAAACCTGCTGTGGTCTTGTCCGCCAGGTCCTTTATGTGCTTAATTAAAAATCCACCTCTCTCTATATATCTCACTCTCCTGCTCTGTCGTTCTGTAGTAGATATGAGGTTACGTATATGTGTTAAGAGAGTTTAAGAAAAAGATCAATCATGCCATTTGATATTATCCATGAAGAAATGTTGATGAACATAGGTTAATGTGAAGTATTGACACCCTGTAGTTGAATGAGCCGTTTTGAAAATCAGTCAGTAACTGAAGACAGGCAAGGATGACAGCATCCCCACGTGAAGTTTTTTTCCCCCCTGGATAGGATACCAGTAATTCACATACTGCACAAGTTAGTGATGTGGCATTGGGTTCACTTCAGGATACCAGAATATGATGCATGAGAGACAGAGAGAGGGAGAGGGAGAGAGAGAGAAAGGGAGGGAGGGAGAGACTCTTTGCAACCTCCACGGGGAAAAAAACAAAGATTACCTTGATTACCTTGTCCGAATTAACACTTGAATGAACGCAAATGAAAGCCACTGGCATTTATTTACCCCCATTATCACATCTCAGAGTTACTCCCCCTGGTGGAAAGTGGACAGACAGAGAGACAGAAACTGGCGAAAGAAACAAGTGTCTTCACGTGACAAGTACACTACATAAAAATGGTGTTCCTATTATCTGTTAAAAATATAGACAGGCTCAGGATTGTCCAAATAACCACTTTGTAACCAGACGACTCCCCTAGAACGGCACGGAAATGGGTTTGTTATTCCAAACTTCAAGTGCTCACTTCCAGGTTTCCAGCACGCACCGGCTATAACACGCAATGAGATGGTTGCATAACGCTGGCCAATCTATTGGGACAAGTGAACCGTCCAACACCCTTTCCTTCCTCAGTCTGGAATCCGGGGTCTAGAGGCACCTGAGTGCTGAAGCAGAGGATGTCTCGCCAGGTCTGGATCCAGTTTCCACCACTCTCCCTTCATTGTCCGGCTCAGGAATGTCAGTGGATACACTGGTCCAAGATCAGCTGTCAAGGGCCAGAGCCAGCGCTGGGGAATGGAAGAGGTTTATCCTGATAAAGAGCTTAGTTGTTTTTTCCAGCTGCACATCTGTGCAGATTGGTGGTAGAGATTCTGGGACCTCATTTGGTCGTGTTCCAATATTGCAGACAAAGCCCCCATACTAGGTGTTTTAAGTCAAATTACATGGCAGATGCCATTCAAGTGTTATCCTTTTAAGTGCCAGAAAAGCTTCTTTGTCTCAGCTCCATGGAATGAAAAAAAAAAAGAATTCACTTGAAGTGAATGGCACATAATTGTAATGGTCAACGTGTGGGTGTTTTTGAAATCCCAGCAGTCTTTGTTCTACACTCCATCTAACACTTCTTACAGAAAAAGCCTCACATCCCAGAAACACTGCTTTGCTTCTTCACGGGAGATGCCAAAGCGTTAAGAGCCCAGTCTACTAAAGACCGCCTGAAGGCGCTGTGGCCGAATGGGGGCAGGTGTTGGCAGCCATTTTTTCTCAGCTCTCGATGCCGAGTGGTGGGATGCCGAGTGGTGGGATGCCACCGCGGCTGGTCAGCCAGGCTTGACGAGACGGTATTGAGTCAGAGCGTGTGCTCGCGTTGCCAGTGCCAGCGTGTACCTACCCACATGCTTCTCCCTCAGAATGCACCATAAGGCCTCACAGCTTGAGGGCGGGAGGGTGTGATGCGGCAAGCAAACATGCTCGGAAAACCGGCTGGCAGCCTCCATCCTCCCGAACTCCATCACAATCCCTGAGCAGAGAGGGGAGAAGTGGGGGAGGGGGGAGGTGGTGGGTAGGGGGGTTAAGGAAGTCAACGCTTTGGGAAGTTTGACGCTTCTCTTTGCTTGAGCAGGCAAAGTTAATTTAAGTGAGAGCCCTCCTGGGTCTGTTGAGGCTGAACTTTTTCATACATCCGTCCCCGAAGTTCCATCTGTCACTAATGAACAGACAAAAAGACTGAATTAACGGAAACTCAGGTTTCCAGACTCATTGATTTACAGTCAGTTTTACCTCAGCCAAAGGACCCAGAGATGGAAGACAGACCCCTTAAATATCAACAGCTGCAGGAAGCTTGTAACCATGTTTCCATTTAGATCAGAATCAATTCATTCGGTAACAAATTACATTTGCTTTCACTTAAACAGGAAATGAATATTCACATGCAAATTACATTACATACATTACATACACAGTGTCATTGGAGTATGAAGTGTATTGTTACTGCCAGTAGAGTACTGAGCAAATCTGAAGCAACGTAGTATTTAGTTAGGTGTCCTAAAAAACAGAGAATGGAAACAGTCAATTGCTCACCACACTGCCAAACAGAGTACTTGGTTCACTACATGCCCCCTCCTTTCTGACGGTATCCATCTCCTCTCCCTGTTGTTGTGGAACAAGAGGTTGGCCTGGGGGGCCCAGTGGACTTCCTGTCTACCATCCACTGGCCCCTACCTGCTTCCTGTTCCCCTAGAGCAGCAGGGCAGGGTGAATCCATGGGCTGTCTAAAGGTCACCTGGCAACCGGTTCCTTTCAAACGAGAAGGGTGGGGGGGGGGATGGCAAGGGCACTGTGGAAATGAACCACACAGTGAAATATGTGTTATCACCAAAATGAGAGGGGACGGCCACGCTAGTGATACGGAAATTGACAGCTGCGTGTTGTCACAACAGGTATGTCAATTACTGGCTTGGACTGCGCTCTGAAAATGAACCGTGTGTCCAATGTGGCCCAGTCACAGCGGCAGAAAACACACTCTGCGCTCCAATTCTTTGACTCAGTAATTAGCTTTTAGTCATGCCCCGCCGCGTTCATTTTCCTCACCTCAATCTGAATCTGAGCTGGAACAATAGAAGGTCACAATAAGGCCAGAACTCGAGTTAATATGTCCCTTATCTCTTTGAAGGCTTACAATGGGCAAATACACAACTGGGACACAGGGGCAAGCGATAAGACAGTCTAACAAAACACTTCACTTTCCCGACACTTTTTGCAGCATATTTAATCCACCACTTGCATTTGCGTGACTCGTGTTGAATTGAGTGCTTGCTGCCTTGCTCCCATATAAATGAGATTTATGAGGTGAAGCACATCTAGTTTGTTTGATTCCTAGTAGAAAATGTGTTAAGTTGTTTATATGGGCAATTCATGGAAGTTCTCCCTCCGCCGAAACTACAAGTGCATAACGCAAAGATCAGAAGGGTCGACGCTGCTATGTCTGAATAGAGGCTTCCGATGTTAGCACCAGGGCTGACCAACTTTAAAAGCCTCCAGGAGGCTCTGACTGCCACATGCTTCGACCGACAGACAGACACAGAGTTCATAGAAGCACACACGTGGAGAGACGGCTATGTGAAAGAAAGGACGACACATAATAAACAACAACCTTTTGACACAATATCATGTGTTTTGAAGTCAAGAGGTCGGAGAGACCATGTGACCCCTGGCTATGAACGCAAACACTGAGCAGACGTCTAAGTGCATAAACAAGAGGATCTCACAGGACCAACACCATGGGAATGGATTAAGTTCCATCACTGCCGGTTCATGGAGTTTACAGTTGGTCTCAGCTGACCCTTGGGTCTTCAGATGAAAAGCTGCTTAATATGTTGCAGATGAATCCTGGTCAAGATGCAGCCCAACAGGTGGCTTGGGTTAGGAGACCATTGTCTTGAGAGTGTTGTAGCATGTGGAGAGTGGGTGGGAGAGAATGTGAGAGATAAACATTGAGAGCAGTGAAAGAATTGAATTGAATCACTGAAAATTCATTTTAAAAATTTGACATCTAATCAGTTCTTACAGAACCGTATTGTTGAGTAGCCAAAGGGAAGGGAAAAGTCACCTGTAGCCATTTATTTAGAGATATCAATGCATTGAGATATGAAAGGGACGCTCTATGCCATTTCTGAAACAGATAAACGCCTTCTGAAAAATGGGCTTGTGGCATTTTTAGCGCTCCACAGGCAAATGCTAATTCAGCATTTAAAAATAAAGCATCAACGGGGCTGATTTTCACCCCCACCTCATTTTTCCATTCCCTTCCTCTGGAGAGATTACTACCAAAATCCAGCCTCCTCAAATTCATCTTTCATGCTAGACTTTTCAATAGCTCTATTGGAGAGGATGATTTCCATGACAACAGGACCAGGATTAGGTATTTATAAAAAAGGGAAAAAGGGGGGTTGGTGGGGGGGACTCATTCCAATGCAATTGTGAAGGCCCTTGATTTGGAAAGGCACTTAAGATTACCTTTAGAGGGAGGAAATAGTGGGTGAGTGCTTCAGTGAGAAAACTGACTAGCTTAAACAGGAGTGAAGAAAGAAGGCCACAGGGGCTTTGAAAAATTCATTCGGAATTTCACGATATTACACAAATCAGCATAGTTTAAAGAATGAACAATTTCCACTTTGAATTTCAACCATCCAAAAAAAATTAAACACACATCCCTGATTTGCTCTTCCTAATCTGTGTACATATTCACAATTTTCAAACCATGCCTTCTGACTGTGCGATGTGGAAACATTTCGGTTTTCTTCTTTCTCATCCAGTTCCAGCTTCTCGCCTCCCTCTCCACGGCACAAGACCTGCCAATCAGAGCTTCATGAATACAGTAACGAGCAGCACACACACGTGTGGTTGGCTAGCGTTCTTGTTAGCACCTCGAGAGAAGCCTGTGGGCACTATGCCGTGATGTCCCCGATACCCCCCCCCCTCCACACACACACACACACACACACACACACACCATATCACCCCCCCCCCCCCCCCCCCATGCCGAAGCAAACACCACACCATCCTACTGAGTGTGTCTCCTGTGCACCCTGTGATCTGGGAACAATACACAGACAACACGACCGGATCCTTGTGGCCAGCGAACAACACAAACCCAGATCTGTCGCTGTACTGTAAAATACTGTGGGACTGTGAGAACGAAACAAAGGAGATTTTCTTTAAAGGCTTGTAACGAGTCCACAAAGAGGTTTTAAGACAAAGAACTAATAGTATGCCTATGGGCAGCCCCACCCTTAACAATGAACCCTACAGTACCATCATTTTGGCGTGACTTTGACCCATAACAGTCAATTACACATAACGCCCACCTCTTAAATATCATAAGTCTTCACGTGAAGGCAAAGACACCCCAAGGCACAACAAAAAGAGGATCCTGGGAAAGGGCCATAACCTCTGTTAAGAGCAGCTCCAGCTGTACCCTCACCATGGCGCCGCTTGATGATGTAATCACACAGCAGGCCATGCAGCTGGCTCAACGCGCTGGAGCCAAAGCGGCGTAAATCTAATTGCAAACAAAAAGCAATCCCGTGGTATTCCTGCTGTCTGTGAGGGATTCAATGGGTCAGGCCTGAGACAGGATGTAGATTTATGAACTTCTGGGACGGCGCTTGTGTCTGTCTGGAGGTTACGTCAACTGAGTTATGGTTGTCCTCCAAAAGCACCATAGAGAGCAGAAACATCATCTCTACCAAGATGGTCTACTAAGCATGACACAGTAACTCCCTAGGCATCAGTCCAAAGGTTGTTGTCAACTGTAAATCTCATACCACCCATGATGGCTCCTGGCTTCAGATTCAGAACCTGTACATGGGCCATACAGCTTTGCAACATCTCTGAAACAATCAAGACAGCACTTTCACTGAGATGCCCTTAATGGTCCACTGTAGTTGCGAACTGGAAGCAGTGCATATGTTAACACTCAACCCAGAAACAGGAGTTACGTTTTAGATGCTTTCAAATCAGATCAGATCAGATTGAGAAAACTAAGACCTGCATTGCACTTAAGTGGTGGAATGACTAACTATGGGCGAGTTGTTCACAGGACCTGCAGCAGATGAAACAACTCAGTAGATGCTGAAACACACAGAAGGCAGATGACTAATACAGATACCCACCTTTCCCTTACAGTTGCATAACGGTACAAACCCATGCCACCGTTGTGAGCGACTTCCATCGCTTTGAGTGGGCGTGGTGTAGCGTGTGGAAATAGCATACAGTCCAACTGTCAAAGACGACACCAAACAATCTCATTGGCTGCTGCCGGGAAATATCGCTCCTCATTTGCATAAGTTTCAACATGTTCGAATTTTCAACGGACGCGTCGCTCAGATCGCTAATTTACGTCACAATGGATTGGCTCCCATTGAAATGCATTGGGTTTAGAGATCGCGTCGCTCACAACGGTGGCATGGGTTTGCACCGTAAGACAGCAAATCCCAATTTACTGTCAAAACTAGACCACCACAATGCAGAAGGAAGGGTTCTGTGAGATATCTATTCTCTAAGCTTGGGCTCATTCCCACGGAATATATTACTCTACCTCACAATTCCCATTTCACTTTTAGGCCAAACCAAACAATGGGATTTGGGGGGATCAGTCCCCTTAAGATGTGTAAGAACATTTTGGAGGGTTTCCATAACGAGGATGTTGCTGCAAATGCGGAATCTTTGGAAATCACTGCACCAGGGGAGGTACACCTGCTGTGGCATGTCACAGGATATGATTTGGTTGATGAGCAACCAGCCTTAAGATGAATAGGCAAACCGGTAAGAACTTGTCATTAAAATAAGACAAATACCTATTTTGGTAGTGGCAAATTACCATCAACAAACACTGAAGTATGATTTTTTTTTTAACAGTATACTGTACATTAAATAAAGGGCACCAGTGAAAATTAACTGCACCAATAAAAATGGGATATGGATGTAGAAGTGCACTAGTGAGCATGTTTGGACATTTTGAAATTAGTGGAACACTGTATGCTGGAACTAGCTAAGGCATCAGGAGACTTCATTAAAATTGGTGCTTGGTTGAACGTGCCCCCACCCCCCAGCACCCGCCCCAGGAAAACCTATGCAAGGCCTCGGTCTCTCAGTCTCCTGAGCTTCTAGAAGTGAGTTTTATTTTTTAATCGAGCTGGTTTGGCGGATAGCAACGCCACTGCTGGGGTAGGAGCACGCCTGTGCGCGGCTGTCGCTCTGCCAGTTATCTGCTCAAAACAGATGTGCACGTCTAGTGCTGATCCCCCTGTATGCGGGCGAAGTGATGTGTCAACGTCTGTCGGACGCAATTTCACATTGCTTCTGTCAGCCAAAGCCTCTTACAGTGTAGCACTCCTCAAACACTTGATGCTTTCAATCGTCTACCCCATACAACGTGCAAAAGGAAACTAAATTTCAGTCTCCTACGCTCTCCTATTTATTCCCACCACATACTAAAATAATACTCAACCAATACTCAGACGTGAATGCAACCATATCTTTCCTAGGGGAACATAACAGGGGAGTCAGATTTCACATTTAGATTTCATCTCATATTTGAATATTTCATTTGAACCACTGCATTATGTGTAGCTACTGTTCAGCGTTGCTGAAATAAATCTCTCACCACTGCCCAAATCTCTGCAGGGATGCTGAACCTCATCCAATGACTGGAGATTACCCATTCCTTGTCTTTTGCTTTTTTTAAGGCCTGATATGCAAGGTAAGCAAAGCTCAGAATAGAAACAAATGGGTTTCTCAGGAGAAAACCAGCTGGTTTCGTAATCACAAAACAATGTTTGATATTCAGAAAAGGAATCTAGATTTTTTTTGCACCCCTCTAAAGACATCAAGACATGAATGAGAAACAAGTATTTAAATTCTAAATCAAAAGTCCATCTATATGCATACTGACCCATTTTATGCATGGATTATTTTTTTTTTACAGATACTACCCATTCATTATTTTGTCCACTCTTGAGCTGTCACAAGGACATATAATAAACATGGGCAACACTTTGAATTGCAGATCACTTCTACACAGTTATGTGTTACAGTAATGTATCTGTACAGGCTGCCTCGTAATTATGCCAACTTGTTTAGCCGTGCTGACCACACAGCTTTTGGATGCAGAAAGCTGTGAAGCAGCTTGCCATGAGAATAGCATTCCACAGGAATAACATTTTCATTTAGCACAAGACTAGTGTTGCCAAAAAGAACTCTGTGAAGTGTTTAAAAAGTGTTGTACTGCATTGTTATATACTGTATGTTATAAGAATTTAACAGAAAACTAAATAATCAGGAATTTATAAATTTAACTGTTACTAGCATGAAATATGTGTTCTGTGGTTCCCTAAGTGTGGGGCGGACCCCCAATGAAGGGAACATGGTTACAGAACAGGATTGGACCGACGGTGAACAAATAAAAGAGAAACCTAAACAGCCAACTACATTAAACTTTGTATGGCAGTTCTCTTACAGAACATAGTAGCCTATGCCTAAACTATTTGGGGATGAGTTTAGTGTACTTTGTACATATATTATGGTCCATGGCTTAAATGTTAGAAAGGAAATCTGGCTTAATGATAGCTACAACGAACATTCGCCTAAAATAAACATTGTATGGTTACAAGTTCAAGGCCCAGAAATCAAAACCGCCAAATCAAAAATGACACAAGGTTACAAAATAAAAGTTCTGCCAATCATGGGTGTTGGCATAAAACCTTTATCCCATACAACACATTTCAGTTAATGTTATAAGCGCAAGCGCACAACTTGTGCATATAGGATACTCTGCTTTACACAAAATATCTTTCATAACAGAAAACAGTCACACAGGAAACTTTGCAGGTTCCACTCCACTCCACCATTGTTAATCGCATTAACATTATTACGTAGCTAGCTAGATATGACTTTCAGAGATTTATGCACGCGCTTTAGTATCAAACGCGTTAAAGGTGAAGGCTAATAACAACGTGTAAGTATGTATGCGTAAGAGATGAGTGGATTCTTAAAAGAATAGTTGCAGGACATGTTAATTATTGGTTGATGTAAACAGTATTCACAACAGTGATTGTAGTTGTCAAGCTGCTCATATGCGGGATAGTAAATCATGTCCATGTAGTTCGAGAGTAAAGAGCTAGTTACTCTACCACTGATAAACGTTAGCTAACATTACTGATAGCTAGCTTCCATATTTTTAAGTTTTGTTCGCCAAGATTGTGTTGGAACATTCCAAAGACCAAATAATAACACTCTATAGTATAAAAATTCAGTAAAACTATTTCATTTATAGTTACATTATGCTAAAGGGAATGTATTACCTGACAAAAGAAGCTAGCTAACCTCTCCTAGCTGAGTTATTTCTCCGTTCTAAAGTAAACCGGATAAGTGATGTAGTTTCTTGAATCTGTGGTGATCAGATCAAAATAGTGGCTAACTGTTCTTCATGTAGCTTGATAGTCAAGTCCTTATAGTCCTGTAATGTCTGTTTCTAAATACGATTGTTGAAAAATGCCCAGTGAGTGTTGGGTAGACCACCCCCACCCCGATGTCATAATTCTGATAATTTATGGACATTGATACGCCATGCCCTGCCAGTAATATACCAATAATAACATCTCAAACTTTTGAGTATCAAAGATGTAAAACTAAAATACAGAAATTAAATTAGAGGGCAGCTGCTCTATTAATTCTGCTCCATTATCCAAAGCCCTTGGCTTTTTTCATCAGTGCGCTTGCTCATCTAATGACCATCTCAGAGAGGCAGCAGGCTGTTTTTCAAAGACACAATGTCCCCTTTTGTCACTGGCGCCTTGTTGAAAACAGAGGGTGAGGCTGGAGGCACAGAATGCTCCGGGACATCAGCTCACTGAAAGGAGCCTCTTGTGAAGTGGGATACTATTGATGAGCGAATTAGATTGCTGGAAGCCCCGGCCCCATTTAAACAGCTCCCCTGCCAATCTCTGCAACATGCCTTGATGGGACTGAACAATCTCACTCTTTGTTGGTCTCTGACCGCCGTATGTGAACTCAATGGGTTATTTCGGTTCTCCCCCCCCAAAAAATCATCTTCCCTATTATATATTCTGTGTTCCTCTTTTACCTCAGTTGTCTTCCTCATGGCTGCATTCATCTCCGAGCCAGACAGGTGTGGGTGGATGTGACTGCCTGATGTGACACTTCCTGTATGACCACCATTATCTTGCCTAGGATTGCAACACTAGACAGTTCCACCTTTATGGTACTCATTGTTCAATCAGGGTGAAGAGGCAGGTGTTGCTTTCATATAGTGTCTGTGATGCATCATGTCTCACTGCTGACTTTATTCCTTTTGGAGTCAAGCAATGGGCATTGTCAAAGGGGGACCTGCCATGAAAAGTTTGGGAACCAGGGCAATGTGCATGCTTTCTTCTTCATTTGTGAGATGTTGTGGCTAAGGTTTGCTAATTGCATAATCATTTTGTGGGCATGGCATTAGTTCAAGAAGGTATAGCCCAATTAAAACATGACATAGGCCTAAAAAATGCTACATAAAATAGTCTCACACCTTGAGCTGAAGCAAGACAAAAAAGGACGACCCTCTAGGCAAGCACCTAAGGTAATCATATTGAGCACATGAAGGTCAGGATTTCAAATATTTTTGGAATATTAAGCTTGTAGAAAAAAATCGTGTGGCTGTGTACACTTCGTGTATGACCACCATTATCTTGCCCAGGATTGCAACACTAGACATTTCCACCTCCATTGTACTCATTGTTTAATCAGGGCGCCGAGGCAGGTGTTGCTTTCATATAGTTTCTGTGATGCATGATGTGTCACTGCTGACTTTATTCCTTTTGAAGTCAAGCATGGGGTGACTCTCAGGGTCGGGCTTTGTGTTGAAAAGGGATTTGTTTTCCACGTTTGTGAAATTGTAACTTGTCTGGTTCATGGACTTCCTCCCCTCATGCCAGTAATTACATTAATGAGTTACCATCTCACTCCCTGGAAATCACCAGGCTATGTTTAGCATCATGTCAAATTCCAAATGATCTTATTTTAATGGGGCATAAAATGTAATTTAGCAATGTAGAGTCATGTACAAAAGTTAGCCCATGTCACAAGGCACCAGTTGAGGTTTATTTATATTTTTATTACACACAACTATGTTATTGTTTAGTGTCCTTAAGTGCGATCCATTCAGTTGTTATCATACACTGTGATGTAATGGGCGATACCTCTTTGATTTATGTGTTCAGTAGATCTTCACAGAACAATGAGTGCAAGAAACAGACTGGGGACCTCTCCCATGCCCGCCTGCCACCCTACTGCTTTCTCCCGGCAGCCACCCCGTGTGCTGATAGTGGACACCTCGCCGCCCTGGTGGTCGAAGACGGGCTCCGTCTTGTGCAAAGCCCTCGACAACTTCCTGACACTGGCCAGCAGCCTGGAGGGGCCCAGCCGCCTGCCTCTGCTCAGCGTCTACGCAGTCAACGTCCAGCAGGAGTGCCTTCTGCCTTTTGTGGTGTGTGTGTGTGTGTGTGTGTGTGTGTGTGTATAGATGTGTAGTCACGAATGTGTCTGTGTGTTGTGTGTGTATGTCTGTATTTCAATATCACTAATATCATGACAACCCACATTTTTCCCATCAGTCTTTGGTCTTTGTACAATGACTTATACATGTTGGACATAGCATTCCCAAACAAAGTAAATGAGCTACAGTATTACATCCCAGCATTGGAATTTGGAGGGATGGAATCCCAAGATCACGAAAAGGAGGTCAGACCCAGACACTTGCCTTGCACGCAACGGTGTCTGGTTCACAGTGGTTTGTGGTGTAGATGGTTGGGAGCCACTCAAGCCAAACTGAGCCATGCTTCTCCTTTCCCTGCTACCTCTCTCACGAGCAAATTAACCAACCCATGGATCTCCTCTTCCATCCCTCTCCTCCTCTCCCTAACCCCCACACAGCATGTGAAGGGGAACCTGGTACGCCTCCACCTTTGTGTGGAGGAGCTGCGCTCGCTGCCAGGGGAGGGGTGCGTGCGCCCCCGGGGGACCCCCCTCAGGCAGACCGTCCTGGACAGCCTGCAGCAGTACAAGCAGTACAGCCGTCACCACACCCACGCGGGGAGCGTCGGCAACAGCAACATTAGCAGCAGCTCAGTGGAGGTGAGATCCTCAACAATCACCCCACCGTCTCATTGACACTTAGGCAGCCTGGCTCCACTCACAGTGTCAGGGTCTGGCCCAAAGCTGAGGTGTTGGAGGCTTTGGAGTATATATTCTGTTCATCACACGTATGACATTATCACACCAACTGGCGCCTGCCAAGCACTTTCTGTCTCAGGGGAGATTTATTTTAATTAGTTTTAAAAATGTTAATATAAAAACACTTCAAAATGATTTGTTTGTATATGCTGTGCTGCAGTGCGTTTTGTTGCCAAGATATTTTGTTCCCAAGGGGAAACTGAGCCGTTGTTTAGTTATGCCGACTTAAGTGCTACTTTCAGTACCCACTGACTTTGCATTTGTTTGTCCTATCATTTAGTATCGGGTTCTCTGTGTGGTGTGGAAGTAGAAAAGTGGTAATGTTTCTCGATGGATGACCATGGTTGTTATTCAGCGCTCCCTCCTGTGCAGATGGATGTGCTCACATTCCTCCAGAGTGAGGGGATTGTTCTTTATCTGAGACGTGTCACTATAACAAGACAAGATTAAGTCAAATACCGCATTCTGATGTTCTCTGCTCAATAGGCCAGAGCCTTAATAGTCTAAATAGTATGTGTGGGTTAGTATCCATGACTTCACTGAATGTGTTTTTTTTCCATTGCTGAAAACAATCTCCAGATTCCTAAGAAGTCCAGATTCCTAAGATACCAGGTCTAATTATAGTATAAACTCCATTGATTTATTTGGAAGACTCGTCTTAGATACATGTCTACATCCTACATGTTCATCACACGCCCACGCAACCAGTGTGTAGTCTACCTTCAGAGAAGACAACTGTACACATGCACACACACACACACACACACACACACACACACACACACATGTCTGAGGCATACGAAACCTAGGACTGGCACTGATATTCACATTCCCATCTCCCTGAGAGCGGATGCGGAGGGGCTCCTAGCCTCCGGTAAGATGCTGAAAGAGACACGCTGAGGCTGACAGTAGCCACATGGCCCACTGGGACAATTTGCTTCACAGCAGGTCCCATTAAAGAAGAAAAAAAAAAGCCATTCTTTTTCTCTCAGCAAGAAGAGCCCATAATCAGAGGTAATCACATTGCTCCGACTCTTCTCCGACTCTTCTGCTTTGGCCTTAATGGGATTATAGGTGCATTTGAAACCACTGTCTCTGCTCATTTACAAGAGAGCTGTTGGGGACTGTGATCTCCTCTAATGGTAATAGAGGGGGGGGGATTGGCTTTTTTTCTCTTCTCTGTATGCCAGCCAAGTTGCAGGGCTCTACGCTGTGGTGTGTTTGTACATGAAAAGTGTGATTTATGGGCAATCCCCTCCGCTTTCATCACGGCCGGTCATAAGACTGGGATTAATAGGCGGCATGTGGCTATTTGAGCGTGATAGACCTGCTGATATGAAAGACGCCGGGCGTGGGCGGGGAGCAGGGCCCGCTGACGGAGGTAGCTGGGCGGAGGAGACGCTGCAAGGGGCTGGATCCAGTGTTGCAGCCCCGGGGCATAGTAACAGTCAGGAGGGGAATGGTGTGATGCAGGCTGGTTGTGTCTCATCGTTAGGGAGAGGTTCTTGTCTGTCCTCTTACATACTGTCTGGTGATGATTGATTCGCCTTGTACCAGATGTCATCCATGTTTTTTTTAATGTCCTTATTTCCTAGGGAACCATTATAGAGCATTACAATTTGGTAGTTTTAATGACTGACTTGCAATGACGTGTTTATTTATTAGCTTGTGTGCCCTTAGGGGAAGGAAAGCTTGACTGGCAGTGCTGATGTCAGGCTCCACCAGCTGAGTTGCTGTAAAAAGGGTGTAATTGCTGGCTGACTGACAGCAGCACGGTGTCTGCCCGAAGGTGCTACTCAGCTCAGTTTAGTTTTACCTCCAGAGGTCAAGTGTAAGACAGGAAAACCTTGTCGTGCAACCGTGGTTGTGTCTGTGCACATTTAAAATTCAAATTTTGATCTTATTCTACATGCCCATGAAACCGCAGTTTTTTTCCACACTTTGTCACCTTTGGGGACAATGTCATAGATCAGTAGCACATGCCACACATATCACGATTTAGGAGAATCAAGAGAAGGGACCAGAACTGAGCAGACCAGATGAGAAGATCTCAGGAACTGTACTATAACTAAAGTGATCAGCTGTTTAAATAGCTGTGTCCTCAGCTGAGTATGTTGTGAAGGCTAAATTGCTTGAGGTGAAAATCTTGTGCAAGAAATGAATTGGCCACCCAGCCTCAAAGGTCATGACCTGAAGTTCACATGACCCGGTAGCCCAAAGGCCATTCGTCGAAAAGGAGTGAGCATACTTCTCTATAACAATATCTCCCTCCATTGCACTGTTTGTGTTTACAGATGCCCTCACTGACTAAGTGATAGCAAAATTCTCAGCTACTAATGCCAAAGTAAGGCTGCTCACCTCCATGCTGACCTTCCCCAGGTGACTGTGATGACCAGTCAGCCGGGCCGGGCGGTTGTCCGGGAGTTGGAGGCGGGGCTCAAGGACTCGGACCTGAGCGACCTGCGGCGCCTCCTGGTGGTGCAGATCTCCACCCAGCAGCAGCTCATGGCCGGGGAGAACAGCTGGAGCCCCGACGCCTCCTCGCCTGAAGACCTCAACGACTCAGAGGGTAGGGACCAGCCAGGGGCAGCACCTTTCTAATTTTCCTGTCTTATGTTTCTGCTGTCTTTTATAACTCTTTCTTTATCAGGCCATCTCCATGATAGGTGTGTGTGTGTCTCGTGGTGTTGTTTGTGGTTGATGCCTGGTTGGTTTTTAATGAGATATTGACTCAATCTTGAAAGACCACAAAGCAGTATTTTTTATCAAGTCAACTGCTAGATTAGCAAGCGCACACAAACACCAGGGTTTTTCCTGCATAGAGAAAATGTGGGCGCGCGCCTAAGCTGTTTTCCCGAGCGCCTATGACAAATCCCGAGCACCTGAGGCAAAAAAAAAGTCTGCGATGAAAAAAAAAAGAAAGCTGTCATCCATGGCGCAATTCAGCTTAATGGTGTTTTGAGCCCTCACCGTCGACTTCAAGGCAGCAGCTGCCTGGAAGGTGCATCCCAAATCCCACCCCCTGAGCCAATCATTGAACAGAGGCTGCTCCAAGCAAGCCAGTTTAGAGAAGATGTTGGTTTGAATTTGAGATTTAAGCAAGCAACTTAATGTAGCTAGCTTTTAGCTGTTTTAAACCAAGGCACTTTACTTCAAAAATGTTGTTTTCAACCTGCTTACAAATCTGGTTAAAATAGCTAGTGAAGGTGTTTTAGATTAATATTAATAACTGACTAACACCACTAATTAGGGTGACCAGATTTGCCGGACCTAAAACCGGGACACTTTGAGCGTACCCATAATGCTCGTGCACGCACTTTATCCTGAACATGTGCCAGGTACAGATTTGGCCAACAACAGGAGCGTTTCTAGGTATCAAAGATATGGGGGGCTTAGCCCCAACAGGAGAGGCATGTTTGCGCGCATAGTGCGCGACAATTTTTGGGGGTGCCCATTTGAAATAAATCACATGATATTTATTGTATAATGGGCTGAAATGAAAGGCACCCAATGCATTCACTATAATCATGTCAAATTAGGATTCACTAGCATTAACTGATTATAAACAACAACATTCTATAGGTAGGGACTGATATTATTGTTTCGAAATACTAGAGCTATATTAATGCAAAGAATAGAGAGATGTCAATAGTTATTTCTTGTATTTTCTAATTTGCTCGTTCACACTAACAAAATAGCTAGCTAGCTTGTTAGCTTAGTGTTAACATAGCCAACTACAATATTCCCTTTCATTTATCTCAAGTAAACCTAAATTTGAGCAGGTAACAATCGTTAACAACTACAGATAACAGATACAGCCACATTCTGTAACTACCTGTACTTACAATTTCACTCCTTGCATCATTTACTTTGAGCTAAACTCCATGGCTATAATCCCGGCTGTCGTTGAAGAGACGTTACTAGGCAGAAACAAATACATTGTAAGGCTGGTTGCACAGGTTATGCAGACGCAGACCACTACGATTGACTGACACACACATTGTTCAAATCATACGCTGGACGCTTTATTAGTATTTCTACATGAGTTTAGTTAATGATCAGGCTATAAAAAGACCACATCGGCTATGTAATTGCTGACAACCGGGACAATTTCATAGTGGTTGATGTAAACCGGGACATTTTAGCGTCCCGTTTTTGTCGGGACTCGGGACACAAAACTCAAAATCGTGACGGTCCAGGTAAAACTAAGCCAATTCATGTTAGCTGGCTATTTAATTACCGCAATGCTAGCATGAATCTACTGTAATTCGATCTTTAACCGAGGTAGCTTATTGTACTGCAAAATGTTGATTGCGTCTTTTACAAATCTGTGAGTTTACAAATCTGGTTAAAAAGATAAATGTGAGCTGTTATTTATATATATTCATTATTTCTCAGGCATCTAATGGCTTACAGCTACCTGTAAAGCATCTAAACGTACAGAGTAAGGTAGGTTGACTGCTAAATACAGTGTAATACATTAAGGCAGCCGTCAGTTTTTGGATAGCTCTCATAAGTCAGTTATTGTATATGGCATTATTAGTATTCTAACCATCACACATAGGATACAAAGGTACACACTCACTGCTTAAATAAAACACTAAGCCTACTATCAAAGTCTTTTTTTAAGATAATGTAGGAAGGTTTAAGAAACTTCTAGCTAGTTAGATATTGAAGGCAACTGCTAGCTAGCTGCTTGCTCAAATTCAAACCAACATCTTCTCTAAACTGGCAAGCTTGGAGCAGCCTCTGTTCAATGATTGGCTCAGGGGGTGGGATTTGGGATGCACCTTCCAGGCAGCTGCTGCCTTGAAGTCGACGGTGAGGGCTCAAAACACCATTAAGCCGCAATTCATCGCGCGTGCAATGCATGTCAGCAAACATGTTTTCAAAAGTATGTTTCAAGTAGGCTACAGCCGAACCCTCGTTCTCTTTGGATCAATACTAATCGAGTTGATAAGCGTGTCTGATGAATACGCAACTGTGAGGTGCACGAATGGACAGAGCAATGAATAGTAATAAAAGATAAACTTGAATTTCATAATTTGTGTGTTCAATTTCTTACCACTGGTAAATTCTAGATTATATTGATATACATTTCAATAGAAGTAGTTTGCATATGTAAAGAGGTAAACCTTGATAATCTGAACCATACATGATAGCACCATGGGGCTTGGACTATTGTCAATCTATAAGCCTATCTATTTCATTTTAAAGTAGAAGCAAAATTATTTCCTCAAGCATAGCCTTAATTATGTATGAAATGTTTTTTTTTTTTAGCACAAAGACTAGGAAAAACCCTGAGAAACACACACACACATACGCACACAAACACAGACACACACACACACACACACACACACACACACACACACACACACACACACACACACACACACACACACACACACACACACACACACACACAAACATACACACACACACACAACCTGGATTATTTGGATGTATGGTGCTTGGTTTGTAGACCCAGCCACGTCTCACATGGGCGCATTCCTCTACCCAGCACCTCCCATTTCTACCCGATGTGGCTGCGAGGGCCTGTAAACACCTCCAAAAAACCCTGAGCAACGGCCTGGAGGACTAGCAGACAGAATCACACTACGTAGAGTAGTGAGTGTGTGGATGAGAAGGGAGGTGACAACAGCTTGCTCTCAAGCCCGCTGCCTGTTTTAAGTTCTAATTAAATTTAAATGAAAGCACTTATGTAATTACGTTAATTAGAGTTGAAGTGTGGTGTGCCGTTTCCGCGACTTAGCCCCTGGGTCAAAAAGTAGAGGTGCTTTTAGTTCTAGAAAGCAGGACCTGCCTTAGAAAATGTAGGCAAAAATAAAGTATTCAGCCCCAAGCCGTCTCCCAGCATAGTAATTTAGCACCACACCATACTAACCTCGTGCTGTAGGGATTTTTGTAATCAAAAGGAGGCATGTGAGAAAGAGGTTCAGAAGAGTCGGCACATAAGCATGACACAAAGCAAACTGTAACATACTACAACGCACACACGCACACAAATACATACAAACATGCATACATACACACATACAGTACATACATACACATACATATATACATACACACACGCACATACAAACATACACACACACACACATGTGCACACACACACACACACACACACACACACACACACACACACACACAAACATACAAACATACATAAACAGGGATGCTATTAAGAAGGGTGTCATGCCATAAACACTAGAGAGCTCCACTATCAAGCCTGGTTGAGGAGTATAGCACCACACACTCTCACTCTGGATGGGATATTTCCCTGTGTCAGCATTCATTGAGGAGTTAGGAATGTTAATGATGGTGGGTGGGTGAGAGGGGTTGGGCCTGGAAATATGTGCATTTTCTCCTGACGCCCTGCTGACACTTAAGAATTCATGGGATACTTTTTCCTCCTTTCTCATCATTTATTTACATTAGCACTGGGAGTGTATTAGGTCAGCTGTGGCCACACTTCCTTCTCTGAGGGCTAACTATGGAACTAAGGAACACTCTCTTTCTGTCTCCCCTCTTTCTTGTCTCAATTGTCTTTCTCACGAACTTAAGACGAACCCATAACCTTTCATGGATGCAAAATTGATACTGACTCACAGCCAAAGTAATCAAAAATTAGATCCTCATAGCTGGGTCTCGTACTCCAACCATCACAGCACTGCAACCACATAACTCCATTCGAGCAGTCTAGGTCGTATCGTGCTGGACTTTTTTTTTTTACCACATAGCCTTTTGTGGAAAAGGGCAGTTACATAAGCCCAGTGATTTTCTTAAATGGAAAGGTCTCTCAGTGGTCTGTGCTTGAGTCAGCCAGTCAGCTCATCTGTCTCCCAGACGGGTGTCCTACTGTGCCGTGTGCTCAGCGGAGCGGGTTCTCTCATTTGGCGGGGGCCAAGGCTGCAAGACTCTCAAGTACAGGCCGGGCTCGACCCTGGAGACGAGCCCAGAGTCTGGAGTCCCTGAGGTCCAGGACACCTCCACACAGCCGGACATATGCACACCCACCCACGCATAAGCACACACACTCTCACACGTTCAAATTCAGACTCAACATGCAGACAAATAGATACACATATATACATAAAGTCATGAGAACATATAATCTGTGCATGTAGACAGACACACAATAGCACACACACTCTCATGTATGAATTCACATTCTAAACCTGATTGTTCAAATCCTTGATTGTGATTGGCTAAAAGCCGTTGTAAAATCCAGCATTACCTTACAATTTGACCTGATTACATTCCATATTACTGCGCAGCGAATGGCAAGGCATTCATGTAGCGCATTTCATACCCAGTGTTCCATCTGGCTGTTGCGTTGCTTCAAGGGTTGCGTGGCAACGATTTATTTAGGAACTATAATTTTTAGTGGCGGAAGAATGACGGTTTATCATTAAACTATTGTTTCTTAAATTGAATTGTCTTTATTTATGAAACCATATCAAATATGTGTAGTAACAGGTTTAGAAAAGCAATAAGCCCCGCGAGTCCGTGCTTTGCGCTGATTTTAGAACAGGTAAGGGGGTTTAACGGCACTCCGCTTCGCGTCGTGCCTAACAACTCCCTTACCTGTTCTAAAATCAGCGCAAAGCACGGCCTCTTGGGGCTTATTGCTTAATACTAACACACGCACACAGACACACACACACACACACACACACACACACACACACAGACACACACACACACACACACACACACACACACACAGACAAAGTACATTTGCAGGTGTTTATCTAAGGCACTTTTGCATTGTCTGCCAAGGCAACACCCTGACCTACATCCTGTTTTTACTAGAAAGCCTCTTGTACTGAGAAGTGCATTCCTAGTAATTGTGACATGCATCTCTGCATCTCAGTGTCACATCAGCACAATGTTCACCCATCTCCAGCGAATCACGGCGGATCACTACCCTAAAGCCCCTGGGGGTGGGCTGTTGGTCATTATGATGCAGCCACATGTGTTCCTTCCTACCTGAGATTAGTGCCACCAGTGCTGTGGATTCTAGAGTCTTGCTGCATTGTTACCCCCTGGAGGGATGGAGTTTGGGTTGCATGGCTCATCCCAAATGCTTACATTAGCATGGCATTAGAGCTAGATGCATATTGTGTGCCTGAACTCAGCCTAAATTTAGATGATTCCTGATTAATTAGACCAGGTGACCTTTCACCCTCTCGCATACTGTGCTGTAATTTAAATAGATAATTTATAATGAATGCAAGGAATTGGTGTGATGCACCACGGATGTGATTGCCTTTGCATTATTCTCAGTCATTGATGTACAGTATGTGTATGTATGAATCTATCTAGGAAATGTAAAGCTTTCAATTCGGTACACAAATGTTTTTGAAAACCCAGGACATTTTAGACGAATGTCCTCAAGCAGAGTGCATGTATGTAATGCATGAATGTATCATAACCCAGTGTGTTATGGCTAGGTACCACCATGCAGTATATTTATATATGCCCATGAGAACAGTGACATAAACATGGTCCTGTTGCATTTGGTTATTGATGTTGGTTTTCCTAGCCAAGAAAAGTGGCATGTCCATGTGTGGTGTCTTGTGATGTGGTGAAAAGTGTTTGGCCCGGCAGTCTAGACGTCCGTCTGTCTCGCTTCTATCTCCCCTGTATTAATCGCCTCTGTAGCCGTGCCTCTCTTCTTTGAGGTGGCAGATTTAGGGTGCTGGTTTGGGAGCGGTGGCACCACGTTGCCTCTCCCCTAACCCCCCAACCCCCTTGGCATCACCATGGTGATGGGGTTTGGGTGGCCTGGGTAACGCTCTGATGTGAAAGGCGGGAGCGGCGATAATTTCTGCCTGCCTTAGAGGAGTGGCTGCTCAATAAGAGAGCATTTGGCAGCGGTGGGCCACATATCACCAGCCATCAGTGCAGAGAAAGAAAGGAAGATAGTGGAGGCTCAAAGCGAGGGAGAACCAGAGAGGGAAGGAAAAAGAAGAGATAGAGTGGGAGAAAAAGCAGAGAAGATAGAAAAGGCCAGAGGATGAGAACAGAAATACAGACACAGGAGGAGTTAAAAGAAGAAGTGAAAAATAACAAGGGAAAAGGATAGAGAGGAAGGGAAAAGCAGGGAAACCTGGCAGGAGAGTCAGTATCTAGTGTCTGTGTGCCTGTGTTGAAGGCTGTTGCATAAACAGGTGATGGTCGGTGCACGTGAGTAACCATATGAAAATCTAAAAGGCAGGTGTGTGTCTGTGCCATTTTCATGTGCTTGTGTATAAATGTCGTCTGTCCACCTGTTTCACCAACGCTCCAATCCCCAGACCATTGACCTTAGCAAAATACCTTCCCGGTAAAACATTCAATGTTCAACAAACTAACTTACCCTAGAAAGGTCTAAGGAACCTACAGACTAAACATGACACAGAAATTGTTTATGTTACGTTAAAGTCCCCCGTGTCCTCTGTATACTTTTCCCAACCCTCCATCCTCTCACCAGATGTTGTTTAACTTCTCTCCTCTCGACAAAGCTGCCGTCGTATTAAACACATGGGGATATAGCGAGAGCGCACGCAGGAGGGTGATAGACGGCACCTGTCTGCCGGTTTTCCTCTCAGCAGCGTTCCGCTAACACCTGGCCCTCTCTGCTTATTAGACTCCTGTGACTAGGGAGCATCCATCACTCTTGCAGACACAGACAGGGCGGGCTCCACCGCAGTCCTGTCTGTCTTTCCGTCTGCCTCTCTGTGTGTCTCTCCGTCTGTCTGCCTGTCTGCTGTCTGGCGTCTCCAGCTCAAGTAGGGGTCAAGTCAGGATAGCGCAGCCCCTCCCTTCTTCGAGCCTCAGTTTAAAAGAGAATTCCTACCAAGTTCAAAATACGGGTACATAAATTTGATATGCTATCGTTTCTGAAGCACTAGCCCTTATCAGGCAAATTGTTTCTTATACCGAGATAGTGTATTTTTTCCTCACTCATTGGAGGTAAGGGGGAGGGGGGGGGGAAGGATTTAGCTTCGTGTTGAAGGATTTTTTGCTGGTCGTCAAGATTATCTCTGGAATAATAGCAACTGGTTTTGAGATTAAATTCAGAATTTGGTTTTATCTTTTCTCTTCATCTTTTTACAGATTAGAGGAGATGCAGCCCATCGTCATGCAGCTCTCTCCATTGGAAATAGGTCATTATAGATTAAGTTAGTCTAGATTAGACTAAGTTTGAACTGTTTGGGCCTTGATTAGAGCGGGTTAGCTGTAGGTGCTGTAATGCCTTCTTGTGAGATGCCAGGTCAGCTTGGTGGGCGTTAATTACCGCAGGGTGACTGGTTCCCACCATAAGCTTTTCTTACATTGTAGCATATCATCGGCTTACGCTAATTACACATGCCCAAAAATTAATTACCTAAATTGCTCTCCTGGGGTGGAATCAAGAGACGATTAAATCGGATTTTGGGGAAGGAAAAGGGGGCAGTGGCAGCTTTTAATCCGCGTTAACAAACATTTGAGCGGACTTGGGGAAGGCACAGAGGGGCGTATTTGGAGATAGGCCGAAATAGAGGATTGCGAAAAATAGAACGAGGGAGAGTGGGACAGGGATTGACTGCATCAAAGAAAAACAGGAAAAATAACGAAAAGAAGAGAATATGGAATGAGTTGATGGTGAGTTGGAAGCAACTTGACAGAATGAAAAAGAGTTAAACTTGCAAGAGGATGAGAAGGGAAAGTGCTGCATGAGGCTGGTGCCAGCTCAGCGAGAAACAGCAACGCAAGAGGCTTCAGAGGACAATAACATAAAACATCACTTGCCTCAAGGAGAATTGAGCGACCAGAAATGACACCATAAAAAGCCTTTCATCCGGGGCCATGACTGATCACCCAAACATGACTCATCCTGATAAAGCAATCTGGGAGAGGACACAATGGCTCCACTTTTAGCATCCCATGAAATGCTTTGAATCTGGAGCAGAAGATGAAAGGAATATCCGGTGATGCATTCTGAAATCGTCATGCCAATTATGGGCATGTTTAGCTCGCTGACTCATGAACCAAGACTTTTTTTTTCTACAGAAACATGCTAGCTATGTTAATGCTGTCTCTTCTCTCCTCAGTAAACTATGCTGTGTTTATGTGCTAGGTGGAGGACTGTCCTCTAATTTTCTGCAAGTGAACTGTCCTATCTTTGTGCAATCACCCCTGAGGTGGACAAAGCACTAGCCTTCACTCGTAATTAATGGCCTTGCCCTAGTCTGCTGCATTGCTCTTAGCAGGCAGAGCTTGTGTTTGTGTGCGCAGCCTCAGCCAAATTCATCTGACACGCTGCAGGCTTAAGCTTAGGGAAATCGTCGCTTTGTTGCAGTCTGGTTTCCTATTATCTCTTGGCTTAAGGCTAAGGTAAACAGATCCTCCATTTTAAGTATGTCGGGAAAGAGGGCCTTCTTCTTACTCTATCTGTCTCTCAGCGGCACATAGGCCTACTCAGTAGAGATAAAGCACCTCTTTGAAATCAGAGATGATGGATGGGTGTGTTACGTAGCGAGAGAGAAAGAGAAATAGAGAGAGAAGGGAAGGGATTGAAAGAAGAGACTGACATGGTGGTCCTTGCAAACTCTCCACATCACTCAGTGTGCATTTTCTCAGGAGGATTTGGGCCCGATTATGCTATTTGAGGGATTTAAGAGGATCTCTTCCTCTCCCCTCCCTTGTCTCTCCGTCGCTCTCTCTCTCTCCGATTTACAGCCTGAATCTGTGCATAAGAGCCAATAAAGCACATCCTAGCTCACATCTCTTCTCTTAAATTAATACAGAGATAATTTTTTGGGTACAAGATAAAGGATTTGTGCTGGAAATAGCTGGATAGTCATCACAGACGTCATGTTTGATCCAACACCATTATTTTGGAGTGCAAATCAGCTGAATGTTGAATATGGCACATGCTTTGGCATGCCTTCAGGCAGACATCGTCACAAATCATGCAGCAAGGCACCATCAACCCTCTCGTCCCCTCCAACCATGCCAAAATGAGAACATTCGAATTGGTGTTATTGTGTATTGGGGAATGTTTCCATTGTTTAGACAGGCTATGATAAAGGTTGATTAAACTTGAGAGGTTCCAGAACCCCTGCGTTATTTTTCCAGCCGGCACTGGGGGGAATGGGCCCCATCAGGTCCGTAGTTCAGGAAACAGCCCCCCTGCTCCAGCAGAGGACAGGGAAAGGTCAGATTCTCTTGCCAGAGCAGAGGCAGGTGTGCACCCAGGTGGACGTCACTTGGCACCGCTTCATATCGCTGAGCTTTTCAAAACAGCTTTCTGCACTGCATCCTCTCTCACGCTCTTTCTCCGCCTCTCATAAAATGAAATGACACCACCACTGACGATCATCATGGCATCATGTATCTTAGTGGAACCAACACCTTTAGAATTTAGAAGGATGGCTTTGTGTGCTACGAAGATGCTGGTGAACTGTGGCCTGTGACTATGCATCCAAAGATCTCCACAGGGCTGCTCACAAAGGCCCCATAGGCTAAAAGCTCGTTGGAAGTAGGGGGGGGGGGGGATTTTGCTTCGTGTTGTAGGATTTTTCGCTGGTTGTCAAGATTATCTCTGGAAAAATAGCAACTGGTTTAGAGATTAAATATAGAATTTGGTTTTCTCTTTTCTCTTCATCTTTCTACAGATTAGGGCAGATCCTTACTGAGGAATCATCGTCGTTCAGCTCTCTCAGTTGGAAATAGGTCATTTAAGATTAGTTTAGACTAGATTAGACTACGTTTGCACAAAGTTAGTCTGTTCACCTGAGCAATGGAAAAGGCCCCCATAGGCTAAAAGCTGCTCTGAGTTGGCCTGGCCCTCACAGCATTCTGCTGGCAATGGAATCAGTTTTGCCTCTGTCCTTCCTGCTCTGTAAGTACATGGAGCTCATCAAGCCCCATTATGGTCTCTTGAAAGGAGAAGGTCCATCATCTTTGGCAATCACTCTACCCAATCACTCATGGTTCATTCATTCATCTTTCCCCTGAGGCACACCATCGTCCGGAAGCTTTTCCCTATCTGCTGGCACCATCAGGATGAGACCTGAAGCATTATTAGTCCCTAATGAACCCGTGGTCGGGGCAGTCAGTGGAGGACCATTTCCACTCATCTCATCGAGCCTGAGAGCACATAGTCATCACGTAACAGGATGTAAGACACAGAGTGGCAGAGTGTTCCATCAGCGCTGATTACAATCTCCCCCTTTGCGCCTCAGCTGGAGATTGGTTCCAGATATAAGAAATGATAGGAATGATAGACCCAGGAATTGTCGATTGACCCTTCTTGCATCTGAATGCCTTTGGCTGTGTCTAACTCCAGCTCCCTAGTAGCATTGTGTGATAGTGCCATCTACCCAAATGTGCCATAGCAGGTACATTCATGGATGGCAGTTGACAGATGACACTGCTCTCATGGATTATTATATGGGTTTCCGGAATCATGGAATTCAACTAATGCTCTTTAGTTAAACCAATGAAGATATCTGCATATATTAACTTCTCCGTCCGTCTTGAGGAATAAGAAACCATCAGATTGTCTAGCTCTCATCATGATTCAATTTCACACAAGAACAGACTAATTCTTTCAGTTACATCAAGCTATCGAATGATGAATGAACCTGAATTCACATTATTAATCACCAGTCCTGTCTCGATATCCCTGAGTAAAGAAAAGTCGGACGTGATGCAAACACTTCCGGTCTGGGATTCTTCACGATAAAAGAATTAGAGACAGAGTGCGTGGAGTGCTGTGTGCTACAGGTTCATGAAGTCCATGCCCGGAAGCCTGGGCCGTCTCAGCCTAAGCACTTAGTCATCTCCTGCTAATGTCAGGGAAGAACTGAAGTATTATCTGTATTTTTTCCCCTCATAGATTTGGCAATGATGACTAACTGTGGCAGGGCGAAGGAGGAAGAAGTGGATGATGAGGGTGCGGAGGGGTGGGGGTTTAGTGGAGGGTGGATGATAATTGGACTTAATCTGTATGTGCTGACGGGCGATACGGGGGCTGTGAGTGTGTCTGTCAGTGCGATCCGCTCCTAAGCCTGCACAGCTCTCGCCTCAGATCTCTTACCTCGCTCACGCCATCTGCGCGACATTTACAGCCATTTGAGGTTTTTTCTTCTTATTTGATGGGTGTGATCAGGCGAAGCACAGTGGATCTCAAGAAGGGTTGAAGTGGGTTTATTACGAGCCTATATAAACACATGAGCACATGTGAATGCATTCATTCCAGATAATAATTGAACTGTTATACACACATTGTCATAGTTCTGAGGATCTGAATTACTGAAGCACCAAACCTAGCACCTAGCAGTGGCTTAGCCCTCGTGCAGTGTGTGACACAGACCATCTGTCAAACAGTACATGTCATAGAATGCCAAATGCTAATACAACATACATGAATGAAGAACTTTGAATGGCTTACATGGTCGTTAAAGATCCCATTCACTTCAACAGATTCCTTTAAATTTGCTTTCTTATTGATTTTCCTTCTTGTGTGCCCAGTTACAAATAGAGCATCCATTAGTCAATTAATGCTTCCCTTCCTTTCCGTCATTGATCAGTGGTCTTATTGATTTCACCCTTTTTTAAACAGTCCCAATTGGCTGACTTTCTTGTACTGCAGTTCCAATGTATTGTAACATGTGTGGACCTACACCAACTGTTCTCCCTTGTTTGTCTTGAGATTAGGTAAGCATCTGAGCATCTCCTTTCACATTAGACATACAGACTAAGCTGAACAAACAGATGGGCTGGGCTTGCATTCTGTGCTACTATTGAGCTAGTTTTTGTCACTACCTAGCGAGTGAATTAGACGCTCCAACCCCATATGGTACCCTGGTATGGAGCAGTGTGTGCTGAAGGAAGCAGACTCAAAAGCCAACAACACTTACTTCTCAATGAGACGTCTAATGGTAGCAGACAAGCCACAAACAGCTCGTACTCATCAATATTTATTCACAAGTGCACACAAATCACTAGCAGCGACCCATGTTTGACTTTCAGATCCGCTGTGGGGAGGATAGCCTGACCCTGGCCACTAATGACCAAGAAAAGCAATTATCTGGAAGGAGCCCCGGCTACAGATCACGTCATGTCCGAGCCTTATCTTCTGACTCATCTCCCAACCTCCCCCTGACACTTATTGGCACAGATGGGATCGATTTCCCAACTTCCTGTTGTCTTGTTTTTCTTCATCTGCATCCTCTCACTCTCTCTTTTTCAATCCCTTTCTCTTTTAACCGCCCTTTCATTCTCTCTTTTACCTCCCTGTCTGTATTCCTGTCTCCTTCTCTCCCCTCCACTCCTCTCTTTCTCTCTCCTGTCTCTCCTCTCGTTTTGTCCCTGTGTGAGAGGAGGTTGAGCGATTAAGCCTGTCTCACTGGTTCCCTCTAGACTGCAGAAGGCCCTGCTAGAGGTGGATAAATAATTCACGGGGAAAGGTTAATGTGGTGATGCGCAGGCTGCCATCTCCCCGTCTCCCTCAGCAGCGGTTACACACTCGCTCAGGGCGTCTCTGAGCCGCTCCAGGTCTCACTGCTCGCTCAGGCTCTTTGTGTGCGTAACACACAACATGACGGGAGGAATGACTCTCGATGTTCTTTCATAGGGTGTCGACCTAACCTTGGTGTGGTGCCTCACCTGTGTTATGGGATCCTGTAGGCTTAAGATTACGAAATAGGCTCCTTTGGGGTGCTTGGCTGCATAGAAGAGGCCTGGAAGGGACTTGGAACTAAAACTAAACTGAACTGACAGTTTCACCCTTTTGCCTTTTGACATAGAACCTTTGCTTTTTCTTTTTAAACCAATGGTTTCGGCAATGGGCCATGGGTCTAGCTCTGAATTGCAACACTGAAGTTGACTGTGATCTGGAAATAAGTGTTTTTCTCGGTAACTTCAACTCTATTTTGACACTATTGCTCATTAAAAGTATACCATTAACCTCTATAGACCTCTATTAACAAAGCACTGAATATACACATTTTGAAGGAACTTCAAAACTTAAACTGTGCCTTGGTTCTGTCAGAGGAGAAGTCAGCCCTGGGATGGAGCAGTGACTCCCTCTAGTGGCAGACAGCAAAATTGCGTTCCAGGTTACAGCTAAATGTTTAAGTTAAGAGTTAAAAAATGGTTCAGCAAATTCTACAGCATTCATCAATGAACTATCATTATTTATACCATTCATTTGCTTAAAACACCATTTTATCAGAAGCTGACATTAATAACATCGACTCACCACCACATTTACATGATTGCTATCAAGCTTCCCAGTTTCCCTATCGCTGTCCCATTATAAATGTCACACTTTAATTGCAAGACCACTGAGCGCAGGTAGGGAAATATAAACCACATACATAATTCAGATTAGATAACTTTAGGCACACCACTTAAATTCCCCCACCTCTCTCTCCCTCTCTCTCTCTCTCCCTCTCTCTCTCTGTTTCAGAGGGGATGCTGCTGGGGACTGAGGTGGACCTGCAGGTGGTGGAGAGCAGCGCGGTTGCCCTGGAGAGCGTCCTGAAGGCGTGGCTGCACGAGCAGGCGGGGGAGCGGGAGCATCTGCACCTGCTGCTGCCCCCCTCCCTTCAGCAAGGCTCCACCCCCGGAGGCCCCCGCAAGCCCAACTCCAGTACTGGCTCTCTCCTCCTCCGTCGACTCCTTTCATCTCTACCTTTGGCTAATGCATTTTGCTTCTCCTCTTTTCATTCTCTCTCTCTATAAATCTTTCTAACTCTATCTCTCTGTATCTATCTATCTACAGTATCTATCTAGCTCTCTCTCTCTATATATATATGTATATATATATAAATATTCTTCTATGTCATACATACAGTGGGGAAAATAAGTATTTGAACCCCTACCGATTTCGCAAGTTTGGCCAGTTGCAAAGAAATGTGTGATCTAGAACTGTAATAGTAGGTGTATTTTAACAGTGAGAAACAGAATATCAGCAAAAAAAGAAAACTGCATTTTATAACATTTATGACTGTATTTGCATTTGATGCAGAAAATAAGTATTTGAACCCCCGAGCAAACAGCAAGAATTCTGGCTCCCAATGACCAGTTATGTGCCAAGAAGCACACCGATTAGTCCTCATTAGGTCTAACAAGGTACACCTGATCTCAACTGGTGACGTTTATAAAAGAAACCTGTCCAAAGAATCATACTTCACACCTTCAACCTCACCACCATGGGCAAGACCAAAGAGTTGTCCAAGGACGTCAGAGATAAGATTGTAGACCTGCACAAGGCTGGAATGGGTTACAAAACCATTGGCAAGCAGCTTGGTGAGAAGCAGACAACTATTGGTGCGATTATTCGTAAATGGAAGCAACACCAAACAACTGTTAATCGCTCTAGGTCTGGGGCTACATACAAGATATCCCCTCGTGTGGTATCAGTGATCATCCGAAAGGTGCAGAATAACCCCGGAACTACACAGGGGGAGTTCATGAATGATCTCAAGGCAGCTGGGACCACAGTCACCAAGAAAACCATTGGCAACACACCACGCTGTAAAGAAAGTACTGCAGCACTCACAAGGTCCCCCTGCTCAAGGAAACGCATGTACAGGGCCATCTGAAGTTTGCCATTGCACACTTGAATGATTCTAAGGAGGATTGGGAGACAGAATGTGGTCAGTTGAGACCAAAATCAAGCTCCTTGGCATCAACTCGACTTGCCGTGTTTGAAAGGGGGAAGAATGCCCACCGTCAAGCATGGAGGTGGAAACATTATGCTTTGGGGCTGTTTCTCTGCCAAGGGTACAGGATGACTCAAGGGGACTATGGATGGGGCCATGTAACGTGGAATATTGGGCTTGAACCTCATTCCCTCATTCCCTCCCATTGAAAACGCAACCTTAAAGGCACCCAGTGCAACTTTATGTAAACATTCATTCGTTGTGTGGTGAGAACTGATAGAAAATCGTAAACAACAACAATCGCCGGTGGGGAGAGGCCATTTTTCCATTGACTGGAATCCTGCTGTATTTATTGTAGGTTACAAAAAATAAAGAAAATGCGATTGTTGTTGTTATCGATTTTCTATCAGTTCTCACCACACGACGACGTCTCATCTTTGCTCCTTGAATGTCGATATGTAACGGTATGGAGTTATTGTAACTTACTACGTGTAAAAAAGACTAGAAATTGAATGTTTATTTTTAAGCTTCGAAAGTTGCACTGGGTGCCTTTAAGGATTTGGAGAGGATCTGCAAAGAGGAGTGGACCAAAATCCCTCCTGAGATGTGTGTAAACCTGGTGACCGACTACAAGAAACGTCTGACGTTTTGATAGGGGTTCAAATACTTATTTTCTGCATCAAATGCAAATGCATTTTTCTGGATTTTTTTTGTTGATATTCTGTTTCTCACTGTTAATATACACCTACCATTACAATTATAGATCACACATTTATTTGCAAGTGGCCAAACTTGCGAAATCGGCAGGGGTTCAAATACTTATTTTCCCCACTGTACACTCTGTTTCCTCTGCCTCACCCTCTCTGTCATTCTGTTAATCTCCTGGTTACCTCTCTCTTGGTTTGTTCCGCCTATTCAATGTCCTGCTCCTCTGCAGGTATATCCATGTGTGCACTACTCCGTCTGGAGAACATTTGGTGAATTTATAATAGTGTTGTTCTAGATGCTACACTTAAATGGCAGGTCACTTGCATTATGCTTACAGTGTTGAAAATGCACAACGAGTGTCTCGATCCAAGTCAGTTAGGTGAGATAGAGGGCAAATTACACAGGGCTGTAACAAATACAGATAAAGCAGTGGCGCCGTGAGGTGAGCTAACCAAAGAACGAGATGACAGCAGGATAGACACAGAGTAAGGACATCATTATGGAGAGGCTGCACACACTGCAACAGCTATCACAGGGGTTATTGTCCTTCCATGTGTGAGCTGCTGATGTTCAGCAGCACCAGAAGAGCCTCAAGCTGTTAGTTGCAGTTCTTGCCAGTAACCAGTAGAGGCTCCCATAATCACACTTTGTAACAGTTGCTACGCCCCTGACCTGAGTGTATTTGACTCTCAGTGTAGGAACCTACTGTTACAGACTTGGACAGACTGAGCAGTAGTGGAGCGATAAGGAGTGTTGTGATGAGAGTTTCGAGACTGTTCTGATCTGGACTGTCCTGAACTTAAAAAGTAACATAAAACGTTTGTGCTGGTGCATGTGTGCATGTATTTTTGTCTCGTGTTTTTTGTTGTGTGTTTGTGTGTATGCCTGTGCTTTTTGTACATGTCTTGTGGGTGTGTGTTTCATGTGTACATGTGTGTGTGTGTGTGTGTGTGATTTGTACTCCCCTGCAGTCTGCCTGAAGTGTGACATACAGGAGAGGCTCCTCAGCCCCAGTCTTCTCCCCGGCTCCTCTGCCCTGGACCTCGGCACCAAAACAGAGAGCGTCCGGGACTTCCAGCCCCCCGGCAAGGGCCCAACCAATCACATTCCCCCTCCTCAGAGACTCCGAGCCATCAAGTAGGTTAGGTTGCGCTCTTGTCTTCAGCTCGCGTCCAGTCTGCTGCCTCTAGTGGCTCTCTCAAGTCTGCCCCCCGGGCCACACTGGGACATGAAAGTGTAGCATGAATAGCCTCATTCATAGCATTCCTGCCGTATCAAAGGCAGGGCCACCAGACCAGATGGCTTTATTGTCAATAAATGTTGTTGTGTTCCTCTGTCCTCGCTGGCCGCCAACCCGCAGCGTGGTTAAGTGAGGCCAGTGTGGAGTAGTGTAAGAAAATTATCTGTTCTGGGATGAAGTGCTACATTCCACATGGCGAATGTTTTCAAGTTCCTCATGGATTGGCATGATTGCAAAACGAGAGAAGCAGTCGAAACTGCGTGTGTGCGTGCGTGCGTGCGTGCGTGTGTTCTGTACTGCACTATACTGTACATGCGAGAGGCATGCCAGACATAGAAGGCCTTTTGTCCATATGTAAAAGAGAAGATATGAAAAACTTCAGAGACGTTAAATGCCTTGACAACAGACTCTGTTCATAAACGGCCTTCAAGCCTAACGTCATCCATCTGCTTACCCTAACTCCTAAACGAGTAAGAGAGAGAGAGAGAGAGAGAGAGAGAGAGAGAGAGAGAGAGAGAGAGAGAGAGAGAGAGACGCAGAGAGAGAGAAAGCGTTATGGGAAAGGTATTCAAATGATAAGAGGCTGGAATGAAAGGGTAAAGCGGTAAGGGAGAGCTATAAAAAGAAAAAGGATTGTATTGAGGGGAAGAAAGACAAGACCTGTTGGAGAGGGTTTGTAATAGATAAAAAGTTAAAATGGGATAATGGGGCAGCAATGGGATGGAGTGATGGGGGAGAGAGAGGAAAAGTGAGGTTGTAGAACAGAAATAGAAACTGGGGGGGGGGGTGAATGACTCACTCTATGCAAAAGAGCGTATTACCAGCGATACCACTTCCACTCGTGCGCTGGGCTGGAGACAGGGAGGCCTGTGTCAGAGCGATCATCAGTGGTAGAGCCAGCGGAGGAGAGCGAGAAGAGACGCTGAGTCTCCTCTACTGTTTGTGTGTGATTTGCATGGGCTCCTGTGCTTTGCATGTGTCTGAGGCCCCCTGAAGTAGGAGAAATATTGACTCTGGGGCAGAACACTGTCATCATATCCGCTTTATGGTGGGCTGATTAAAGCCTGTGTTATGTCACACGTCTCTCACTCACTCTCTCTCACGCTTTACATTATATGGATTTTGTGATTCATGGAAGAAGCATGGGAAATCACTGTGTGTGTGTGTGTGTGTGTGTGTGTGTGTGTGTGTGTGTGTGTGTGTGTGTGTGACCTTTAAGGATGCAGACCCATAAAACTTAAAATTGCAATGAAGTGTTAACATGATGTGCATGTGTGTGTGTGTGTGTGTGTGTGTGTGTGTGTGTGTGTGTGTGTGTGTGCATGTGTGTGTGCACGTTACAGGACCCTGCACGCAGACGGCGTGTGTGAGTCGGTGCTGTATGGTCTCCCTCTGGTCATCAGGCCCACCATATGCTGGCAGCTGGATTGGGACGAGATTGAGAGCAACCAGCAACACTTCCACGCACTTTGTCACACACTTAGGGTTAGTCCATGTGTTTGAGCAATGAGTATGAGTGTACAGGTGGGTGTGTGTGTGTTTAAGCAATACGTATGAGTGTATGTGTGTGTATGTGTGAGTGTTTGAGCACTGTGTATGAGTGTACAGGTGTGTGTGTGTGTGTGTGTGAGTGTTTGAACACTGAGTATGAGTGTACAGGTGTGTGTGTGTGTGTGTGTGTGTGTGTGTGAGTGTTTGAACACTGAGTATGAGTGCACAGGTGTGTGTGTGTGTGTGTGTATGTGTGAGTGTTTGAGCACTGTGTATGAGTGTACAGGTGTGTGTGTGTGTGTGTGTGTATGTGTGAGTGTTTGAGCACTGAGTATGAGTGTACAGGTGTGTGTGTGTGTGTGTGTATGTGTGAGTGTTTGAGCACTGAGTATGAGTGTACAGGTGTGTGTGTGTGTGTGTGTGTGTGTGTGTGTATTTGAGCAATGAGTAAGAGTGTACACAGGTACAGGTGTAGGGGTGTGTGTGTGTGTGTGTGTGTGTGTGTGTGTGTGTGTTTTGGTGGCGTAAAAGGACCGAACCTGTATCTGTGTGACAGGATGTGCAGTGTTTCTTATGTGGGCGAATGATGAAAAGATGCCTGATAATTGTATGTGTGAGAAACAGAAAGATTGTCACGTACCTGTGAGAGGGAAAGTCTAAGAGACAGATGGGTGCTTGTGATAAAGGTGTGTGTGTGTGCTTGCAGGCACGTGAATGGTTCCTGCTGGTGCGTTCTGAGCCTGCTGTGGGTTCGGCGCTGGCGTCCGCCTCGTCCGTCTCCTCTCTCTACGTGCTGCAGCCCTCTCCCTCACTCTCACTGCTGCTGCTCAAGCCTGTGGTCACCCAGGAGCTGCTGCTGCCCTGCTGCATGCCTGACTCAAATCAAGACCCCCCGCTCAGCGCACTCATCACTTTGGAGGTGTGGGACCCCTCTTTCTGTGAAGCATGCATACACTGGTGTCAGAGTTCTCTCGCTCTATCTGCCTCTGCCTCTGTCTCTGTCTCTGTCTCTGTCTCTGTCTCTGTCTCTGTCTCTGCCTCTGCCTCTGCCTCTGTCTCTGTCTCTGTCTCTGTCTCTGTCTCTGTCTCTGCCTCTGCCTCTGCCTCTGCCTCTGCCTCTGCCTCTGCCTCTGCCTCTGTCTCTGTCTCTGTCTCTGTCTCTGTCTCTGTCTCTGTCTCTGCCTCTGCCTCTGCCTCTGTCTCTGTCTCTGTCTCTGTCTCTGTCTCTGTCTCTGCCTCTGCCTCTGCCTCTGCCTCTGCCTCTGCCTCTGCCTCTGCCTCTGTCTCTGTCTCTGTCTCTGTCTCTGTCTCTGTCTCTGCCTCTGCCTCTGCCTCTGTCTCTGTCTCTGTCTCTGCCTCTGCCTCTGCCTCTGCCACTGCCTCTGCCTCTGCCTCTGTCTTTCATGAGGGAAGTCTATCACCTAAAGGCCCTCCAAATGTTAAACATGCATAGTCTCATACTCTGGTGTCTCATATGCTCTCTCTCTCTCTCCCTCTCTCTCTCACTCCTAAATAATAAATAAATAAATAACTGTGTGCATATATTTATGAAGGACCTGACCCAGAAATACCTTATTGTTAGGGGTCCACAAAGTTAAGTTATTTGGGGGGGCATGTTTGGTATGTACCTCGATTTTGAAGTCACGGTTCGGTATTTATTTAGATCACGGTTCAGTTTACTTTTCGTTTTCAGTACAGCAGGGAACACAAAACAATGCTTTAATCTATTTTGAAAACTGTAAACAGTGTCTCATTGGCTGAACCCATGTACCATTACACCCATCCTCACTATGATCAGTGTTCTCCCTTCTGCACTGTCTGACATTCTGTCACTCTGTCTGACACTCACACCCACACAGGCAGTTATCAGCATTAAGGCTTTGGCATGCACTTGCATGAGTGCTCATCACTTTTCCTGTCTGTCTCACGCACACACACACACACATCACACGCACACGCACACGCAGACGCACACACACGCACACACACACACACACGCACACACACACACACACACACACACACACACACACACACACACACACACACACACACAACACAGCTCATGTTAGGGAAGAGAGCAAGACTTCTCCGACCCTGACCTTCCATGTGCTGCCACAGCTACATTTGTGCATTTCTTAATCAATCAGCACACCATGTCCCTGTCTCCCAGCACTCAGCACATAGCTCACGCCAGCGCCACCATCATTAATCACAGGAGGCTTGAACTTTGGAGCCAGCCTCAGTCTCAGCACTCACACACCACTGCGCCACCCGAGACCTTTACACTGGTGTCCAAATGCCCCCTAGTCACCGCGGCCTGGAACAGTAGCTCGTGTATCATCGGACCGAATCTCCTTTCATGTTGGGATCTGTATCTTTTCACTGGTTCAGTGAGGAAAAAAAAAGAAGTTTGAACTTCCTGTTCCCCTCGCGTGTCATTTCCCCCCGCTCCCCGAGGCATCTCTTACTCATCAAACCTGAGCAGAGGGTCGCTTCTCATTTTGCAAATGTTTCTTCCTCTCCAGCATCGTTGTGTTCAGCTCATTTGTTTCTTCCTCTCCAGCATCATTGCACTCGGCTCATTTGCAGATAAGGTTCCCAGTCCTGCTCCATATCCTGTGTATGATAGTAAATGATGTTATGGTCCAGGGTTTTAAATGCAGGTTCTGTCTCTGTCACCTTTCCCCTCACACTATTCCTTCAGAACTCCCTGCAGCAGCTGGAGGACGACCTCATGTTCAACCCTCTGGGCCTGGACACTAACCTCTACCCGCACCTCAGGATGCGAGGCCTGGCCTCCCGACCGGCCCACCCTTACCGTAGGCAGGGTCCTGCCCAGACCCACGAACCCGGAGTGAGCCATGAAGCTGGGCAGATCCAGCGCAGGGAGCCACTGCGGCCACAAGAGGGCTCCACGGCCCGACAGGTCAGGAAGCCCCTTTAGGCTTGCAGACCTCCAGCAGCATCCCTCCCCACCCCAGCTCTCTGCTCCGCTCCTCTCCTCTCCTCTCAGGCCTTCTAAAGAGGCTTTTCAGCCCAAGCTAAAAGCTGGGAAGGGAAGTGAAGGGAAGTGAAGGGAGCGCTGCTGGGACTGTTTGGGGTTAGTATTGTGTGGACGGACGTGACCGGAATGTAGACTTGAACTGCAGTAGCCACTCTTTGGAGCTATGCAGGGAGCAGTGAATGAGAGCAGGTGTGTGTGTGTGTGTGTCTGTGTGTGCTTGTCTTTTCATTATAGGTGTGTGTGTGTACAGTGTGTAGACAGTATGTGTAACTTGAAGTAGAAAAGGGAAGTTTGGCCGGTGACAGCCAAGAACGAAACTGACTATTGCGGCAGTTGCTCTCCACCCACGCAGATATCCTTGAATAACACACACAAGCACACGCACACACACACACACACACACACACACACACACACACACACACACACACACACACACACATCAACGCTTGTAATGTAAGCCTCTACTTTCTCTATCGGTCAACCTCTGATATGAGGCATAGAAGCAAATGGATGTGCAAGCAAGCACATGCACAATTTATCAGGTCATAATATTTACTGGTGACATGCATGGTGTTTGCTTTGTCCAGTCTGACCAAGTTTAAAGGCCAAACGGCAGGACTACTCTTGCGTACCACGGTGGCCCTATTATGTTTCCACATGATTTGGACAGTGAAATGGTACCATGATTTGGGTGGCCTGTGTCTGATATGGTGTATTGGGACACTGTTTTCGTTGGCTGTTGCGTAACCTGAAAGACGGCGTTGTGGCCATTAGCCTGTGTCATGGTCCTGTCCTCAGCAGCCAGAGGGAGGGGGAGGGGGAGGGGGAGGGGAGGGTTGGCCGGCAGGAATGGGAATGAATGTCACTTCCAGTTCTCACTGTCGCTGCGCACTTTTCCATCAGCAGTTTCTTTCCTTTCTTCGGTTCTTCTTTCTCTGCCGCTTTGTACCTTTCTCTTTCTATAGGTCTCACACCCATCTTTCATTCTCTCTCTCTTTCTTTTACTCCTCTCTCTCTATCCCTCTCTATCCCTCTCTCCCTGTCTTCCTCTCCTAATTCTGTTTGTATCTCTCCACAGCAGTCTCATGGCCGTCAGTCTCACCAGGGTCGGGCGCGGGCGACCGTGGCTCCCCTCCCGCCCTCCTCGGGCCCCCCGGCTAAGAGCTCCCGGCCCCCCCTGACCTTCGGCAAACGCCCCCCCGTCTCTCCCTCCCCCTCCGGCCTGGGCGAGAGTGACGACGAACTGATGATGCTGTAGCTCCTGCAGGTGAGATGGCCGACTCACCATGACCCCACAGAAGCAGAATGATATGATCCACACTCACTATGACTCCACAGTAGCAGAATGATATGATCCACACTGACTATGTCTCCACAGTAGCAGAATGATATGATCCACACTGACTATGACCCCACACTAGCAGAATGATATGATCCACACTGACTATGACCCCACACTAGCAGAATGATATGATCCACACTCACTATGTCTCCACAGTAGCAGAATGATATGATCCACACTCACTATGACTCCACAGTAGCAGAATGATATGATCCGCACTCACTATGACTCCACGATGATCCGCACGCACACAGATCACCAAATGGAGTGAAACAGTTCAGTGGGAAAGAGATACTCTATCCTTCCCCTGGTTTAAGCCTTTTTTTCTACAGGGTACCTGTAATCTTTTTTTAAGCAATGATGAACTTTGACCCCCTGATAGCAACGCTGAAAAGCTTTGCTCTGCATACATATACAGTCCATACAATACACAGAGGAGTGTACACCAACCCTTATCAGCTCAGCTGTCTAATCTCTACGTAGTTGTGCATACTTTCGCTCAGAAGGAGTGTTTGTGGCTAGTGAGAGGCTCATAGTTCAGCTAAATCATTCTCTTACACACACGCACACACACGCACACACACGCCCACGCACACGCACACACACACACGCACACACACGCACACACACACACGCACACACACGCACGCACACACACACACACACACACGCACACACACGCACACACACGCACGCACACACACACACACACACTCAGCACAGCTGTAAAGCATTAGTACGCGGATAAAATACTTCATTATGTCGGAAGAGACATGGTGTATGCCAGCCCCAGACACCATAAAACAAGAAGCCCTCATATCTCTGTTGACAAGGAGGAGAGCCTAGTAACCCTGTTAATTAGCACGGCCTTTTAACTGCACAGAAACATTAGACAGTTTTATGTGATTAAAGGCCTTCCGTTCCCCCCCTGCAAGGAGGAGAGACGGGGCTAGGCGCCACTGGACCACAAGTGGCACGAAAAAGAAAGTTCTCTCAAATATTTCCCCTCAAACCAGAAAGAGAATGCTGAGGCAAGCGAGAAAAGAGCAAATAAATGCCGGCACCACAAACAATAAAACAAAAATGTTTTTTTTTTTTTAAGGGAGCAGTTCTCTTCTGCTCACAAAAAAAACGCGAGGGGAAAGACAACACGGATATGACGAGAGCACGGAGGAACTGGTTGGTGAAGTGAAAGAGTGAGGGCATTGTCACTCGCTTGCTTTCGTTCTCTCTCTCCTCTCTCTCTCCCTCTCTCTCCTCTCTCTCCTCTCTCTCTCTCCCTCTCTCCTCATGACCTCCAGCCTTGTGCTCAAAGGAGTCCACTGTGCTCAGGGACTCTGACCAACACGGGGTAATAGAGAGCAAGAGAGAGAGAGAGAGAGAGAGAGAAAAACAAGGAAGAGAGAAAAGAGACATCTATTCATCCCAACTCCCATAACTAAGAGCTGGTTAGGTCCTCTGGAGGCGGGCTGCACTCGAAGGTGACGAGGAAAGGAGCTGGTTAGGTCCGTACGGGGGTGGGGGGGGGCACTGCTGGGAGGCTCATCAATGCGCCCCTCTCTCCCTCGGAGCGTTTGCTCTCCACTCATTAGCCGTTCCACCCACCATCCGCTGCCCACACCACTGCTTCAGCCACCGTACGTCAGAGCACGCCAAAGCTTTTCACACATTCACACACACACACACACACACGCACGCCTGTTCTTGCAAAGCAACACCATCAGACACAGGGGTGACACAATGACAACTTCAACGGTGACATTTTAATGTCAGCCGTATTTTTTTTTACCCCTCAAAGGCAAATCGCGAAGGATTTTTAGGTTATGATGTTGAGGCAGAGGAAAGCAATTAGCATATTAGCAGTTAGCATGTGTTGACTCAGAAGGTCGAGCCTCGAGCAGGAAACCACTCTGCCTCTCGTTGATGGCGCCAGCATGTGTTCTCCCCCGAGAAGGCTAGCGTGGAGACCGACCGAAGGCAGCACAGGGCGTCGCTTAATGAAAAAAAGGCAGGGATAAAAAAGTGAACAAATGAAATGAAAAAAAAAAACACTATAACATCTAACAGCCTTCTAGAGGCATGCAACATTCCACATGCTGAGATGAGGTTCCCCCTCGGGAAAACGTGCCAACTTTTTAGTTTGCTTTGTTAGTCGTCCGCCTTTGGTCACACTGTCAAGAGTTGAAATGCTGCAAAAGGGGTGGTAAACTGGAATTTAGCACTGACACAATACAAAACTACATTAAAAAAAATCATGATTGAAGCAACATGGCACTTCTTCATGCAAATTCAACAAAGTATTCAATCCTCAACAGTCAATACTCAAATCTCTAATAAGTGTCTGTGGTTACTTATATGTACAGTCAATCTTGGTGACATGCCTTTTGGCCTCCTTTATTTAGAGGGAGGCCTCTAACATTTTCTGTGACTACCCACGGTCTCTGACAGGATTGGGCTTGTTGAATCCCACCATGAGGAGACACTGGGCATGCACAACTCGTCTACTGACAGACCAGATGTGGACGGCTTCTGGCAGTCGTCGACCGTTTCTCCCTTGCTGTGGAGTTCATCTGGCCTCCCTGAAGCACTGTTGTGGTTTTGCAGCTTTTGGTCACATTTCAAGACCAGCCTACTTACTAGCCTCCTCTTTCTATTGTTGTTCCCATCTGTGTAACTTGGATGGAAAGATTCTCAGATTTGTGTTTATTACCCAAGAAGGATGTTGTTATGAATTGCTCTCTAAATCATTTCAGGATGTTGCTGATTTAAAAGAAGAATCAATGTGTTGAGCAGACATGTAAAGCCAATGGAATAAAATTCCAGGGCTGTTAAACTGTGTCCGACTTTCCAAACAGGCATAGCCCTTCAGTGCAGCAAGGATGACTGAAATGTTTTGTTTAAAAAAAGAAAGAAAGTAGACAGTGACGGAGGGAAGTGGGTGCCTGTAGTGCAGCCCTGACTGAAACTCTTTGGAAAACGTAAGTGGAATGTCAGAGTGGGAAGTGGAATGACTTAAGGTTTTTTTTTCCATAAATAGTCCTGATGAGTTCTGACGGACCTTGAAACTCGTAATAGAAGCACAGCTGCTCTGATTGACCCCATTCCAAACCCTCCAACTATATGCAAACAGTCCACGTTTTTCGCCTCAATGATGTTTCTATGCAGGCAAACTGGCCGGCGGACATTGTGTTGACTTAATTATTCTGACTGTGTCAACTATGAGCTCCTGGGTTTGTGCATTGCACTCTTAGAAAACCTGCTTATTACAGGTATTTACATTTTCTGTCCAACTGGAAAGTAGTAGTATTACTTTCGACCCAAACAGAATACTTAACATGTAGATTCTACATCAACAGGGTCAATCATAATGACTTTATAACATTCACTGCTGTGGTTTTCACCCTGTACACGTGTGGTCTCCTAATACAGACGGACAGAAATCAGCTCCGTCCTAGTAAAGCCTTAATATCACGCAAAACATTTACCCAAAAAAGTCCTACTAAAAGTACAACTAATCCACCAGTGTAAGCTGGTTTTGTCTGATACACTATGTCACATATCTGCTGGACTCTTCTGCCCTCTCCTCTTCCTTTCCTGTCATTGTCTCAGGCAACACAGTGGAAACAGGAACGCAACAGCCTCAAAAAGAGGAAGCCAAATTTAGAGAAATTGGACAAGCTGGCCAACTCAAAATGACCCATCTTTTTCTCATGTCTTTTTTTAGCCAACAGTGTCTGTGCTGCTTCATTGGATAACATGGGTGATTTATGAGTTAATGTTTGTGAGTGCGTTTGGGGCTTTTAATAGGTACTGCAGTTGGATGACAAAAGAGCACTAGGTTATAACATGAGGAAATGGTTCACAATGACAGATTGTTGGAGCAGGTTTCACACTGCAGTGAAATAAATCAGCCCACTGGATAGTCACTGGCCATTGAAAAGGTCATGCTGGGGGAGGAGAGGTGGTGTGAAAACAGACCGAAGTAGGGTACTTCCTTGTCAGCGACTTTTCGCACAGTGACACTTCTTTTTTCATTCCTGTGTTTACAAACAGTTGTCTTTCAAAAGCTCACTTGCTGTTTTAACAACAGATATAGATTAATGTTCAGTAGACAATTATCCATCACTGCACACATTCAGCTGAATTCATCTTATTCCTTCTCAGCTGAAGGGATCTGAGTTCAGAATACTCATACCCATAAAGGCCAAATACTTAATATCTGCACACTTTGATGTGCCATTGTATACAGTATGCATCTGGGGATAACCACACTGTAGTCACCATAGGCTTGCAAGACTGACTTCAAGCAAGCACAAAAGCAATCGAAGAACTAGACCGAGAAAGAATGACAAAAATTGATTTTTGCAGTTCTGTCTCTTCAGTAGTACCCTGGCTTAAAGTATTTTCTTTTTTGTATTCATTTTTTTTATTGGCAAACACATGAGGACTGTTGTCTGCCTTTGTAGACAGTTTCTTTTTCATTCACGATACTCTGATTTGAAAGCAAGAGGAACAATGTGATAAATAGATCAGGGCTTTGGCAGGGCGACGGGGCTGCCTGCTTAAGAAAATAACATCTCTAGACAGGGGAAGAAAAGATTCAGGGAGAAGGGAAATAGAGGGAGAGAAAAAGAGAGTAAAAAAGTGGGAAAAAACAGACAAGGAACAGCCTGTACTGCAGCGCAGAGCCAGGGGTACACGTAAGATTAATTTAGCCAAGATTTTAAGATCTTTGCTTAAACCTTCCCCCCCAAAATAAGGGTCCTTTTTTCCTGGACTGGTTAATATTCACCGGCTAGACTTGCCATGCTTGAGCTGTGCTGGCTGCCTTCAACAGTCACTCGGGACAACCGGACAACGGAGAAGAAAGGATGGAAACAGAGGATGAGTGGAAAGAGAGAAAGGGCATTCAGGGTGATTTCATGGCCTCTTGGCCTTGGTAACCACCTTGGAAACAAAAACAAAGTCATTAGATATTTTAGGGCACAAAGAGAAAATTCTAGACCACTTTGGTGATGACGCGATGAGAGGAACAAGATGCCCTTTGGTTTGGTTTCTTTTTTATTGCTAATGTCCTTAACATATTTACAACAGCACAGCTGTTCTTTTGATGGACACACACAAAACACACACTAATAGTTATGGGTTAACTTCTCTGCATTAAAAACAAACTGTACATAGAATAACACAGGTTTTGTTTCTGTGTAGTGATTTTCTGTCCATTTCACCCATTGCATCTGTGAAATGTAAGAGTCAAGGAAACAGGATTTGTTAAATAATTTACATTTCCGTTCTCATATTTAAAAAGCATCACCGACTCTTTTGTTGGGTCAGTGGTTTGTAAAAAGAAGTGCAAAACCGTGTCTCATTCCAGTTAAGAGCATCCTCTCCGACATCCACTCCAGAAACAGAATTGGTCATCAATATCCATTCCACCTGACGAGTGACATCAACTATAAAGGCACACAATTCACGTACATGTCCTAAGATTAAATATGACCGTTTCTTAATCCCTTCTGTGCTCGACTTTACTTCAGTTCTAGCTTTTGTGGTCTGGCTGAAAACAGTCACGTGCCAGGAAAGCAATCGCTTGCAACCTTCTCATCGACAGTGCTGTGGGCCCTGATCAGAGGGGTTCCGACTCTAGCTCCACAAATCTCTCCAACCACCTCACCAAAGTCTGCAGAAATGGCAAGAGAATATAAAGGGGGAGATTTGCTCAGATATCTCCCAGGTTGTCATAAATGATGTCTGGGGTGCGGAGGGCAGCATTAGGGTACCAGGAGTTGGCTGGAGGCTTGTGCTTGGATACCTTGCTGTAAAGCTCCACATGTTTACCCACCACACCTCCGCCCCCTCTGTTCTGGTTGCTGCTGCTGTTGTTGTTGTTCAGGTTGGCCCCGGCCTTCCCATGAGGCAGTTGGGGAGGCTCTTTACGGGGTGCTTTAATGGGCTTGGGGGCAGTGAGAGGCTTGGGAACTTTGGGCCGGGCAGTGGCAGATGGTTGAGGCTTGCTGTAAACTGGGACCGAGTAGTCGTCCAGGTCTGGGTTGTAGGGGGCCTCGTGGCCCAGAAACTCATCCATTCCTCTGGTCTTCCAAGCCTGAACGTCTGGGCGAGCCTCGTCATAGAGCGATGGTAACGAGGAGTACTGACCCGCCCGGCCCTCTGGCTCATCGTAGATGTGCTCAGCCCGTCCTCCCTCGGCCGGCCGTCTTACGACCCCGTCCAGCGACATGCCAGCAGTCCGCTGGGCCAGGTCAAGGTGAACCCGGTCATAAATGTCTGAATAAAAGGGCTCGGATTTGTTGCCAGAGTGACGCCTTCCACCTTCATCACCCTGGGGTCGGAGCCTTGGGCTGGAAGCACCCTTGATGCTGTCCACTGGGTCTGAGTACAGGCACTCGCCAGGGTTGGGGGGAATGCGCACTGAGTCGGCCGGCTCAGAGTAGAGATGGGTCTGGTCATCCAGAGATGTAGGACCACTCCTAGGCCCTCGGTGCATAGGGGAGCGTGGCGGGGTACCTCCAACCGGGGCGGGGGGTTCGGGCAGGGAGCGACCCTTTAGATGCTTGCCATCGGCACCTTCTCTTCGGCCAAAAACCCCATCGGCTGAGCCAGGTTTGCTGCCCCCCGAGTCACCGTCTGGTTCACGAGCATTTCCCTCTGCAATGGCAATGCGAATCTGCTGCATGGCAGGGCAGTCAGGGTCAAACGAAGGGCAGCTCTGGTGGCGGTCCTCGGCCTGAGCTTTCTGCTCGCGGATGGCACTCTCCACAATCTGGAAGATATCATTGCCCTGCTTAGTCTCAAAGGTGAAGTTTCCCGGACCGGAATCGCACCGTCGACCCGCCTCAAAGGAAAACATAACCTGGAGAGAGTTAAAACCAGAATTTGTTTTTAATTTGGTCAGTTATTCATTTATATATTTTCAACAGTCTGATGTGATACAATGAGTCACCTCTGTTTACATATTTATTCATTTATTTGGGCACATGCAACCAATAAGCATGGTGAGAATAGCATGTTCTGTCGTGGTAACAAGGCCTTGACGGTTCCGTGCTCAATCACCACCTTCCTGCTCAGTCTGAAGGGGAAAGAGGAAGGCCACTTTCCTGTTCTAAGCTGGTCACCATGGCACCCACAGGAAACAGACTTGGAAACAACTGTGGCTTTCAAGTTCCTGTCTGAACTGTCAGATTTAGCATGAGGACCCTCATCAGTATTGAGGTTGCACGTGTACACACAAACTAATTTACACTCGTTCCAACCCACATTCCACATGTCAGAGGCCGAGGCATGAAAACTTGCTTTAACAGTCATAAAACCTGAGATGTAGGTGTAGTTTAAGGTGGACTTTTAACTCTTAACACACCGTGGTTTGAACCCTAGGGCTTGGGAAATAATAGGAACCACATATTCACAAGTTCATGGTCATGGGGGGGGGGGGGGGGGGGGAATAGTAAATGAGAAATGTAAACAAAAGTGAATTGAACCACCCTGTGTTGAAGGTGTCCAGCCCCTAACCCTGTGAATGTAGATTAAAAGTGCTGTTAAAGCGGAACTCATTGCAGTCCTTACCCTGTCTCTGCCGTAGCGTCGCAGCAGCTTGTAGGGCCACACCAGCAGGCTCCTCTTGCTCTTGGGCTCTTTGAGGATCAGGCTCTCGCCGTCCGCCTTCAGCCAGTAGCTTCCAATCAGGTCACAGCGCTCTGAGGCCTCCGTCCGCTGCACGGTCACCCAGAACTCATTCACTGAGGGCCAAAACAGGGTTCGGTGTGAACATCTCTATTTGCCACCAACACCCCACCACTAAACGACATGACTCAAATAACAATATTCAAGTCAGTGTAGGCTGTGAAGTTATTTACTTTAAAATTACATGTCTGAACACTTCAATCACTGGGTTTTGAAAATTGTAGTTGTGTACTGTGCATGACTATGTACATCAACAAACCACAAGCGTTGATGACTTCACAAGACACAAGGTAGATTTCTTCAAAAGAAGACAGCAGCAAGTAGCGATGGAAACTGTTCCCCACAGATAAAAATACAACTAACTGAGAGACAGTTAAAAAAGAGAAAGTGGAAAAGGCCCTTCTGTGGTTAACAGTTGTTCCATGTATGTGCAAGCACATTCATAAACCGACCAAGTTTATGAGACACGCATGTGACCGCCAGAAGCTTGTGGCTACATCTAATTTTAATTCCTCAATGCAATCTCATAGATGAACACATAAAATCACTTTTATCACTTATTCTTTTCACGTTCCTCTAGCTGTGTGTCCAGTGTGCACTCAAAGAAAGTCTGGTGTTTGTGTAAATAGGAAACCTAACAAAGTGGGGTGGACAGAGCCACATACTATTCCAACCAATCAGCTTCATGGGGTGGACAGAGCCACATACTATTCCAGCCAATCAGCTTCATGGGGTGGACAGAGCCACATACTATTCCAGCCAATCAGCTTCATGGGGTGCTCCTTGTTTCAGGAGCAAATGAAGGAGGGGTGTATTTTATTTAGCCTGGTGACACCAGCCTACGTATTTCCGCCTGAATTGATTTCAAGCTCATACTCAGTCTGGCCCAACCCCATTGACAATCGTCTCCAGAACTCAAAATTTTGCAGGACCAATCAGCGAACAGTTCAGAGCTGTGACGCAAGACTCGCCTTGGAGGAAAAGACACGAAAAGCTATCGGAAAAGTTGTCTCAACTCTCCAGAACATCAGAAAATTAAAAGGAGAACAAGAGTATTTTCTTGTAAGTTTTATGATTGGAAAGGACGTCGTAGCTCTTCTCCCAACTGGCTTTGGGAAGAGTTTAATCTACCGAATGCTTACTAAACGTTGCTGATTGGTTAAGGGAACTCCAATGATTTAAACCTCAAGATAAGCACCCGCCCATCTCGGAAACCAAAATGCATTGGGTTGGCCCAGACTGAAAGACGGAATGAAATGGAGTCACAGGCTGGTAATGGCCAGGCTATATTTTATTGGCTGTTGAGCTCAAATATCAATGACCTTCCGCCAAGATTGAGGACTCCACCTTTAGCAAATATAACTTTGCAGATACAAAATAAATAAATAAAATAAAATGATTGCCTCCGTTTCCTTAAGAAAACGAACTTGAAGGCACCGAGTCTGTCGATGTGACTCAGCACAGTCTGACGAAGAAATACCAAATCTAGCTGCATGGACAACCTCCAACAGTATATGACAGTGTCTTCAGCTCTCTCAAACCCTTGAATATCATGCCTAACCTCCAACTGTATATAACAGTGTCTTCAGCTCTCTCAAACCCTTGAATATCATCCCTAACCTCCAACTGTATATAACAGTGTCTTCAGTGCTCTCAAACACTTGAATATCATCCCTAACCTCCAACTGTATATAACAGTGTCTTCAGTGCTCTCAAACACTTGAATATCATCCCTAACCTCCAACTGTATATAACAGTGTCTTCAGTGCTCTCAAACACTTGAATATCATCCCTAACCTCCAACTGTATATAACAGTGTCTTCAGTGCTCTCAAACACTTGAATATCATCCCTAACCTCCAACTGTATATAACAGTGTCTTCAGTGCTCTCAAACACTTGAATATCATCCCAGTAGCGGGGGAAGGAATGAGGCCATGGAGGAACGAAGCGTAAATGCCTGAAATTCTATCGATGCTCTGTACTCTATTGTCTAGCATGGCAATTTATTTTACCCGCTGTGATTCACACAATCCTTTTGGCAGTAAGCGGGTGTGTGTGTGTGCGTGTGGTTATGGAAGGCAGAGCGAGAAGTTCCCTCTTCCTAACTGTAAAGTGTAAACACTTTAAAAGTGCTTGTTTTTTCCAAGGCTGTGTGCCTAACATGTGACAGGAGGGGAATTACCCTTCCCTGTTCAAAAGGCTGCCTGTCAAGGAAGCCAGATGCCACAGGAAGTGATGTAAGGGAGACCCCTGCCTTAAACGGTGAGGGTAACTGTAACAACGTGCAACTGTGGCTTGTATTCTTCTGTTGCAAGCTAAGCTCTTCCGTGTGTGTGTGTGTGTGTGTGTGTGTGTGTGAGAGAGAGAGAGAGAGAGAGAGAGACCCAGTCTGTTCAAAGTTGCCTTGTCACACTAAGGAACAGGCACGGGCAGTATGCACACCGAGCCAAAAAGAAACCATCTAAAATAAGTCTCTGTCAGTATCAACATGGCTACGCAGAGAACCGCCAATTGGGAGGTCTTCTCTCAGATATGTTGACTACGCATATGCATTATTCAAATGATAATGTAAATTGTTAAATAGCCATGCATTTTGTGATTCCAATATCATTTGGACTAATGCTGTATGTGTAAAATCACTCACAGGAGGGGAGAAACAGTCTGCTTCAATAAAATGATACATTAAACGAAAGTGACACCTGGTTCATAAGATGTCTCGCCTGACATCTTATGAACCACCGGTCACTTTCGTTTAATGTGTCATTTTATTGAATTAGACTGTTGTGGTCTTCGATTGCCTTCATTAACGCTATATTATGATGGCATAATGTACATTACAGATTTGCAAAATAAAATATATGATCTGACCTTGCATATGGGTCTGATGTTTTGATCTGAACATGCATACGTATGTTCTCTGTAAATACACATTACTGGTTCATAGATACACAATTACTCCAAACCCATTAAAACACATTTGACTAGTCTTTAAGTTTAGGCTGTTCTCCTGTACCTTCTTCTCTCGAGTAGTAGATTAGGTTCTCTGCCATTTGAATGTCTTGTCCATTGGAGTCAGAACCAGTCAGGGACCCACTTCCTCCCTACAGTAGAGAAACACAATCAGAGGCTTTGCATGCAAAGTGAGACAAAACACATTCCAATTTCCCACACAAAACAGTCACTTTTCCAGCAGGAAATCTTAGTACGGAAGTAGAGTGTGTGCATGTCACTGCTGGAGGTTGACAGTTGCTGGGGTTTCGGAGACAGTTATTGTTTTAGCACTTCCCTCAACCACATAAAAACCACAATGTGTCCCTGGACCAAGTTACACGGAACTGACAAAAGCGCAGCACCATGGGTTGCATGGAAGTAGCGTGGACATGTGTGTGGGTTGTCATTGAAGGCAAGGCCCAGTTAGAATAGCCATGTATGACCAGACACACAATATACTACATATCCCTGCATGAGGTGTAGGAGAATCCAGGCTCCAACTATCAGGAATAAGGGAAACGTTTCCAAGCCTGTAAATGGCCCTCTCTTGTTGGTTACCAGTGTGCTAGACCCTGGCACCCACCTGGAGGCACTCGCTGCCAGTCGTCGTTGGTAGACTGAGGACAGACAAGACTCGCCTTTCTAAATTTCCTTTCTTTTTTTGCCCAGTTCTACTTCACTAAAGCCAATGCCATATTCTACTTTCTCGAAACACGCAGACAAGTGATGTCTCAGTGTTTTTTTTTGGCTGATTCTTCCTCCTGCTTGTAGCCCATCTGAGGTAGAGACCGAGGGGTCACTGACACATAAGGTCAGTGATAGTCATGTAACATTGGTGATGCGGTTTGCACCGGCGTCTACATGAGGTGTTAAAATAAGTTTGAATATAGTTTCAGCAATCTGCACGCAATGGAAAAAAAACATTTAATCAGAAATAGGTCTTTCTGGTTGACGTCACACAAGACACCTTTTTTGGGGTTCTCTTTGTGACATGTCAAAGTGCGGTTCCTCCAGTGGAAAATGTTCTTCTGTAGAACATCTTTCTTACACACCCGTGTATTCCCCCTTTCCTTTTGCTTTGAACACACCAGCTCACACACACACACACACACTCCCTCACCTGAAAGGCGATCTCGCACATCTTCTCTACCCAATCAGTGGTGGCGTGCTTCTCGGCGGCGAAGACGTGCGTCTTATCGTTGGTTTCCACGCAGAAGGCGGCCATGTTCTCCTTGGGGCATGACTCTGTGACGGCGGGCAGGATGCTGATGCACTCGGACAGGCGGATGATCTTCTTGTCCAGCTTCTTGGTGTTGCTGGGCTTCTCGCTCCCGCTGCCGCCACAGTCGTAGAACTCCAAGCGGGCGATGCCATTCTGACTGGCCGGGTAGAGCACAAACCAGTTCTTCTTCCACTTCTAAATGAATGAGAAGAAAACATGAAAGGGTTGGATTCAGTGTCTGATTATATATATTTTAAGGTAAAGGAACTGAAAGGCACAGAAACAGAAACTCCACTGTTCAGCAATAATGTGAAGAAACACGTTTCCTGCTTTAAGACACCATTATTTGGAAAGACTAGTAACCAGCTACCACTTCACAGAATCTTCAGTTCCATTCCACTCAACATGTCTGCCTTAATAGTGGATCTATCCATGCATGTTCATAGCATAACTCACACAAATCCACATGACAAATAAAACTACTCTGGAGAAATCACCACCTCCACATATTTTCCAGACACTTTAGTTAGCCAGGTTTTTGATGTAGGCTGTGTCATTGGAACAGGTCACTTTCATGTCCACTATGGCCAACTAAGCTTTGCTACCTTACATCAAAGGTTTGTGATGGCCAGGAGACTGCTATCCCTTGGTTGAGGAGATGCTTTAAAAATGTACTTTTAAGATGTGCTGTGTAGACTGAGAAAGATACATATTACAGTTTGTTTCATTTAAATCCTACCAGTCAATAGATCTAACATTTCAGCTATTTAATTTGTAATGCATTATTGGATTATATCAACACTTGAAATGTCAAGGACTTCCCAGGTCCAAGGCATGGTCATTACATCCCAGCAGATACAGAAACAGCAAAAGTCAGTCCCTGACCTTTGGAAAACACAGGGCAAATCCAATAGGGAAGTTGGGAAATCTCAGATGGGAAAACCCAAAGTGCATTAAATTACAAACATGTGTGTGCATGAACGCACAAGAGTGCGCAAGCACACACACACACACACACCACTTAATCACATAAGATTCAGCCTGAGTTCAAGTAGAATCAATCACCGATCAATCAAAACAAAGCTTTGCTCTAGCAAAACCCCTAAAAGCTCCCATGACATCCTTGTTAAGAACTACAGTCAAGGCACTTAGATAACCAAAGGAAACTTAAGTTGTCAGTGAATATCAGGGGGTTTCCTCCGCCAGGACAAAAGAGGGAAGGAAAGCACAGATTGCTGAAGAAAACAATGCCAGCAACAGACCCAACAGCACCTGCACAAATGTTTGTCTTTACAACTGATGAAGGAAAATACTCAATGATCACAGAAAATCAGTGTGCTTCAAAGTAAAGGATTTACCCAAGTGCAGAACATTCTGTCCAGTGACTAGACGTTTCAAGATATCTAAGAAGGCGTTGTGTTAGGCTAGCTCTGAACAATATTTGATGTATTCAAGGTCACTGGACATTTAGGACTCCTACACAAACTAGATCGTCACTTTGGGAATTTCCCCTTCCAATTAGCTTTGGACGTGCGTATGTGTGTAGGCTGTATGTGCACTCACCATCTGGGAAGCCTAGCCTTCAATTTAGGCTACAATTTAGCTTGTTAGCATATATTAGCTGTGGCAGTAGACCAACAGTGTGCTAATATTTCATCCACAGCTCAACGTGTGTCTCAAGAATCACCACATTGCTGAGGTTTTCTGTTAATACCTAATACCTTTTACTAAATGCTAAAAACATAACCAAGACAGAAGCCAACACCGAAATGGATACACACCTTATGGGTAATGCATCTGGTAGACCTGAGCCAGGTCAGAGCGTGATGCATGCTTTACTTATTTTTGGGCTCCTAAGTATATATATATATACGTATATACAGTACATATTTACTATTTATGACAGGTCCCAGCAAGTGTCAGCAGGCCTGTTCTGATTAGGGCCATACTGCAACCTCACATATTTTCATATGACACAGTGTATTCACAAACATTGTACAATTGATAAAAAAGTACATGGAATTAATGTGATTAGAGCAATCACACAGCATTGCAAAGTATTTTTATACAGGTTACCTCCTGCAACTTTAAGACTAAACCATTTTTGCAATATAATAAGGTTGTGGTTACATATTGTAGCGTGAAGATATCGCCAATCAGTAGTCACCCCACCCCAACACCAGGTCTGCTCATATGAACAACAACGTGACACGACGTTTAACCTTCACAGCCCCACAACAAAAGATTACTTAGTGTCTCCATTTGTCAGCCTGTCCTAATATGCCACATTATAGATACATGATCGAGGAAAGCTGTTCAGAAACTCCCTTCTTCCCACGCATACTCAAACCCAAACACACACACACGTTCTGTAACTCCTTGCAATAGCACATGTGTTAACAGCAACTGCCACAGTAAAGGAAATGTGTGGGATCACCCAGCATGCTTAGCTTCCTCTGATAAAGTGCAGGTGCATGTTCCATCAGCAAGACTTCCATGAGACAGGGAGGAGAGGGGTGTGAACAGACCAGCTCCTGCAACCGCTTGCACAACTAGGGCACAGCCATGCTAGCATACAAACCTGAGTGCAAAGTTCACACACTTTCGTCCTCCATTTCCATACACACACATTCACCAGAAGTATGATGTCACCATCTGGGTGATAGGCCTACCACTTCTCTGTCAGAAAAACAATGTTCTTATTTTTCACACAAAACAAACTGCACTGATATATATTTTCACACATCTTTTATGTTTAAGATATATATGCAAGTGTATAATTATGAGGCCGCAAGTGTAGGTTACATGAAAGCTGAAAATATGAAATCTGTTATCGTCATTACACTGAGAGAGTATTTAACAGACACTTCAAGCAAGCAACTCAGGGGGGTCCAGGCCCTGGGCTCTGTAACGGGCCTGGAGACAATTTGATTGTGTTTGCACTATATAAATATAATTCAATTGAACTGAAACATCTGTTAAAAGAGACGGTTGACAAATTTGCATTTGAGCACTGTATAACAGTATCATCCCAAGTACCAACTGTAGGATGGGGCCACTATATTCAACATCCAGTGGTCAAGAAAACATAATTATTATTCAATATTCAATTATGTTCAGAGGATATGTGATTCTACTAACTTATGTAGGATAAATATCAACAGACTGAATGCTTTTGCATCAATGACATGCCTAAATCCCTATTGTGTGCTTTGCACAAATGGGCAAGACGAATACCAAAGGAGCGCACACAGTAGTTCACCTAATCACCTCACAAGCTGTGGGGGAAATATCTCCAATACCCATAGGACACCCTTGAGCGTGTGCATGATGTCAAGAGGAACAGCTACCTAAGCACGAAGCACAGGCGCTACCTCAGCTCCATATAAGGCAAGGACCGACAGCACAGGATGGAAATTATGCAAATCAGAAAGAAAGAGAGAGAGAGAGTGAGAGAGAGACACTTCCTCATAATTTGCCACGGCCTAATCATATAGAATAATGCACTTGTATGTGCTTTGAGTGTTATCAGGCATGCGACCACACATAGTGGTAGCCCATCCAACTCACTGCGTCTACAAACAGCAGTCTGCCTTCAGTGGGGATCACGTGAGCCCGGCCCACCCCGAGTTTGCAGCCTGTTCAAATGCATGCCTGGCTTGCTACCAGTTGCTGCCCACGTTACATGACGTTTCAGACGTGTGAATCACAACTGGAGAGAAAAGTGAAAAGGCAGACAGAAAGCGCTGAGGACGGGCTGCCACAGGGCGAGAAGACGAGGTTTCCACTTGATGAGGGAAGAAAATTAAAGTGGCACTGAACCATGATTCTACAGCAGCAGCAGTTGGGCCCTGATTAACTTTTTAAGAGTTGATTTTGCCATAAAGCCTGCGATATCACAGTGGCTACAGATGGCATTACTATACCACATTACCACAGAACAGTACATCTGTGGCAAGTGTTGCATATTAAAAACTTTGCATATACCACTCCCTCACCAAAGATCTATATCGACAGGATGCTACAGCCACCTTTGCTATCTGTTAAACCTGTTCTGGTTCAGTTACCTGATCAGGAGAAGCAGATCTCCTTCGTTACCTTCACAACGAGTGTTTTTATAACTGGCACGGCCACTGCACATAAGCTGACCGAGTTAAATGTGTGAAATAATAATAGGTCAGTGGAAGGCTTTGTGGTAGACCATGTCTCAGTGCTAGTGTGGAAAGGTTACTTAAGTGAGGTTTTCTTACTGCATTTTGAGTAAAGAGACTGACACTTGCCACTGTCTTTCACAGTCTTACCAACCAAAGTGAATAGGCGAGGACATTCACATAACCGGAAGAACCCATTTACTGGAAATAAATGGGTTTTTTTTTTTCTGTTTGTTGCCCTAAACCTGTGGCATCAAACTCTAACCCAAATTGTATACATATTAAACACTTGTCTAACTTAATTTATTTATACCTCTTATAAAATAGTCATTAACTAATATTCATATTCTACAAGTACTGAACCTGTTGCAGAAATACATGCTAAAGCAGCTATGACATAAATAGCTATCTAACTTCAATGCATTGAATACCAGCCCTTCAATGAAATCATGTTGAAACATTAACATAACATGGAAAACTACAGTTCAATCAACTCCCTCCTATTTCTGTTTTAGCGTTTATTGGGGGGGAAAGACTCTATGGACTAAGGAAAAGAGTTGTTAAGCCCTAAAACGTAACATCAGCTTTGCCCCGGTAGACAAACACCAACCCTGTGCAGCCCAGAGAACATAGTGGTCCCTTCTTCATCAACATTTCCATAAATAAAACATTAACATCATCCCTAATACAGTATCAGAGACTTTTGCCCTTCAGACGCAAGTACATGTATTGAACATATGACTGATTTCCTTGTTGTGGTCAGAATATGGTGGCAGGGGAGGGATAAGGGGGGAGGGGGGGAATCAATGTTGCGTCATAAAAACAGGGTACAAGAGAATTTGTGTTTTAACACTACTAGTGCAGTGCCCGTAGGAATTATGCATTCTGTAGTGTTAGCAGACATAGGTGTAGCTGTTGGGTAGTGTAATAGCAAGACATATTTGCACTCCACGTAGGTACAGGTTACACTGAAGTATTATTGTGATGCATGTTTCCTTTTCATTAAGAAATGTTTTAATGTTGTATAGCCTTTTTGGAGATATACCAACAAATACAGTTTGAGATTATGTAGGCTAGTGGATGCAGTTGAATATAGATGTCAAAGTTGCCGTCTAAACTATAAACTAAATGTCATAAAGAAAGAAATTATTTAAAATGAAATTATGGTTGAAATAGGATCACTACTTCATTGTAAGGGTAAGTTTACGGTAAGAATGGTCATGTAGTTGGACTCAGATGTAGGTTAATTTTAATGAATGTATGTACTGTACTGTATGTATGATGAACTTTTCAACAGTGGAAAATACATAGCTGCAAGCTAATGTAGCTAAATGATGAGTTAGTTTAGCCTGGTGGTCAACCTGTTGACATCGTTTCTTGGTCGCATCGGGTTTAATACAGTTTGACACGTCTCTTACCTTGAACGTCTACTCTTCATGTCACGAAGTTGCAACACTAACTGTCCGTAACACTATGCACAATTTCAAAATATACACAAAACAATAAAGCACATCGATATACAACCTAGAAATGCTAAGCCCCCTGAACTCCTATGCTTTGTTATGTTATTGTAATCAGTTTGCGTGGAAAAATATGTCTGCAAAGAAAAGAGCAACCTTAAAGAAGCTTAAAAATAAACGAATAGATAAAATCAATCACTGTTTTAAGATTACCTGAGCAAAAGTCTGCATCTGTTCACCAAGAAGAATTTGAATGAGGACCTCCTTATTGTATCCAACGCTATTCTGAACTTTGAGTGAAGGCAGGATAGTTTTAATACCGCTAATATTGTTTGTGACGTAATTTGTGATGTCATTTCGGTGCTACGGGAAACGATAACCCATTAGTGCCTACGGGAAACGGTAAAATACAAATATCTCGCAAACTATGAATTCAAACATCTTCAAAATCAAGGATGCACAGGTTCATGACATGCGTAAGCTACATGCGAAATCTCATAACTAACGTAACTACCGTCAATGAGATACGCCCTAGACAGACTGACACCCACACAGAGATTCCTGGATTTATAGATAGATGTTATGTGGGCAGCCCATCTGTACAGGTTAGTGTACTGAAGCACTGGAATGTTTAGAGTACAATTATTTCAAGTTAAAAAAAGCTGTACACGTTCACTGTCCTTTCCATAGATATTTCACCCTGGTTCCAATCTACAAGACTGCAATATATGTTACATAGTTGCATATAGGAAAGCAGACCGAAAGAGAGAGAAAGTGTATGAAAGTTACACAAATCCTGCTATGAGTTGACTCTTCACTGGTGAGGTTGGGCCAATGCCATCGCTGATGGCTGACAGTCATCACAATACTGAGCCCAGCATCCTCAATCCCCCCCCAGCTTCCCTGTGCAAAAATATATTCATTACTTATTTCTTATCTGCGTGCTGCAATTTAATCACGGATGGATATTCGCCGTAGAACTGATAAATATGTTCATGTTATCATCCATTGTGACGTTTTACTGTAGACATTGTTGTATGACAATTCAGTAGACTTCACCCAACCCTAGATAGTGGCCTAAACTACTAGACAGAGGTATCTCGGTCAAACACACATAAACACACACACAACAAACAACAAGCTGCAACGACAAGCTCTGATGCCAAGCTTCCCATTCCATTTCCACGCTTATGCTTCACCTCTTTTCTTCTTTCTTTTCCCTCCATCTCCTCTCTCTCTCTCTCTCTCTCTCTCTCTTCCCCTTCTCCCCACATGTCTTGCGTGGATGCAGACAGTGTTGATTTCTGCAGCTGCAGGCGACCCGGAGAACACAGGGCCAGCTGCGACCGCGGGCCAAAGTCAACATCAGCTCTCCTCCTGCGCGCACAAACACACAGTCTGGGTTTGGGCCCCCAAAAAATCCAGGCCATGGGACGGCCAGCCAGCCAGCCAGCCAGCCAAGAGAGGGTTGAGAGCAAGGGGCTTCTATTGTCTCCAAGGCCAACAAACAAACATTTCAAAAGCCCTGAACTCGTGTCCGACAGAGGAAACAATGCAGCGCAGAGCCATGAAGATCAACAGAGTAACACGCAGTTTAGGTGTGTCAGGGTGCCAGGTCTTATGTTTAAAGAGGAAAGGTTTCGAGTGATGATTCATTCATTTTTGTGGTGGGCAAAAATGTTGCCCTCCCTCTTGCCAGCTCTCTCTCTCTCTCTCTCTCTCTCTCTCTCTCTCTCACACACACACATACACACACACACTTGAAAGAATAAGAAATCTTTGTAATGATAATCAGACTGGGGTCAACCATTCTTTACTGTGATAACAGACACGTGGTGGTCTGTAGTAAACGAACAAAACAGCGAACCCTGAAAAGCAAACAATGGCTAAATGTTCATTCTCCACAGGATTAAAACTCATAACGCACACGTCATGTTATGTTAACATACCAGACCACTAACACATTTTTACAAAAAAGTTCCAACACTGTAGCTGAAAGTGGACACAAATCAAACCGTTTGGCATCTGGTCTGGCAAACATTAGGATCAAATGAGGTGTATGTGGGCCTCCATCCTGCTCTGGAATTTGGTTAAGATGAAAGGACCGACTGAGAGGGAGCCTCCACCGATTCGGGCAAGTGTTTGTAATCAAGTTTAGTTCAAATGCATATCAGCATATGGGGCTGAGAAAGAACAATGTTCTTCCTTCCAAACACACACACACACACAGACACAAAGAGACAAAACACTCAGTTGTTGCTGAAGTTGCATGGCTAAAGACCAGCAACAACATCCCCGATAACTCAAGACCATATCACTTGGTTCAGGAAACAATGTTTCCATAGCCTGATGGTATACGCTGTCATCCCTCTGCGAGAACCATGCAATGTGATCATGTCTAGGCAAAAGACAGGCTTGGCAGAGCCGAGAAAAGACTTAAAAAGACAAACACACCTAAACCATGCGTGTGTGTGTGTGTGTGAGAGAGAGAGAGAACACCAACTGACAGTGCCGAAGGCATACTTCTGCGTCTTATACCCACACTTCACCCACCAACGTTAACACGGGCTGTACAACCAGTGATGAGCCAACGTGTGAAGTGTTGACCGAGCGCGTGCCCAGCGCCCGGTGTCTACCCTGCCTGCTTTGTCACACCCACCTGGTTGCTCGGGGCGAAAACATGCCGCCAGTCACAAAACTTGACTCGACTGCAAAGGTTTGTCTCATAAGAACAAGTTAAAGGAGCTGGGAAGTTACAGCATTCCCCGGTACACGCATTATTAACCAACAACATGTACATGGTAATTACAATTCGGACACGTGATAAGTTAATGTAAAGAGCAGCAGTAACATGTAGGCTATATGCGCGCGTGCGACGTGAATGTGGTTACGGTGTATCTGATGATGCAACAAAGTGTTCAAATACTTTCTAGAGGTAACTCGAAAGTCATAACCCCGAACTTCCTTTCTTTGCCGAGAATGTGTCATCCGGCTTGAGAATGAGCAACATCGTAAGCCGTGGAGTGCTGTATGCGAGTTACGTATAGAGCTGAGTTTTTCAGCCTTGAGTCTCATTCATGTGACCACCTCACGTCGCAGGAAGAATGGCTGTAGAGTTCTCTAAAGCCTTCTCACTGTGGGGTAATAACAAGACGTTTTCACTGTTGCATGACAAAATCGTCGCCCCCAAAACATTGCTAGGGACTGAGAAAACGCAATAACGGTGCATTAGCTCAAGTGGATTAGCTCAAGGAGATTTATATCCATCTACTCCGAAAGACAGTAACTCTGGCATAGGGTACCATAGAAGCTGCTACAGCTCTCTGACGATTCCTACACGTTGTCTATGAGATAAATACTATTAAACAGTCGTTGTGAATTAGTTCGCTTGAAACTGTGAGTTGGCGGTGAACTGTTGCGACCCTGTCAGGTTTTGAGAGTTTTGTTACGTTTGACGCTGCTGGAATGGCTGTAGCCTATAGAGGTCTTTCTTACCTTGCCGAATTTCTGGTGTTGAACGTAAAGTTGTCCCTCTTTGACGTGCGTATCCATCTCACCCTTTGCTCCTCTTCGGTGGCGAAGACGTTACTCGATATGGTCTAGAATTGCGTAGTTGCTGAATACTGTCTGACTTCCTAAAACATAAACTTCCGCTAGCCAAGTATGTGCAACACGGACATCTTTAGTGTAAGTCATTTGTAATGAACGAATTACACAAGGAAGTGCCAAGGTCTTTGGTACAAGTGTGATATAGTTAAGATTATCCAACGCCTAGAAGTCGAATCCGCGCGCCAGCCTTATCCGCGCTCTGCTGTCGCCTCCCTCGCGGCAGAGGAAGCGCTCTTCTTCAGCTCGGAGACTGAACGATGACTACAGGAGATCACTACGCAACTCCCACCTACTTTTCAAAGTCGCCTGCAAACCTCATTGCTGGGCCTACATCCTGTGCAGTCATGGAGCATGGCATATGTAATATGGGGTGTACTAAAAGTCTTTTTGGTTTCTTTTACCGTTTTTTCCAATAATTTTAACTATTTTATTAATACCATGAAAATGTTTCCCAAACACTTAACACAGTGGGCTTTACAGACACACAGCTCAGAATATCAGTTAACCTTTGGTGCAAGATGCACTACAACCACCAAAACACAAATCGTGCTACCATAACTTTAGCACATGTTCTCTCTCAGAGTACAATGACCTAAAAGACACTAACAATTTAAGCTTTTACTATTGCATAACATGCTGCTGTGTCCTCATGGGCATAGATTACTGTAGTGTTGCATTGCAAAAAAGAGAAAAAACACACACAGACAAACACTTCTTTGGACTACAGTAATAAAGTTGGTAATATTACTATTATAGTAGTTATATTATAGTAAACAAATAATTATTAAATTCTGAAATATGTTTCATTACAGCCATATGCTAAAATTGCACGTGTTACTGCACAATAAAGGCTTACTATATTACAACTAAAAGGCATGAATATGCTACGTATTTACTGCTGTATTTACAAAGCAGTAAATTACATACATCACCACAAGATACAGTCTACCAAAGTTTTGTAATACCACTAGAAGTCTGCTGTAGCCCTGATGCTGATCCATTCTGTCCTCTTATTTGGTGTCAAACTTTAAGATGTTCGAACTTTGCATTTACGGTAACATTCTCCTCTGCATTGCATCATGGAAATACGTCAATCCAAGCCAAGTCTGAAGACATTGTTAATATGTTGGTTTGCCTCTCACGAAAGATGTCACAATTGAGTGTAGTACATTTACTGTAATTGTAAATACAGTAAATTAATGTTTTTATCAGAAACCAAGAATAACAATTTTCAATTGTAAAATACGTAATATATGATAAAGAAACAAATCACAAACACAACAGTATTCTTAAGATTTACTGTGTTTCCTGCACAGGAAACATAAAATAGAAGTCTGCTGTAGTCCTACCTAATGCTGATCCATGATGTCCTCTGTATTTTGCCAGTAACAGCAGATCTCACTGTTGAGTAAATCAGTATAGATACCACTATTGAGTGGGTACATTTACTGAAGTTGCATTCTTCAATCACTGTCTTTCACTGATAACCCATGACTTACATAGAGCAGTTCTGTAATAGTGGAAAAAACTCTTCAGGAACAGCTTAATCTATGTTTGATGGTAAGATGGTAAGGGTCCTGCAAGCCAAGAAAACTAAATAATTTAAATAAACGTTCTGCTAAAGCATATAACTTGATTTGTCTGTCCAAATACAGCATCTTTCCATCTTTCCAAGTAAGTTAGGTTTTGAACTGAAAGTTAACTGTTTTGAACAGAGTATCTAAACATTGGTTAAAAAAAAAAATGCTGTAGTTGCACAGCGTTTTGCTGGTAGTGAACATTGAATGAGACAGGTATTCATGAATTTCGGAATATGTCATTGACTGCATTTGTATCTGCATAGGGGCAAGTATCCACAGTTTGGTTCACAAAGTCTACTGGTATGCTTGATGTGTAAAGTGTTTTCGGAACGTGTACATGGTATTGATACAAGACTTAAAATGATTGAAAAAAACTGTAATAGCAGGCTAAAATGGCTCTATTTTACTATGTTGAGAATACTTTACAAACATAAATGTACCACTAAATTCCCCGTACAAAGCACATGTCAGGAAATAAAGTAGACCTGTGCAAAAACTCCTGTGCCACAGGCCATTTGCTGACAAGTGATGTCAACATTATGTAAATTATGTACAGTTTTTCCATATTCTTTTTTCACCACTGCAGTGTAATGATTGCCAGCAAGCGTTGTGTGTAATGGTAGAGGAATTGTTGATTTTTTTTTTTTTGTCACTACATCAGCATCCCAAAGCGTTGTTCAGTCTTTTCTAGTCCACAGAGTAGGCTACAGTGTGGGCAAGAGCAGGAACAAGGAACAAATGTACATTAACACTTTTTTTAGTTTATTCACAATGATCTACCAGTCACTTGCCATTTAAATAATGCATTTAATCAGTATGTTTGCTGTTTGCAGTATGTATGTTTCAATTACAGATTCATACGTTGGTTGTTTTCTTTGCTCTTCCGTATTTTTTACATATATTTCAGTTGAACACAGTTCCTCATACCTGCAAAGCAGTGTTGGTACATGAGGAAATCAAGAACAGGAGGCAAAACAGAGCATTTCAGAGTTGCTGTTTTAAAAGGGATGCCAATACAAGGGATACGTTGATTTTTGTCACCCCAGTAGCAAGTATTATCATAAACCAATATGCTATTTGTAGTAAATAGGTCCCCTGTACATTTAGTTTGTTTTGGGCTTTCTTCAGAAGTACCTATTCTGGGTCTGTGATGTGAGTCTCTATGTGTTAACAGGGAGTTAACGCACAAGTTTTGTTTGTGTGTATCATGTCCGTTTCCTCGTCTTCCTTCTTCCTAGCCACAGAACCAACGTGTTCAGTACAACAGGATGTTGATTAATATGGGGCCAAAGGTCTCCTGTTTGTCCTGATGGCCTCTTTGCTGATTTAGGTGAGAGGCAAGCTCACCCACACAAAGGGCAAGATCCTTAAAATGAATCTCAGTGTCATCATGGCTTTCTGCAGAGTGGCCTCCAACTTCACTATTTCGATTTCCCTTGCAGGAGAACTATGCATGTTGGCACTCTCTGGACTCTGGGTGAGAGATCACCTATAAAAAGCAAAGATTATAATTTATTATAAAATTATAATTTAGATATTCCTAGAGTGCATGTGTCCAGGTGAATCAAGCAGAGATGCAGACCTGCAAATCATCTCATTAACACGCAGTTAGATTAGTCTTTTAAAGAAATTATAGCCTACATAGATTACAACTTTGATTATCTTGTGCAAATAGCCTGATCTGTGAATGTCATAAAATAATGTAGCACAATCTGGGATGTTGTGGCTCCATCTAACGGTGAGAAAGTAAAGATAGCAGTAACAATGAAGTAAACGAATTTGTGTTCTCTAATGAACTTCTGACCTGGCTTCTGAGTCTACAGTAATTGTATACATAATACTTATTGTTGGTAAAAGACTAAAAGAAAAATACTCTATTGCTGAACACCTATTCATAAGAGCCGCTGACACGATTTGTTTCCTGTCTTTTTTTTTTTTTTTTTTTTTTTTAAGATAGGGCGTGTTCTGTTATATTAGGCTATTCAGAAATCAAAGGTCACATAATAAAACAGTTAACATAAACCTGGGATGTGGAATCGTTTTATATGTAGCCAACTGTAATCTTATTGGCCAAGTGTTGACGGCCAAGTGATCACATGATAGAAACAGGAAACAAGATCATGGGTTTTGTGTACGGCGGTGTGGAAGGGTAAGTGATTGTCTTACATTAATAATAATATAAATTGTGTGGCGAGTGATTCAAGACGGCTTTTAGAGTAGCCTACTTACAGCAGTGTATTCATAGAACCGTTACTGTACGTGGTTGCTCTATCAAGAGACGACCAGTTTGAGGCAGTGTCGTGACTCGTGAGCTTAGTTCAGTGAAACTTAACGCTTAACACATCGATTGCTTTTCTTGTGCGCCAGTAGAAGAGCGGAGAGAAAAAGAAACGCGTGAACGCACTTGTTAAGTGATTGTCAAATCGACCTATAGTACAACTGAGTGTAAATCTGTCTTTGGGCAGCGGTGGAACTCACTCCATCGCACTCATCGTGTCTGACGATGGGAAGGTGCTTGCAAAGACCGACGGACCCAGCACCAACCACTGGGTGAGGCACACATTTCTCCATTTGTACAGTCTATCCACCGGTATATTCATGAATTGGTAGTATTATACCCCATGTAAGGCCACTTTTTTCAGTAGGAAAGGTAGGTTGCAAACAAAATGTAGGTTAGTCTTCAGTAGGCTACAGGAAATGTATTAAAAAGCAAAAAGGACTTGCCTACACATAGGGCGTTCAGCAATAATGTATGTAAAACTAATATTAAAATGAAACTATTTACACTCCTGTCCAGCTTGTTGGGGTGGATAAGTCCATTGAAACCATCAATGACATGATCCAGAAGGCCAAAGTTGCGGCAGGTCTGGATCCAAACACGTCCCTCCGGGCACTGGTAAGTCTTAACTTTATGACTTAAATGAATCTGTAGACCCTTTGTAAATGGAGGTCCTTGTCAATGTTGAGGAATTAGATGATCTCATATTCTCTTCTTCAAGTTCAAGTTCAAGTTTTTTTATTTGTCACATACAATACATTGAAGTGAAATGTAATAGGGTATATGCTTCACACATGCTCTTCATGTGTGCACCTGATAAACCTCCACAGGGCATGTCTTTAAGTGGCGGGGAGCAAAAAGACGCCATTCAGAAGCTCATAGACGAGATGCAGCAAAGGTTTCCAAAGCTAAGCCAGAGCTATTACATCACCACAGATGCCATCGGGGCCATCGCGACTGCCAGCGACCATGGTATGGAACCTGGATTCTTTAGAACATCTTAATTCAAGGCTCCCAGACATTGAACAAATGCTTGCTCCATAAACTACCTCATTTTGGAATCTAACCTTGAATCAGACTCCAACCAGCATACAAGCACAGGATAGAATAAAAAAAAGTTTGGTTTTGATTTGATTTAAACCAATCTAGACCTTCAGTTGTGATGCTGTGCTGCTCCCACAGGTGGCGTTGTAGTGATCTCTGGAACGGGATCAAACTGCAAGCTGGTGAACCCGGACGGCTCCGAGGTGGGATGCGGAGGCTGGGGCCACTTGATGGGCGATGAAGGGTCAGGTAACCATGGAAACTAAACCATAAGCTTAAAGCATTGTTTGTGCCTCATCACCCTTTGATCAAAACAAAGTGCCGTACCAAAGTTAGCAAGCTACGTAAAGGTTCTACCATTAATCTACCTTTTATGTGTTTCATTTAGCTTTCTGGATTTCCCATTTGGCTGTGAAAACAGTGTTTGATGCCAAAGACAACTTAGTCAGTCCACCTCATGACATTGCTTATGTTAAGAGGGCCATGGAGGAGTACTTCCAGGTAAATTGAGGAATAAGAAGGGGATGTGGCTTTAATCATTGTAACGGTAGTCAGTGGGTACAGTGCGTTGCAGTGAGTAAACCTCACTCGCTGTCACCTTAACAGACGTGCTCTTGACAGACGCTAGCACCCATGGGTTTCATTGCTAGCACATGATTGTGAGTTAGAGTCTGACGCGGGACTGTGCTTGTCCACAACACAGGCTATAGGAACATATCATTAAGTAGCGTGACATTGAGAAGTGTTCTCAATAGGATAGTATTTCAGTCTTTGTGGTTACCTGTAGGTGTCCGACTTGATGGGCATGCTTCCCCACCTCTACAGAACCTTCCAGAAGTCTCACTTTGCTGGATTCTGCAAGAAAGTAGCAGAAGGTAAAAGTATGATGCAGGCAATATCCTTCAGACCGTTGTTTAATAGACACCCATGATCCAGGTCGTACATCCCCACACTTTAGTAAGGATTCAGAGATTGTATTGCTTGTGTCATATGTCCTAGGTGCTGATGCCGGAGATGCCCTTTGCCAGCACATTTTAACGCAGGCTGGCAGAGTCCTGGCACAGCATATTGTTGCGGTCCTGCCCTGTGCCCAGGAGGTAACACTATTTAACCACCTTTCTCTGAGGTTAAACCCTTAACCACAACCTGTTCTATTAGCAGTCAGCAATAACTCATTGACTAAGGTTAATTTTCCTTGAAGCAGGACAGGATACAGTGACAGCCTGCATTCTGACAATATATACACATTTTAAGGACAATCAAACCATTGATCTTGCCACCAATCTCGGTATGTTGTCCAGAGGCACTTAGTAATGGGCACCAGGTGCATGTAGCCTCATGTATCTCCGCTGCTGTGGTCCCTGCAGGCTCTGTTCTCTGGGGAGCTGGGGCTGCCCATACTGTGTGAGGGAGCCGTGTGGGGCAGCTGGGAGCTGATGAAGGCTGGTGAGTTATCCTGTGCGTTTTTCAGCTGTATTACGCTGACTCCTTGTGAGCTGAAGGTTCGTTTGCATTTGGATTTTAGGTCAAATAAAGTGCAGGCAGTGAGGGTGGTGTCTTCAGCGGTCTGCCACAGTGCGCTTTGTACGTCAGACCACCTGCGTCACCACCAGACTTGTATCTTATTGAGATATCTGCACAGGCACAACCCGTACTATACAGTATGTGATACCGAGACTAGGCTCAGGATATGTTTATACCACATAATGAACCCTTTGAAATAAAATGACACGCATAACAGGAACCCATGCTGCCTGTGGTTTTCACACCGGCAGGTTTCACTGACGTATTGGCGCAGGCACAAGGTTGCAGTGGGGGCCATTTCCGTGGGTACAGCCTGATGACCCTGTGCCAGTCGTCTGCCCTGGGTGGTGCCAAGCTGGGTGCGCAGAACAGCGGTGCAGCACTTCCACTGGACTACGCTGCTAACGTCAACGTTTTCTACCAGCATAGTTTTACCAACTAGTAAAAATAAGGGACATAATCTTATCGAAATCAGTTAAATTACTGACTTTGACCAACAGTAAACATTCTCACCCTATGGAAAGCAATGACTGGGGGGGCTGCATAGAATTTCATTGTAATCATTTTGACTGAGTAATCACCTGACCCGATGAGTATGCCATTTCACCCCTGGATCTCGTTCCTTATTAAGGGGCTGGTCATATTATACATCAATTGATCATGAAACAATATGAAGTGATTTGCAACAAATCTGAAACAGTTTGTGTTGATATTATTATGCTTTTTAAAGTATTTTTGTATTTCTTGAAATGGATGTCAGCTCAAAGTGATACTGTTGTAAAACAATGATCACTTTAAAGATTTTATGTTTTTTTTATTAGTAGTATTCAGCTGTTTTGAACATTGATATGCCAATTTGGCCTAATGGGATACCTCCTTTTCAGATAATAAGTCTCATCAACAACAAAACAACTTTTCTTCTAATAAACAGTTTACATCACTTTTGTGGTTGTTTAATAGGGCACAGGTGGCTTTGGCTTCAAAAGATTCCATAAAAGCAAGGAACAGTTACTGGAAAATAACTGCTTGTCTAGAATGGCAATATCATGATAGAATGTTATGACATCATGACTTGTGGCCAAACATCAAGGCCAGTCACAATAGGCAGCCAGTCCAAAGCATTGTGACATCATTGCACTAATATTCTATTCCGGCCTAGAGGGTAAAGTGAAGGCCACTTTATATCAAACAGACCTGAGCTGGACATCTCCATACTGGAAGTGCAACACGTAAAAGACTCAGACAGCCTATAACAGCAGTCACAACTGACTACATGAATTCCACTTTGAGACAATGGAAGGTACTGTGTGAACTTTATTCACTCTGCTCATTAAGCCAGTAAAGGTATTTTAAGTGATACAGTAAGAGGAATTGTTCTGGAAGGTCCTTGTTAGAAGTTGTTACTACTGGACCTTTACAGTAGTCTGTAACTATTATTTATCCAAACAGACATAGTGGGATGTGCTTTAAGAATATGAGGATCAGTTAGTACACAGTGCAAGTCGTACGTATTCAGAATACAATTGAGTCGTTTGCAGATGCAAAATTAACTGTTTTCTGATTTAAATATCTAATTGTCTCACTCACAATATCCTGTACAATTAAAGTCTGAGAAGAAATTTTCAAAAAAGTGAGTGGTCCCTGTCCGGTGTCCTCCTACCTCTCTCTGTTCCTACTCATATTCTTTCTCGGTTCCGGTCTCTGTTCTATCTTGTCTACCCTCTCTCTCTCTCTCTGGTCCGTCGCTTCATGGTCATCCTCAGCCAGGTGGGATGATGCAGAGCACCCAGAGGGCCGACTATAAGCCCTACACGGAGGCTTCACTGCAGGTCTACCAGTTCCGCTGCCAGCCCAAAAAAAAGCCCAGCCCACACTCCACTCCCCCGCCTAAGGTAAGGGTGGTAGTCATATGCGCGCACACAGAGATGGGCAAAAATACATCAAAATGTATTTTGATACAAAATACAAAATACCCCTCAAATAAATGTATCAAAATAAAATACAAAATACTGTTGCCAGAAAATGTAACAAAATACAATACATGTATTTTGTATTTTTAAAATACAGGAAATACTTTTTCTGAATTTTCAGTTTTCTCACAATTTGGTATAGCAGAACATTCAGGTTTGGGCTATTCAGTGGCGTAACGTAGTAACCACGGGGCCAGGTGCAGGCTATTATGATGGGCCCATGTCAGTGGTTCCGTATCCTTTTTTTCATGTTTGTAACCGCCGCCACAGGGCTCTCATTGCAATCTCTATGGCTTCCGGGAGGGCTATCCCCACCGTGCTTTCGTCATACGTAATTGCCAGGTAAGGACTAGGACGCGATCTGGCACTCCGCGCCTGGGCGAGACTCTCCACTTTGTGAATGAGGCGCGCCTCACCTAGGACGCGATCTGGCGCTCCGCGCCGATGATACTCTTTTTAAAGATCTTAGCCTACTAAAAACGTTGTTGAGACTCTTACTAAAGATCTTACTCATTCTCACAGAGACAAAACAATACACGTAGCCTACTATAAACGTTGTTGAGATTTGTATTAAGTTGAAAGTCGGTAACAAAACAGAGACAAATAGCTACACGTCAAGCAATGTCATTTATTTCCTAAAATACGTTTTACGACTCCAACTTACATTACCACTGCACACTCACAACCTTACAGATAACGTATAGAAGTTGTACTAGCATTTGTATTCAAGGTTTATACTTTAATCTACTAAAGTACTCACCGTTTAACAATACAACTTCCACAAGTTACAGATTATCTTTGATAACATTGACCCCCACATGTGATTGACAACACTGGTGCACACATGTGACATCACACAGATAAATGACCGTGTAGCTATTTGTTTTGTCTCTGTGAGAATGAGTAAGATCTTTAGTGCGAGTCTCAACAACGTTTATTGTAGGCTAAGATCTTTAATAAGAGTCTCATGTGCGCCCGGGCCCCTGCCTCTATGCAATGCGGCGCGGAGTGCAAGATCGCGTCCTAGGTGAGGCGCGCCTCATTCACAAAGTGGAGCGTCTTGCCCAGGCGTGGAGTGCCAGATCGCGTCCTAGGTGAGGCGCGCATCATTCACAAAGTGGAGAGACTTACCCAGGCTCAGAGTGCCAGATTGCGTCCCGGACCTTAGCTCTAATTGCGTATAAGGACATCACACGGCTTTCATCAAGTCACGTTGTGTCAAGATGGCTAACGTTCAGTGCAACAACTCGATTTGCTCTTTGAAAGAACCTCCTTTAAGTCGGTGTACTAATGAAGATAAATTGACAAGGATCAAGACAGCTTTCTAAGTTTTCGACCACAACCCTGTTTTGTGAAAAAAATTGATTTAACATGAGTCAATGAGAGAGATCTGGGGTGATTTCCTTTTCGCCCCAAAAAGGGGCGGGCCATAAGAAGCAACAGCTTTGGCAAATTGACTGATTCGACAATGACATTCAGAGGCAGATCAGATGGTCTCATGGTAGAATCCGACAGAAAAAAAATCGCCTTCTGCCTAAACACTGGAGAAAGTAATTTGAGTATTTTAAATACAAAATTACTCCACTCTGAAGTATTTTGTTACAAATTACATTCAATTTTGTATCGGCCCTATCAAATACAAATTACAAAATACTCAAAAGCAAATTAACTTGTATTTCAAATAAAGTAATTGAAATACTGCCCATCTCTGCGCGCACAGTAGATAATCTGTTTAAAAAACAAGAAGACTTATCAACAGGGTTGATTAAATTCATGATTAAACAATGACTAACATACATTATTATCATGAATCAAAAGGGAATGGTAGGCAAGTTGAGCCTGTGTGTACCAAGCTGTCTTCAGAGGTAGGATGGATCCATAGCCCAAACTAATGTGAAATGATAAAGATGTCTTGAATATCATGCACGAGGTTTGAGCAGACAACAGGGATAAGATTTGTTTATGAATTCCTCTGCACTGCATAAGGGAACGGTGGCCCAGTGTTAAATAGACTATGCTAGCAGACTAACTAGCTTACAACAACATAGAACATGACAATGGAATCAGTTTCAGCACTGAAAGACAAAAATACCATCCCACCTGGGAAAAGATTTGTTTTGTTTCTCAGAAAGGGTTATTAGTTGGGCAATACAATTTCCCTCCTTACATAAACAGGAAGATGGTGCACTTTTCTCCCTTTTCCTGCGTCAGTCCATCTCTTCCTCTTCCTCTTCAGTGTGCACACACCAACCAGTATCCGCCCGCAGCTTCAGGTTTCTCTGTGGCTAGTAATACAGATTTATCCTTGTTGTCATTTTATACCAATTCAGAAAGACATCAGATTTAGAGGTACACCTGCCTTTCCCTTTGAGAGTCACTTTCATAGCTGACATTTTGGAAGTTCATCAAAAGTACTTAGACCTCTTAAATCTGAAGTCATCTATCCATCCATCAACACGTGTTATTCAGGTTTTAGTCTGCCAACAGTCTGTGCCCAACACACACCCATTATTCTCCATTCCTTTCAGAAACATTTTCCCTGTTTGTGTCTTTTAGATAGATGAGGAGACCTGGGCCAAGTACCGCAAGTACTGCTACCGGACCACCAACAGTAACTATGGATCCTCCTCTTTCACTCAGGTAATCACTTAATGACAAAGATGGCGGTCTGAGATGCTTAACAGATATGTATTTAAGATTATTGTTATCGCTGTTCTATTACAAATCATTTGTATTGATGGGGTCTTATTGCAGAAAGAGTGCAATTTGTTCTCAGTTTTGCATAGTTACAGAAGTTATTGAATTTCACCTTCCTTCTTATATGGTCACAGAAAGGCATGTTGTCATGTTAATTCAAAGTAAATGTGTATCCTCCAACCAGTTCTTGGAGACAACAATAGCATTAAGCTAGATCTACATTTATTTTCACTCACAGAAGGGGAAGTCCCTAGTGGTCTCTGTACTGGAGAAAGACCCAAAGCCTGTGCCTCCTGTGCCTCCTAAGGCAAAAAAGGACCGAGGGACCCTCTCGACTGTGAATGGGAAGCCCTCTGCCACTCCCCCTCAAACAGAGTGCCAGGACACCCCTCTGCTCCCTCCCGAGGGGAGCAAATTGACTGCTGGATCCTCCCCTTCCGCCACCTCCATGTCCCACACCTCGTCCTCCCCCACCACCAGCTCGACTGCCAGCCCCCCATTAGCATCAGCCTCCACGCCCACCCGCACCTCCTCTTCAGCCAAGCTTTCCCTCAGCCCCACCATCAAACAGGCACGGAGGTCAGACATCACCGTCTCAATGGAGGCGGCACCAGTTGCCAAGGACACCATGAAGGCCACGGACAAGCTGCCACAAATTGGCAGTGGAGAAGGTAAAGTAGGGAACGTAATCTCACACAGGTTAGATATCATGGTTGTTACTCCACAGATCATTGATCCCCCACAGTAACCCATCGATAGCAAGCGGTGACTCATCGCAACCTTCATCTTTCATTTCCAGCTTGGTCAAATTGTCGGAAGAACCGTTTGACAGATGTATGGTTACCCTAAGCCCCCATGAAAGTTATTTAGGCCTTGCCCATATCATTACCGAATAGCTACTGACAGATAAACCCACAGCAATAATAATATCAAAGGTATACTGAGCAATTTGGCAAAGACATCCAACCCTACCGACTATAAGATTGCATAAATCATTTATAATAGACCAAAGCCATGCGGCAGCTGGATATACACTACATATCAGTGTCAGCCATCTACAACAAGATCAGAAGAAACTTGTAAGCGAGAGCATTAGTGCACATCTCTGGGTAATGTGGTCTGTCTGTAAATGCATTAGCTGGGGAATTGAAACAGTTTGAGGAGGAAGTAGCGGAGATGGAGATTATGAGTCACGGCTGACCCCCTGAGGGCCTCCAGTGATGACACTGCACTCTGGAGACGAGCTTGTGCGTCGAGTCCCACAGATAACACAAGTTCGCCAGAGAGGCAAATAGTAGCTTGAGTTATTGGTTCTTTCCATCAAGTGCTAGGACTGCTCGGACTTAAGTAACATTGTTTTGATCCCTCACTCTGCAGTGAAAACGACAGATATAAAAACTGTTTGCTCACTTTAAGAATAAAAGGCATTTGCTATTTCTGCCCCTTCTTCTGCCGGTGTTGTTTAGGTGCTGTGTTGCAGCCTCAGGAATACGCAGACAAGCCCAAGATGACCACCTATGAGGAGTTCCTGCGGGAGATGTGCGGCACAGACCGCCAGACGCGTCTGCTTAATCAGCGCCTCGCTTCACAGACCACCTCCACCCTCGAAGGTACTACATGTATCTCTCTTACTCAGCCTCTTGCCTAACTCACAAACACAAGTTGATGTTGCTGGAATTTGCTGTCTTCCTGCTTCTTTTCTGACTTAATATGCAATATTCACCAGATGCAGTAAGTCAGTCTCAAACTCTACATTTCCATTGAAATGAAAGCATGAAGGGGTTCAAGCCAACTAGCCACACGTACTGCAAGCAGCATGTTATTGTGTTTGGAGACATGGGTTAGTATTGCCCTATATGATGTCTGGATTTAAATCAGATCACAGACCAAGAGTAAATGTGAGTTATTTGACCCTGGACCAGGTTACAAGCAGTGGGTTAAGGAAATGAAGGTGTGGATTTGCAAATACTCTCGTGATCCTGACAACTACCACTAGGGGGGGTGCATCAATGCAGTTTACCTTTAGAAAACAGGTGATAGGTGCTTGAGCTTACATTGATTGTAGTTGTGTATTTGTTTTATGTCCATTCTGTAGGGATTCCTGCGGAGTACACCACCAAATACAGCCTCCAGAAGGACAACAGGCCCATCAGCTCGAAGCTCCCTAAACCCAAAATAAAACACAGGTACCCTCTCTTCCTGGACTTCAGGAAATTGTCAAGTCAATGACACAACATTCAGCTAGTGACATGGCTAGAAGCTTCCTAACCAAACAGTAACAATTAGCACCAACTCACACGAGTTGGGGGATAAAACATAATTAATGTGAATGAGATGTACTCATAGAATATAAATCAATTTAAACTTCATCATTTCCCCACTGCTGTTTAAACATGGTGCCATCGTTCCCTATTCCAGGCATCTGTGCTTTGTGACGGAGTATGCGGATAAGTTTGGTTTCCTGCAGCGGGCGTTTCCTCCGAGTACCTGCAACAACTTCACCCCTGCCACAGTGGCGCGTCCTTGGGTAGCCATCCAACACACGGCAGCACCACGAAGGATCATGTGCTCTGAATACATGTCTAGCTACTGCCACCCAGTAAGGACAAAACAATACATAGGCATATAGGCATGCGCGCACGCACGCACACACATTTGAGTAACTGTTGTTGCTCAGGGAGTAGATGTTTTTTTGTGGGTGGCAATCAAATGCAAAACATTTCATCATATAAGTGGACGTTAGGGAAGCTTTCAAAAAGGTATTTTACCATGATACATACAGCAAACAGTGCAAAACCACACTGTACATGAAATATTAGCTCTGAACTTTGAAGCTTATGTGTGCATCATTCACATGGTATTTTACTAAATTAATACTTTTTAAAGAATACTCACAATGTCATTCTAGCACATTTTTGCTAACTTACATGCAGAGTGGATACTGCATCAAATAGGGAACTCCTTTCCATAGCTGAGCTAACTTTATAACTGGGGGGGGGGGGTTATGAATGCATTGTTTGTGTTGAAAAGTATGCCCTCCTTGGTGAGATGATGTAAGGTTTCTGGCGTGTCAGTGATGTGCTAGTCCAGACCTATAATTAGACATCCATGTTAGGCATCTCCCTATTAATCTAGGCAGTGTGCCACCAAGAGTCAGAGGAAAGGTGCAAACTGTGACGCAAGAATTGTCGTGGGGGTTGGGGGGAAAATCTAACAAAATGTAGTTTTGCAGTCTCCAAGCTTATTGAAGTCTGACTGCAAATACAATTTGACAAACGTGCAGTAAGTACCCTGTCAAAATCAAACCCAATTGTTGGTGCCAGTGGTGATGACAAATGTCTTTTCTTACCCAGAGCACCATGTCCAGGCCAAAGACATGCTGAATCATGAGACTCTTCACCTAGATGCTGATGGACCTTCTCCACAACCATCACCACTGCCATCATCTTCAGAACAGACAAGACCATCATTACCAAGACTATTAAGTTCCAGCGATGTATTTTACATAAATAAAATCTAGGCCTCTCAACTTGGAATATCAACATCAACTGGCGAGCACTGCAGTTTATATTTATAGTTTACACTTCAATCAATCAATTAATTAATTAAATCAATCAGCAGTGTTATTCATCAGAAGTGAAAACACACCCAACAGTTTGATCCGCTGAGGGCATGACCGACATTACAGTGCAAGCGATGGGCCATTGGCCAATCGCTTTACCACGATGCAGCTGTTCAAAGTAAACTTTCCAATCAACTGAAACAAGTAATGTTTAGTCGCTAATTAAGATTCCTGGCGCACTGCCGGGATGGGAAATGGCCTCTGGGGAAGTTTCATATTATGGACTGATGTCCTGAAATAACAACAGCGGAGTGCACAGGGCCCGGACGTGCGTGCATCAGAGGTGTCTGGAGGAGGCCGAGGGGTTTTCCGGCCAGGAATGGCATCACAGTCTGAGCACTCGAAGCTGGAACGTTCCTGGAGATCAGGGCGATGGTGGTTTTGGAAAGTGCTGCGGTTGACGGTGCATTTGAAGAGCAGTGCTCTCCACTCAGGTCTTCACAACACGTGCAAGATCATTTACCTGTGTATTCTCTACAATACTTAAACATTAAGGTCATCCTGTCAGAAACTCCACATAGAACAAATAAGGTACATTCATGTCACTCTCCTCGTACTCTCTTTGGATGTGGTTTCTAAAAGGTATACAAAGAAAACACATGTAGTTACTACACACAATGCTTAGATATCAGAAAAAAATAGCACTGAAAATGTACCAAAAGCATGACAAACAGGACAGGTCAAATGTTGATAATGCCAACACCATTCATCAATTGGATGTATGGCTTGTATCGTATTATACCTTGTATAATTAGGTAATGGTCAATCAGACTGGTGAAGTATTGAGGATGACTTGACACAGTAAGTGAACTTTTATGGTGTTCAAAAGGTGAAATGTTTGTGGTTTTAATTATCCAAACATTCAATACTGTTTAAGTCATTACCTGGCTTTTGTGACAACAATGACTTAACATGGTCTTTGATCCAGGATTTGACTTGATATACTGTACAGACTCTTCAAGACACAAGTAATAAAACAAAAATGACGATACAAAATCACCTGCGCTTTTCAACTTTTATTTGTCTTTTTTTCTTCATTTTTTGAAATGAATTTTCATTCTTTTTTTGTCAGGATTTCAACTCAAATCAAAATGCGATTCCATGGGAATTCTCCCAAAGCCTTTCCTTATCAATCCGCCCACATCAAGAGGCCAACCAACGAAACACTTTCAAACAAACATCCAATCACCTGACCCCCTTCCCTTTCCTCTCCCGCCCCAACCGCCTGGCCTAACGACCAAACATCGGACACGGCAACTTGAGACGGACATGACAACTTTCTCCCGAAGAAAAAGGACAAAAACAAAAAAGAAGGGAAAAAAGGGAAAAACAAAAAAGAAAGAAAGGAAATAAAAGGGGGAAAAAAAACAAAAAAAAAACCCACTGAAGAACATGAAACCCTGATTGAGCAAATACTGCTATACCACAAAGACTAACATGATCTGTCTTTTTTTTGGTTGTTATGTTTTGTTTTTCTGAACTCATAAAAGCGCGAGAGGAAGAAAGTAGAGAGGCTGAAATAAGAACGATCTACTCCAGAGGGGGATGTAGATAGTGTGGCTCCAAAACAAACAAACAAACAAAACAAAAAAGCTCCGTTGGCCACTGTTCCCCTTTGTATTTTTTTTAAAACTCATATCGAACAGATCTTGGGTGAAGAAAAAGAAAGAAAGAAAAAAAAAAAAAAAGGCTTACAGACGAGGTTCCCGCCCAACGCCTCCCCATCCAAGGCCCATCCAAGGCATCCCCCCAATAGCATCATCAGCTGCCCCCCCATCCCCATTTCTCAAAACAAGTGTGTGTGTTTGCATGTGTGTATATGCATGTGTGTGTGTGTGTGTGTGTGTATGGCCACGGTAACCGTAGTCACAAGAGTCTCTGAGTGTGTGGGGGTGTGTGTGTGTGTGTGTGTGTGTGAGGGTGGGAGGGGGACCCTCTAATATTTCACTCCCGGGACAAATTCCTTCGCCTCCGGGTTCAAGCTGCTCTTGCGCTGTGAGGAGACAGAGAGGAGAAGAAAAGAAAAAAAGAGAGAAAGAAAGAAAAATATTAGTCTCAGGTCCAAAGCATTGTTCCACTATTTGGTAACCACTGGGATTCCAGCCAGGTGAATTAACACTAAATCCAATCTGAATTCCGTCATGGGAGTCCTGTGATATCTGCGGTGATGAGGAAAGAATAGAATCTTGACATGGAATGCAGCTGAACTCTGGGCTATGCTGAAGGCATGCGTTTTGATAGAACCACCCCAAACCGAGCACTTTGCACTGGACGTTCCTCCCCACCACCACAAAACTGCCTGCACGATTGCACGTCCCCTTCTGAGATCTAAGCCCAGATGTATGGGCATTAACCCTGGCTCATCTGCCTATATATCCACCAATATTCAATCAATCAAAATGCATATGCATATGCCTTATTTCATGCTCTCAGGTCGATATTTCTAGTGAGGCCCATCCTCTCCCCAAACAGTGCGGTGAAGCGGTCCGAGACCGGAGCTCACTCACCGCAATCTCCTCCGAGTTGCCGTCGTTGACTGACAGGCCGTTGAGCTGCTGCTGGATCTGGCCCACCGAGGGAAGGTCCCTCGCCGGGATGAACCAATCTTGGTCTTCCTCGTCCAGCATCTCCTGGAAACAGCGCTCAAGGAACTCCTGCTCCAACAACTCCTCCTCCACCTGACAGTGAGGGAGAGGGAGAGTAGTGGGAACGGAAATGGGGAGAGAGGGAGGGGACCAAACAAGGTGAGGGAGGAAGAGGAAGGGAGGAGGGAGAAGACATATATTGCGAGGGATTCATTACTTAGAGCTGGCTGCAGAGAAGCTACAGATGAACCACCCTGATTGTGCACACATTTCAGACTTGGATTTCACATTTTTCAAAACATTTCACTCGCACTCGCAGGCTCTCCTCATCATCCTGTCCCTCTCCGATGCATACAGACAGTCTCAAAAACACACACATGTTAATGTTTTATGTTCACTCACTCTTCTCCCGCATCCTACAGTAACACACACAAAGCACACTATACAAACACAGAAATTCCTCTAACTGTACTGGGCAAGGCCAGTTAGCATGCCTGGAGTGTAGGGCTGCCGCGATTAGTCGATGTGGTCGACGGTAAAAATGCGTCGGCATCAATAATTTAAGTCGATGCATCTTTTTTTTATTTTATGAATTTACCTTTTCAATTTCTAAAACGCTTCAGTTCAGTATAACGAATGTGCGTCTTCCGTATCACTACGTAATTGCTGCGTGCCTGACGTCAGTCTTTTTTGGCACCAGTCATTGGTCGCCTTCAGTCAACGCTTCAGTTTTTGAAAAATCATAGCGGTTGCAGCGGAGTCCGACTTGGTGGGTAAAGAGACGGAATCTACACGTTTCCAAAGACCAAAGGCGTCAAAAGTATGGGAGTTTTTCAAACAAGCACCTAACAAAAGAGTGGTTTGTGCACTCTGCAAAGTGTCGATGGCTTATCACAGCAGCACCACCGCTATGCGCAAACACCTCAAACGAAAACATACAGGCGCCGTTGTGGACGATGGACCGCCAGAAAAGCCAGTATTGTCTATTCATGTTTATTAAATTTGCCGTAAGTTTAAATATCTTTAGTCATTGTAGCTGCTAAATACACGCATTATTAAAGCCATAAAGTTGTCTGCCTGCGACCTTAGAATTTCCATTGAATACGTTTTTACGTTTTAAATAACAGAAAATGTGTATGCTAGATCTGGGCTTATTTTACGTTGATTGACGGTGCCAGTGTTTGTTCGTGCTTGTTGAGAATGTACTGTATCGAAATATTTTATTTCTGCCATTATTTGAAGCACATTAGATAACAATAGATAACATTTGAATAATTGTGATCAATACAGTTAAAAGGTGTAAGTCAAAGGAACATAGGAAATATTACTGTCTTCATTATTACATGGTAAATAGTAATGAGTTAAATTTTGAGCTGGACACACTTACACTTTAAACATGTTGCACTTTTACTTTAAGGGGTTTAATAGAAAGAACATTTCTTTTGGAGTTGTGCTGCTGACTTATAACAAGTCCTCTTTTTTATTTTTTATTTTTATCATGTTGGGAGTTGCTAGTTTAAACTTGCAGTTTTGCACTTTAATATGTCAGCCTTTGGTTACATTTTGTTTTGTGCTGCATTATGTAAAAATAAAATGAATGAACTGAGCTGAATTTTTATTTATTTATTTTTTTGGGAGGAAAATTAATCGTTTAGATTAATCGACTAATCGATAAAACAGTCTATAGATTAATCGATAGAAAAATAGTCGTTAGTGGCAGCCCTACATGAGTGTGCTTGTTTTTATGTGTGCGTGCGTTTACTCACCTGCCGATTGTACTCTTCCTCGTTCTCCATCCACATGTACTCCGCAAAGGGGTTGGACCCCTCCTCTGAATGCCCATTGGCTACCGGCTCCTTGCCCTCCTTCCCTGGGGCGCCGCCGCCCCCCGGCGTCTTGGCAACCTCTGGCCCACTCATCTCAGCTGGCTCTGCGGGAGAAGAGACCAGCACATCTTGACATGCATATTTTACTGTCAACACACGCACGCACTTTCAACATGCATTTTCAACTCATATTAATGCACTTCAACCACAAAAAGGGAAAAATCAAGATGGCCACCATCATTTTTTTTGCAATGACGTCTCCATGCAACATGTCCTTTTGAAAATACCGGACAGGCTTACAAAACAGAACCTGCAAACAAACACAGGCCTCAAACAAGCCTGCTCCCTAACAAGACCTAGCTGCCTGAAAGAAGAACAGACTCGGTGTGTTGGGTGTGTGTGTGTGTGTGTGTGTGTGTGTCAACAGACTTGTGAGGTTAGCATTCCTCTTAAACACCTTGGGGAAACCACAACCTCCATTCAGGTTGGAAACAAAACCCTTCACTTCATCAACAGGCTGCACTGTCCTCTACAGATACAAGAGCATGCCTACACTTGCGCAATCAAACAAACAAACACAAATACAGACTATCTCTCTCTCTCGCTTTCTCACACACACACACACACACACACACACACACACACACACACACACACACACACACACACACACACAGCGAGTAAACTCTATATTGGTGATGGGGTCAGTGTGACCACAGACCTCACACAGCAAATCAGGGCAATCAGCAAAGACACACCCAGAGACAAGGCCACACATTAGCCGATGATCAGGCTGGACTGGTGCCTGCTGGCCTCTCCAGTCAGTCTTGCTCCCCTCTATGGGGCATTTCCACTCTCCAAAGTGCATTTGCTTTCCCATGTCCCCTTCCAAAGTCCCTCACCGACACAGATGCATGGCTTTCTTAATGTTCAGCGGTTGGTCTCATGGCTGTTCCATTTAGTCATTCTCTTCTTCATAATCCTGCGTGCCATGATTGCAAATGCTTCCTGCTTGAGTAGGCCAAAGGCTACTTGGCAGAAAGTGTTACTGTAGGTAACCACATATTGCAAAGAGCAATACATGTTATTTAACAGAGGTCCTAAGGAGTCAAGCCTGAAGCAGCAATAAGGAGTTTTGGCCAAAGCCTTACGAGCACCAACAACAGCACAGTTGGCACTGTTAAAAGGCTTGCTAACGTGCTAACTTGTGTCTTTGGGCGATATAGATGGCGGGGTCCTGCTTAAATGCTTATTTTTAGCACTTTCGCAGGGTCGTCTGACCCAACCACAGAACTCCATGGTGCATAACCCAGGCAGCTATTTGGACTAACAGGTGTGTTTATCAGTCCTTCATGTGATAATACACCATGAAAATGTATTTGATGAACAAACCAATCGCTGCTTGTAAAAACATGCTTCAAAAAGTGGGAATTTGGGGCGCAAGCCGATAAGCCCCCCATTTACGGGCTTCATTGCCCCGCGTGGACACAGGTTCAAGTCTGGCCTGATGTGGTTTTCCAGTCCTATCTCTGATGTGGTTTTCCAGTCCTATCTCTTTCCAGTCCTATCCCCACCTCTTCTCAGCCTCGCTTCCTGTCATAACACTTCACTGTCCTGTCCAAATAAAGGCATTAAAA
>NC_137924.1:43930480-43960480 GCF_963457725.1 Sprattus sprattus | reverse complement strand
GGCGCTTTAGCGCTGATACAGACAACTGAAAAAACGTGAAAAAACGTAGAAGAAGACAAGAGGACATGGGTAAGCAGCCAGTAGACAAGCTACAATTAGCAACGTTTAGCCTAACCACATAGCTTACATTTAATCTGCACAGTAATACATTATAGTGGTTAATACAATCGGTATAGGTTATACAAAAATTAATTTGATTTTCTATTGATAATAAAGAGTTTGGAACAGTGCAACATGATATGTCTACGAGTTGTTTAAATGCCTTTGCTTTATTGAGAGGTTGAGCTTGAGCATTTCCCATGAGGCTTTGCTCTGACCATTCTACATTAATGAAGAAAAAAGCTAATTAAATCGCTGGCCAATTTATATTTGTGGTCATGAGAGTTATGTAACGTCTGAATAAAAAAGAATTACATCAAGATAGGAGGCTAAACAAAAATCAGTATGCTGGATTCATGAGCGTGAATTCGAGACCCACCACGAGTGTGAAGTAGAAGGAGAACAAGTGATGTATATATTGGTTGGCGCAATGACGTCATCGGGCGCGTGAATCCGTGCAGACGAACACCAGCTCCCGTACCGATTCAAATCTACTCACTTTTTACCCCAGACTTCGGTCGTTGCGGATAGAGAGTGCGGATAGAGAGTGCTCGTCTAAATGATAGGGCTATCTGTATTAGCTATCTGTATCAGATTGACAATCTAGGGTCCATGTAAACGAGGCTTTAGACGGATGTAACAGCCAACATAAGCATCACCTCACTTGCGCTAGTTAACGTTGCACTTCTCTGATGACCGTCCTGGCAAGTAACAATAGCCTACCGTTTGTTTAGCTACAGTAGCGAGCTAGACATCAACCTTTTGCCGAAAGGTAAACGGTCAAAGGTGTGGCTGTATTTCGCACAAAAAGATTCAAACAACCCGACGTACAGCAAGTGCAACAAAACAATGGACCCTTCCGTGACCACTCCCCAAAACGGTTACTGATCAATCATAGCATAGCAACGGTTACTAAGCTCGGGACCTCAGTCAAGCGAGCCATTTTGATGAATGGAAGTCAATGAGAGAGACGCCTGCTCGAGAAGAGAAAATGAAACGTTGCGCTTATTGGAATGTGTAATTCTGACAGCCGATATCCAAAAAGGCTGGAGGGAGGGGTAACATTTTATCCCTTCCCGAAACCCAAGACCCAGAGAGAGAAATGCCTGCTGTGGATCAAACAATGTGGACGACCCCCCCCATCAGCTGAATGTCAGCAACGTAAACAGAACAACAGTTAACAGTTAGCCTTAGCATTTGTCTGTCTACAAACACGGCATGTAATGTCGTGGTTGTAGCCTATATAAGCATATTGCAGACCCTTTTGCCTGCTTCGATCTGAGATCTTGCCGTTTTTCCAAAAAATGCTTGTGATTTCTTTGGGTAGAGCTGAAATTGACACGGTTGAAAACATGTTGCCACGCCATTCATACCAATGCTGAGAACCTGGGAAATGTGAATGCTTGACTGATATAGCAACCGTTGCTAAGGGGGGCGGAGTTTGCGGAAGGGTGGGTCCATTGCGTGTAAAGGGGGGAGAAAGGCAAGAGTCAAAAGCAGATCAGCAACCACAGACTGAAGACTAGACAGAGATGCCAGCAAAACTTAACCTATTCTCTTAAAGGGGCAGTACAAGTTCACATAGTCAGTGTGTTCAAATAACAAGATTAAACAAGAAATAGAAAAGATTGGTTTATACCCATCAGAAAATGGGGAGATTTCAAAATAATAAATTTTTGACTCAGAAGGCAAATATGCTCATATTTCTGCAAAATAATTGCTGAAGTTTGAAGCTGTAGTGTGTACAGAGTGATTGTGGGTTTTGTATTTATTTAAGTATACTGTAAACTGTTGCTAACAGTTCATATATTGTTGAAGTTAAAAAGTTTGAAGCCAGGTGTTTTGTATTTATATTTATAGTATACTTTAAACAGTTAATATATTGTTCAATTTGAAGAAAACTAAATTGAGTATCGTTCAGGCACCGGTATTGTTTTAAAAGTATAGTTTTAGCACGGGTATCTGAAAGAAGCCAAACGATACCAATCCCTATGTAGGCGTGTATGTGTGTGTGTTTAGAGGGGGTGTGTCTGTCTCTGTCTCTAGAGGGGTATAGAAGTATGTTTGTGTGGGTGGGGGACAAATGAGAAAAAAGGCTCAACACACAAACACACAAATCTGTCCCTCCTTTCTGGCCACAGCATCTCTCAGGTAAAGATATCCACACAAAGTCCCTTTCCATTTCCCACACACACACACACACACGTCTCACAATCTCAGCATGTTTCACACGCTCACCTCTCTCTATCCAGTTTGTCGACCGACACAGACACAGACACAGACAGACAGACAGACAGACAGACAGACAGACAGACAGACAGACAGACAGACAGACAGACAGACAGACAGACAGACAGACACAGACAGAGGAGAGCGAGCTGCTGACACAGGAAAGTGAGCTGGAACTCTTGTTGCATAAGCAGGGCAGGAGGGGGGATTATAAAAAGCAGAGCACTTGGCTACATCCACACAGGGCTACAGGCTGGAGCTACTTTACACAACACCCTCACCCAGATCCCTGCCACAGGCCAAGGCCTGCGCGTCATCACAGCTGTGGCGCTCCACTTGGCTACATCTGGGTCAAGTTGATCGTGCTAACCCTTGCATTCCCACCCATTCAACACAAGTCTCAGCAGATAAACTCAGAAAGAAGAAGATAAAAAAAAGCAGTTACAATTTTTTTAAACAAATAAATCAAGAAAAACATTCCAGGAAATACATAACAAATGAAAAAAATTGAAGCATTTTGACATACACTAAACCAAAAGAGATTTACACCTCTCACACAGATTGCTTCTCTGTTCCCACTCAATTCACATAGTGGGAGTGTGTCCACATGAAGCCAGTGGCTCATACAGCAACTCCTTGACCCAACCTAGAACAAGTTGCCATACCAGGCCCATGTCGTCGTCACACACACACACACACACACACACACACACACACACACACACACACACACACACACACCTCCCCTGAATCCAAACCCATGGACCCACCTGACCAGTTCTGAGATTAGAATATTGCTCTGAGGCTTCCATACTCAAGTATGTGCTAAAAAGGCTGCTAGGCCATTTGCTGGGCTTCGCCCGCCCCTATTGACCTAAACTCCTCTTTCTCGGTCTGAGTGTGTTAACTTTTGTGTGTGTGTGTGTGTGTGTGTGTGTGTTCCTTAACACCTTCGTCATTGTCTAGTATGACACACAGCTCCCAACACCAGTAACCTTTCTCTAACATTCTGCTGACAGAGGATCAATTATTAACATGAGCTGAGGCCCATGCACGCTCAGAGAGGAGGACACAGCTCCAGAACATACAAATGGCCCTTTCCAGGAAGCCCTGCTACTTGTGCGAGAGTTGACCAGATCACCTCCATACGTGCTCCTTCCACCCAAAGCCAGGGCAACACCAGATCCAACACATAAAGCTCAACAAGTAGACCTAGCCTAGTGGGCCACACACAGACTGTAGAAAGGAGAGCAATACCAACCAGGTGTTTAAGTCATTAGATTGGACAACTGTATGGGAAAATAAATAATTAAATAAATACAAAATTAAAATAACTCAGGGCTCCAAGTTGAATAAGCTTCAGGACATGGGATCAACAGTTGGTAACGAGAAATAGTTCGACACTTGTTTCAGTGCAGAGACGTCATATGCTTGAACTGTGGGACGAGAAACACATGCATCATGTACACTTCTATCGCTCCACACACACACACACAATGACACAAACAAACTTCACACAAATCGCTCCGACACTGCCGGCCATGCAACGTCAGAGAGCGGAGGGATTAAAAGCGACAAAGAAGCTAAACGCAGTGCTGGGACAAGGCCTACCCCACATCTATAATCCTAACCGTATTCATTAGCAGCTTAAAGAGACAGGCTAAGACCGACCGACCAACCAACCTAGGCTCTTCAGGTGTTCTGGAACTGTTGCGAGTCCTGCTCCTCGGCCAGCAGCTACAGCTTGGCAGTACCCACATCATAGGTCACAGGTATAGAATGAATGGAAGCAGAAGGCATACTAAAATATAGCCTCATTCCACGGTAGAAGGCTCTGGAGAAAGGAGCTCACCAAGAGACAGAATTTAAATGCAAATTTCACAATGTGAGCATTCCACCAAGACCAAGCCACATAACTCACCGAGTGTTAATCTGCTACTGAATACCCCTGAGGGCTCTAAGCAGTGACATGGTTCAAATGGCAAAGGGGAGTGTATATAGTGAAGGTCCACACCCACCCACCCCACACAGACAACTACACATTCCAGAGACTTCCAGCAGGTGATTCACACATGCCCATAAGGTTCTTATGGGGACTCAATGAAAAGGAGTGACTGACATATTGGTGCCCAAAGGTCGGCACAAGTTACTGCCCAATTCAGTTCAGTTCGATTTAATTTATATATGAATGTCATTGTTTACAATACATTTATTTGCTGCTGCAGTTGGCTTAGATCACCAAACAGCTGGAAAAAATTAGGGCTGACCAATTTTTCAGCTTAACACGCGTCACCCACATAAAAAAAACTTTGACAACATCAGCAAAATAATCATCCCTTCATAACTATTCAGAGAAAGCGCTGGATCTACATAATAAACACATTCACAACTCGCATTCAACCACTTAGACTGAACCAAAACTGCTGAAATCAGTCCCACTATGAGGCCAACCTGATACCTGAAAACACACATTTGTAGCTACCAACCCACTCAGCATAACATTCAGCAAAGCACTGAATGCACCACCACTTTCACTGATCTTCATTCACTGATGCTTTTCAAAGTTCCTTTAAAACAATTATTGCGGCAATTATTTTGATTTGTGGTAACAGCTAAATGTACCTGGCCATTGGTGGTACTAAGAGTGTAGGTATGACATTTGTAAGTCAGCGGCCGACATGAAATATTGTCCCCAACTCTGGACTGGAATGACAAATGGGAGTGATACAGGCAAAACAAACAAACAGACAACACAAGGCAGGAGGGGGAGAAGAGAGGACATGTCCCTGTAACTTAAAAACCTGCAAGTCAAACGGACAAATGTTCAGTCGGCCAACTGAGCTGTTGGCATGTGAGCCAAAGGCCAGGGGAGCTTGGCAGCAACTGTGTTGGCATGCAGGCTAGTGCAACTTGCAGGGGGTAGAGGGGAGGTGGGGAAAGGAAGAGGGAGGGAACACGTGAAAGAGAGGGGGGAGAGAGGGAGATAGAGTGAATGAGTAAGAGAAAGAGTAAGAGAAAGACAGACAGACAGGGGGTATGGAAACCATAGAGTCTGATAAACATCTCCCATTTCGAGCTCCACTGCTGGAATGGTGGATCACTGCCAACCAGGAATGAGATGCGGAGGAATCCGATGCCTCTTTATCTCAGTTGTACCTCATGTACCAGAGAACCTGACAGCTGAAACACAGGCTGCGAGCGCAAGTGAGTGTCTTGGCACAGGGATGTGGCCACACGACCCCTTACATGAAAACAAAGGCAAGACAGCCTAAAAGGTAACGCTCCATCGCAACAATGCAGCTCTACTGGACTGTAATAACAGCCGCACATTACACAACAAATGGTTATTTACAAGATTCTTTATGAGGTTATGGGTGTGACTTTATGAAGTCTATGTTATAGTATGGTACACAGAACATGGTTCCTACCTACTTACTCAATAAACTAAACCATCCCGTCTCAGATCATACTGACAATTCTCAACTTGACTGATACACAAGTAGGTCAAGGCTAAAACAGCCATTACATTGGCCTTAAGTCTGTCAAGATGAGAGTAAAAAGGATTGGTAACATGATAGAACTCACGTGGACCATATGGTTTTCAATATCGCCGCTTGAAAAATGAGTCTTGGTGAACCTAAACACCAAACACGTGTTGCAACGTCTAAACAAGGTGTTACATTTACGACCAATCGGTCAATGAATGCATACCAGACACAGTGTATACATTAGCTTCAACATAGACGAACTGTTCCGTTACATAACTACATAGTTGTGTTGCTATTTTATGAAAATGGCGCGTTATGAGTCTGATAATATGACAGCGCTGCAAGATTACATGGACCATACGTTATGTAACAAGAGTCCCCTTGACGCCTAGCCTACCCATTCCAGTTAGCAAGAACTGCACCTTGAAATAACCAACCAGGACACTATGAGCTGAGGTTTACTAACGGTTGATGTGCCACATACTTTAAAGGCTAATCAAGTAGTCTAATGTCAACACAGGCTTTAATGTACCCACTAATCTAAAGAGCACTGTCGATAGGATGACAAACTTCATAAAAAAGGCCACGAAGTTCAAAAGTTACAAGATATATAACTAGAATTCTAAACATAAGGGATAACCGTTGTGTTACTCCAAAACTAACATCATTTAACTTTGCATGCTAATCACAAATGCAAGAAAAACAACAACACTACAAGAAAAAAACGCCTCAACATCTAGATCCATGAAAACGTACTTACTGTAACATATTTGTTTCCGAGCTAAAAAGGTAAATAAATGATGTTACCTTGTTATTTACAACGGTATGACCAACTATTGTTAATGGAGCTTGGATGGCTATCTAACGTCGGCGTGCTAGATTCAGGCAAAACTCCGTATCCCGCAACTATGTTAGCATTCCGCAAATCTTGTTTTCTCATGTAAATAACGGTTATACGTTCTCCCTCAATAACCGTATTTCGCATGGGATTTAGTCTTTCAGTAACGATTTAGCCAACTAATCAGAGAGTATACTTTTAGATCAGACAAAGCCTTTTCCATCAAGGTTAACTTATGGCTGCAACAGGCCGCGCTACACTGATGCTATATAGGGGACGCGACAATCTAGCTAGCTAGCTGGCGATAGCATGTTAGCTGACTTTAAACTATCAGTTCTGGTCTAGCAATAACTACCTAACTGCCTTTCAGTACATACTTTTAGATATCTGTGTAGGCCCAATGCAATCATCTGTTCACTAACAGTTACTCTATTATCAGTTTGTGAAGACATTATGATTTCAGAAAATATTGAAACTGTTGAAGATGTCAGTTCCTGACCTAATGTTGGTGACAACGCTCGATATAACAATGGCTAACTAACGTTAGCTAACATGCTTCTGTCCGAGAATAAAGCAAAAGACGTCGGTTCGCAAATAACGTTAAGACTAAATATCTAACGTCACCAGATTAATGTAAGATGACATACTAAATTGCTTACGTCTAGATAGCTAGCCTACTGATAGATTTTATTCAGTGGACAAAGAATAGCTAACGTTAACGTTACTGAACGATTGAATAACGTTGGCTACATCCAAGTCCTAGCTTGCAAAACAAACACGGAATCTGGAAAGGTACAGCTAACAGATAAATATCAACTGAAGGTTGCCAATGCTGACAACCGATGTTTAAAATAGCTTGATATTCTTACCTGGCATGTTTTATCTTGTGGGGCTTCTCAAAATCTCTACGAAGCTTATTCCAAACACAATGTGTGGCACGGTAATTCACTTGCAGCAGGACAGCTACCGCTAGCTAGCGTTGACTAAATGCATTACGAACACGATGGTCATGTGGTCACAGCTTAAACAAACATTCAACGTTGCCACCTCCTCCTTCGAATGCTCCTTTCACAACACGCACACATGCGTGGCTTCCTCGAAGAGAATGGCACATTTGTGGCACATAAACTAAAATTAAAAGTCAATTGATAATATCACAGACACCCAACTTAACAAACATAAACGGTGGCAGTGTAAAGGCAAGACACGATTGGCCTAAACTCATAAGATGTATGAAAGACTAGAAGGATCACCCCCATCGACTTGCACAAAACAACGCTGTTGTCCTTTGTCGTGGCCAACTCCAGATTGTAACCTCCTCAATAAATAGACTAAATAAATAAATGTGCAAATTCCTGTTATGTTGCATATATTTCCAGGGTTTAAAGTTATAAAGGTAAAGATAGAAAAGTTAATATTTTTCGAATGATTCGTTTCAGTAAATGTGTTCCCATTTAAAATTGTATTCATTAACACCCAAAGCAAATACGTGTTGAACATGATCAAATCGATACGATTCCACTATCGAGTCGAAACAACAAACATGTTGCCTTTGTGCTACGTTGTATAGACTACCTGTCATGAAGCTGCGAATAGCCTACTCACCAAGTTGACGGTATCAACAACGATTTCAACCAGAGCTACCTATGCCTTGAAAATAACTATCAGCAGCAGTTACAAGGCGGTCTGACCAGTCAGGTTATCAAGAACAAAAGGAGCAATACAATCATAGAAATCCCGTTACAATTGATGCAAATGTACCTCTTTTCTTTACTGTTTTGTCCAAACAGCTGCGCATTTCTAAAAAAAAAAAATGTGCCACAACGGCAGGCAGGAAACAGTCACGTGATTACAGTTGTGCAAGTGTACCGACTGGTGATTGGTAGTTTTACTTTTCAATCAACATGGATATTGACATAATTTTATTACAACCACAATACTACACCATTCACAGAGAAAATGTCATAGGGAATAATATCATGTTAACTGTGTAATTTGTTCAAGTTTTACTTGACTTTTCAAGAGCAGTGATCAAATTTCTTCTTTTGTTGAACTCAGGCCTCGTGAAAAAAATGCATGCGGATTGTTAGCGCCCTACTTTCCTTAGTTTTCAGTAACAGAATTTCCTTAGTTTTCGGCGGTGAAACCAATAGGCTATTATAGGCTACCTGTTTTACAATACGTCTATTTCACCAGCTGTATTGGGTAACGTACAGGCTATATTAACCTTAACCCCTCTTAACCCTAATCCTAACTTTAATCCTTCCATTTCTTTAATTTAGAGAAACATTTCAATTTTCAACAAATTGACCTATGATGACAATGACGCTAACACGCTATTACTGTAAATGCTCACTGCTGAGCTCTAACATATTTCAGACAGGTAATCGAGGGGACATTTTGCTATTTGATATAGCACACAGGCCTCCAACGATTTTCGAACAACTCGCTTAGCTGCACTGTATTCTGTGTCCAACAAGTGGCGCCCAACTCAAATGTTCCAACCTCCCCCAAAGTGCTGGAGTGTAGGCCTAATGAACGTCACCACCTCTTAAAGTGGGCAGATGTTAAGTGTGTAGGTTTACACGTGCTGCAGAGACACTCACAAAAAAGTGACCTTTTCAGACACACCGACCATTTTGTTACTCTCTACTCATCCTTACCGCCCACATGGGGCTGTTATTCAGATTATTATAACCACGTGTGAGTGTGAGGGTGACAGCAGGTCACTACTGCAGCGCACATGAGTTAGTGTTGTTTGATTTGTATGTGTGTCTCTCTGTCTGTCTGTGTGCTGTAACTGACAACTACTCACTAAGGGAGTCACTAAGATTTTCCATAGAGATGACAGGGAAAGGCAAGATCACTTTAAAGACGATGCCATGGGACTAACGATACCCAAATAGCCTCCATGTTCCCAAAGGTAGTGGAAAGCTTGGAGGACTTCTGGAGGTAATCCTGCTTATGCCAACACAGGACAGGCAGATTTATACTCCCCTAGTGGCCGATTGAGTCACACTGAAAACAGTAAGACACGGCCTGGATGACTGCTGGGGTGAATGTGAGTAATGGCCCTTTTGTCCACTTCCAGCCGTCGTCTGCTGGAGAGAGAGGGGCCTCTTTGCGATATAGCTCCATATAGAAGCCATTTATTATAGTAACTGTGGGGAGCCTTGCCCCCTTATTCCCTCCCTCTACACTTTTTCTTGCAAAAAAACTACCTCCACCACCGCTACCCCATCCCCTCACACACATGCAAGCACTCACATACATATATACAGTATATATGTGCATAAATGAAAGTAAATGGCCCCTAAACACAGACTAAATCGAGAGTACAAATAATTGTATCAAATTTTGATTAGAAATATGGACTGGTGGAGAGGAGCACATGGTGGAAAATATGTGAATGAAAACTCAATAGTCTGTGTGTGAATAAAATCAACAATCAGTATAACCATTATAGTAAGGTTCAGGACTTCAGATCCAGATCTGAAAAGAAACGTTTTTACCTGATCAAAAACCCATAAATCAGTCACAACAAGCAATAGAAGGGAGAGAAAGAAAGAAAGAAAGAAAGAAAGAGAGGGAGGGGAATGGTTTTAGAACCTTGCTAGGGTGTCTGCGTATTCCTCCCAACAATTTCCCAGCACACAGCCTGGGGCCACTCAGGGCACAAATTAGGCCGGGGAGGGGGGGTTTCTGAGGGCATAGTCATGGTGGGTGGAGGAACACAATGTTGATCATACATCTAAATGAAAAATGGAAGGTGTGTGTGTGTCTGTGCATGTGTACAGGGGTGGGGGTCCACTGCCTGAGGTGGGGACCGGAGGCACAGGAAAGGCAGGGGCGGAAGACACACACACAGAGACACACACACACACACATAAACACACATACGTTTGCATGTATAGACATACACACTTCATTTAAAAACACCCAAGTCTGTCTACACACCCACAATCTCAGCCATACATTCACAGACAGGAAGGCACATATTGGAGCTCACGTACGCATTTTGCACTTACACACTCACACCCCCTCAGATACACACCCACCCACACACACACATTCTCTCTCACACACGCTTCTGCAGACTCATTGAGGAAGTTAGCCATGACATGCAGTGAGTTGTCATCAGCACCGCAGGACAGCAGTTGAGGAGTTTGCCGTGTAATGGTGAACAGGTTGGGCCTGGAAGCTTGCAGTTGGGAAACAACAGGGTGCTGGAGGCCATTTTGAAACATTTGGTATTGATTTCCAAATTAGTATTTTATGTGTTCACAGTAAGAAATGGCTGTGATTTAATGACTTATAGCTTTAGGTGTCTCCTCGAGAGGTAGAGATGTATCACACAGTGACAGATCATCCTGTCACCTGACTGGTTGACGTCCTGTCTGAGTAGAGAGGAAGAAAACACTGCCTGTGTACAGACCTGTCACGAGACTCTGTCAAAACAAATATTCAAAAAGGCAAAGATAAGAAATAGGACAGAGAAAGGGAGACAAACATGGAGACAGTTGCTGAACATATTTTTTGCAAAACGAAATCCATTTCATTAACAACAAAAACATGAAAGAACAGGGTCAGAGGAGAGAGAAAAGGTGGAGGTATGGAGGTTGGTCTGTGGGTGAGACCTGTGATTCAATGTGGGAGTACCACAGCATCTATAATGGCTTCCAGATTTGGCCAAGGTAAATTGGTTTAGAAATACTACAGGGCTTGGAGAAACAAATCCACAAAGGGCTTCTGTCTCTCTCTCCCCTCACTATCTCTGTTCCTATCTCTCTCTCTGTCTCAGAAAAGTTCTCTCTGAATGGTGGTAACAATCCCCTGAACACCCACGAGGGCACATATCCTCTATGTGTGTGTGTGAGTTTGTGTGTGTGTGTGAGTTTGTGTGTGTGTGTGTGTGTGTGTGTGCGCGTGTGTGTATGAGAGAGCGAGAGAGAGAGAAGGAGCGCGGGGGAGGAGAGAGAGAAAAGTTTATGTGTGAGTTAGAGGTTAATGTGTGCTCTCAATCAAAGTCAGCAGGGAGAAATCAGAGCTCGTAGTCCTAAAGAACTCTTGTCTGCCATCCACACTCACACACTCAATCACCTACTAACAGACACGCTCACACACATGCACAACTAAACACTGGTGCACAGTTCTGAAATGAGCAAAAGCCAATAAGCCTATGTATGCATGGTGTATAATAAAAGCTGTTGTTCATTTCAAGTTCTGAGTTTATCCACCATAAAAACATAGATTACACTGTAAAAAAAAAAATCGTAAAAAAACGGTTTTTTTCCGGCAGCTGGGGTGCCAGAAAAATACCGTAAAATAACAGAAAATTACTGTACCGTAAAAAAACGGTTTTTTTCCGGCAGCTGGGGTGCCAGAAAAATACCGTAAAATAACAGAAAATTACTGTACCGTAAAAATACGGTTATTTCCCGTAATTAAAATACAGTTTTTAGTTGTAATTTTACCAAGATTTTCCCTTATTTTCAGGTTTTTTAACATTAAATAACAACATTTTCACATTTTAAAACAATTAAATGACCTAGAAAAACGGTAAATAAACGTTGTATTACGAACATTATTCGTAATACAACATTTATTTTCCATTTTTCTAGGTCACTTAATTGTTTTAAAATGTGAAAATGTTGTAATTTAATGTTATTTTACGGTATTTTTTCTGGCGCCCCAGCTGCCAGAAAATTACCGTTTATTATAATTTTTAGTGTATAGTCACTTACCTGATCTTTCAGCCTTTGAGAATATGCCTCTCTCTATCACTTGTTCACACACTAAATCCATTTATTGGTCTCATAATTACAGAAATGTGCTGTTAAATTAAATTACCCATGAAGATGGTAGATTAACATTGTTATACGGGTAATAATGCTTACATTTACAGAAATGTGCTGTTATTAGTTGGTTTTAATGGCATTATTTGTTTAAAAATCCTGTATATAATTTTTTATGAGATGTAATATAATAGTATACAACAATAATTTGATTAATCTTTAAAAACTAGTTAAAAAAAATGAATATTTAAAGCACTTTCAACTTAAAAAAACTATACTCACCTAATAACACAATAATTATTTTAATTTTAAATGGTTTAAACCAGTTTTTGGCCAGTCGGAAAAGGCGCTTAAATGAATTGTGTTTGAACAAGACTAAGCTGAGAACAACTACAATTTCCCATTCTCTGTATTTTTATTCTGTATATATATATAAAAAAAAACTAACAGGTAACCATACAGCAACTGGTTCTGAAACAAACAAAAACAAATTCAACTGAATTGGAAATGAAAGAAAAAAAGTAAAAAAAAAAAACTAAACAAAAATCCACAGACTCTTGATATCTTCTAATATAATTTCCAACTCGACTGCAAATGTAAATGTTTTTTTTTTCAATAAGGCCCAATACATCAGCCCTTCATCTCCAAGTGGCATAGCAATCTTGTCACTTCTTGCGACGATCAGCTACTGCTGGGCAGCTCCGCTTGGGTGTCCAATGCACACAATGCTAGGCTGGTGGCCTCTCGATGAATCAGGATTCTCAAGCAATGATGAAATGCTCGTTCTAGGCTGTAACACAAAACGTTTGAATTACTACATTATTAAACCAGCATGGGGAGGAGACCACAACACAACATCAGGAGGTTCAGTGATGCAACCAATAAGTCATAAGACACAAACATACTTGCACAAAGTCCATGAGGTAGGAAATGGCTGATTTAACACTGCAGCGACTCCATCCAGCCCCTCGTCCTGATGGCATTGGTGGAAGAAGGTGTATGAGCATCTGAAGTGCTTTGAAGCAAAGCATGTCTACATGAAAATATTAGAATCCAAATTAGATATCTACCATTACACAAGGTTAAAGTGCATATGACACCTAAAAAAAAAAGGTAAACGGCATATAATTATCAAGACTATACATAAAACATAGTACTTTGAAGTCATGTGTAAACCCGATGATTGAAAAATTAGGTTTGTACACGATTTCAAAGTGTGGTTTTCGCGACGCTCTTCGGCAAGCAGTGCCGGCTTACCTGAAACCTGAAGTCTGTGGCAGAAAATTGCTCAAAATTGCTGAATTCTTCACCCTCCATCGATAGCTGTGTGGTGTGGGAACGAATGAAGTCTACCACCACTGACATCACAGGGTCACCTGGCAGTAGACCTCATTCGTTCCCACGCCACACAACTAGCGATGGAGGTTGAAGAATTCAGCAATTTTGAGCAATTTTCTGCAACAGACTCAAGCAGAGATGAGATTGAGGAAGACTTCGATCCGGATCAGTTTGTAAAGGTGATTGTGAGCATTGAGCCGTATCTGGAAGACGAGCCAGCAGAAGAGCCGAGTTCTGACAGTGATGACATAGAAGTTAGCTAGCCTCGCTGCTAATAAGTATAACGCCCCCCTCATTGAGGCAGATGTACCGTTTGCCTCCAGTCTCTTACAGTACCTTGCGTAAGTATTCACCCCCTTGGATGTTTTACCCTTTTATGGCTTTTATAAATCAGTCATGGTCAATATAAGTTTGCTTTTTGGACAAAAAAATTCACAAAATAGCTCTCTTTAATGTCAAAGTGAAAATATATTTCTACACAGTTATGTAAATTAAATACAAATATGTAATGAAAATAAGTGCTTGCATAAGTATTCACCCCCTTTATCACCCCCTTTGTATAGACTGACCTATTTCAACAGAGGTCCAGCCAATTGGTGCTAGAAGTCTCACAATTTGTGTAATGGGGGTCAGTGTGCAGTGAATGTGTCTCAAGTGATTGTAGTATAACGACACCTGTGTCTGGAAGGCCCATTCACTGGTCAGTATTCAGTAATCAGTATTACTGGCTATTGTTAAACCATTAAGACCCAAGATCACTCTAAGCAACTCAGAGAAAAGGTTGTTGAAAAGTATAAGTCAGGGGAAGGATACAAAAAAATGTCCAAGGCACTAAACATCCCCTGGAATTCTGTTAAATCCATCATCAAGAAATGGATGGATTGTGGCACAGGCCGTCCTCACAAACTGAGGGGCCGTTCAAGAAGGAGACTAGTAAGATAGGCCACCAATAGACCTATGACTACTCTGAAGAAGTTTCAAGCTTCAGCAGTTGAGATTGGAGAAACTCTGCATACCACCACTGTTGCCTTGGTTCTTCACCAATCTAAGCTTTATGGAAGAGAGCCACTGTTGAAAAAAAGGATCGACTACAGTTCGCCAAAAGGCATGTGGAAGTCTCCATGGTCAAGTGGAAGAAGGTTCTGTGGTTTGATGAGACCAAAGTGGAGCATTTTTTCAACAGTGGCTCTCTTCAATGAAGCTTTGATTGGTGAAGAACCAAGGCAACAGTGTTGGTATGCAGAGTCTCTCCCATACCAGCTGCTGAAGCTTGAAACTTCTTCAGAGTAGTCATAGGTGTCTTGGTGGCCTCTCTTACTAGTTTCCTTCTTGCATGGTCACTCAGTTTGTAAGGACGGCCTGATCTAGGCAGATTTACACATGTGCCATATTCCTTCCATTTCTTCATGATGGATTGAACAGAATTTCAGGGGATGTTAAGTGCCTTGGACATTTTTTTGTATCCTTCCCCTGACCTGTACTTTTCAATAACCTTTTCTCTGAGTTTCTTAGGGTGATCTGTGGTCTTCATGTTGTAACAGTAGCCAGGAATACTGATTACTGAATACTGACCAGTGAATAGACCTTCCAGACACAGGTGTCGTTATACTACAATCACTTGAGACACATTTACTGCACACTGATCCCCATATCACTAATTGTGAGACTTCTAGCACCAATTGGCTGGACCTCTGTTGAATTAGGTCAGTCTATATAAAGGGGGTGATAAAGGGGGTGAATACTTATGCAATCACTTATTTTCATTACATATTTGTATTTAATTTACATGACTGTGTAGAAATATATTTTCACTTTGACATTAAAGAGAGCTATTTTGTGATTTTTTTTGTCCAAAAAGCCAACTTATATTGACCATGACTGATTTATAAAAGCCATAAAAGGGTATAACATCCAAGGGGGTGAATACTTACGCAAGGTACTGTAGCTCTTTCACAGCTGTTGTTTGTTAGGTCAGCCATTCTAAATACGTGAAATACATTCCCTATTTAATGGAAAGAGAGCAATGCTTCCAGCATTACTTCACAGCAAATTACTTTAGTTGTCATTTCAAGCTTGCTGGAGAAGGCACTCTTGTGCGACACACATTCTGCACCCACTTCTCGCGTACTTCCTCGTCTTTTGGAAATTTGAAAAGGCTAAAAGAATGGGAACTGACGTTCGAGCAATATGCTGCAACACACCGTGAAGGCATATTTACAACTGAGAAAATAGCCGGTGGCTCCCTGAGAAAATGTGTTTTCTGTCAGGAAAAATGGCGACCAAGTGCAACAGAGTACCTCCGTTTAAGTAATTTAAGTTTTTTAACGCAGGGTGGTAGTGAGTCGCTTGGGAAGTCGGTAGCTCAGTGGCGCTGCATTCAAATGATGATTTTAACAAGTCAAATGTGTATATTTTTCCTCAACATATATATATCGATTGTGAAATACCACCTTCGTTCTATTTATTAAAAAAAAATAGTATTGAGGTGTCATATGCACTTTAAGTTATCTTGAACAATTAAACTGGCTTCAGTTATTATCCATTGCATAAAAGTTATAAGTGCATTTCCCCCCTATCTTTCTGAATGCGAACCAACATACCATCACTGTTGTTCCTGGTGGTTGAAGGATTTTCCAGATCCTCAGACAACTCCAACGCAGCAACCTTCATTAGCTTAGGGATGATGTTCATCTGCCATTTGCGAAGGAAAAGATCAGCTTTCCCCTCAAACTGGCTATCGAAGTCAAACTAAGATGTACAAAGATAAATATTCCATCCAATTTATTCATTTGAATTTACAGGCTATATTTACTGAGATATTGGGGGGGGGGGGGGGGTAAGTGTTCCTTTTCATGGGTTGAAGGTAGAGAGTGGACATGAGGCATCAGTCAATAATACCAAAAATACAATGGCCCTTATTTCTGAAACAATAAACATTTGGTACATCAGTAAAATGTGGGGTGGGAAGGTAACACTTACATATCCCTCATTGTGTTCCTGGATTTTGACACTCAATTTAGGAAACGTGGTGACAACATTCTTGTCAAGACGCACCTTGTCATCACTGGATGGGTAACTGAAAATAACAGACAGCATCAACCAAACCATTTCTAAACACACATTGAAGAGTTCAGAAGTCCACCTGACCTTTTTTGTGGTAAATTGGAAAAAACACAGCTGGCATGATTATCGTATAGTAGGCACTGAGAATATTTCCCTTTATATCATACCTAAATTTTTAAGTTTTTGCACCTGAACTCTTCAATTAGAAACATGTATTGCCATCAGTTATACTCACACTTCACATGTATTGACTAAAATATTAATTTTAAGTATGAGATATATAAGAACAACTTCCACTCCACTGTCAATACTTTTGAATCTCACACTTTGACAGTGTCGTCAACTTACAATCCTCATCTCTCCTCAAGATTGCTGACAGCAACCCTCACAAGTAGCACCCTGTTTTTTGTGCATATGGTACCAGATTTCTCATATTCTGTGAGTATGTTTGGAGCTTTTGATTGAATTAGTACTTTGAGTACTCCAATCCACTGTCGTCCAGCCTGTCATGGGAAGGTAGAAAATGTGTCTGTCTTGGCAGGGGAGGAGGCTGGAGAAAAACACAAACCAATACAAAAATGTATGAGCCATTGGTGCAGTTTAAAATCCCTAAACAAACATTTAAAACACATATTTTCAACAGGACTGCACAATTACTTAAAAAATTAGCAACAACTATTCAACCAAAGTTTTCTTATCTTACAGACTTACCGGACATATCAGTTGAATTTCTGCATCCGCTAGCTCAGAACCCGACCAGAAAAAAACAACTGAAATGTATCAAGTTCGTTGATGTCTGTGTTACGATCTGTATCAATAAACTCATTGAAGTCGGCATTATACATGAGAAATCAATCTATATATACACTTCAGAAGGTAGGCCATCTTGAGATTTTCATTCATCAAGTAATTCCTTCGCAGGTGGTAAACTATCTTGCAGATCTCTCTGCCATCTAGGTAGATAGATGCCAGTATTTTTTTTAAAGCTAGCCTCCATTTGCTGATAAAGAGAAGAAAAACAAGGTTTTAGTCATTATTCACTACAGTAAAAAAAACAAAAAAAAAACAGACAGCCACTTCTACCATTGCCATTGTTTTGCTAGCTTATCAAACCATGTAGCAAAATTAGATTGATAGATAGTGCCGTATTTGAGTAATTCAATCTTACCGAACTGTGTTTTATTTGAACCGTTCAAGGCCGGTTACTCTGTTGTAGAATTGAACAGAAAAAGAAAATGTAACAGGTCAGGAACAGACAATACAATGACCAATACTCAAGCTATGCATTCAAGTTCACAGGAGATTGCTCCCGATTCCATTGTGCCTTGTCTGTGGGGGGGAACTCGAACAAACTAAACTTAAAAGGCATTTCACAACCAAACAACACAATAACATGTAATGCTGGTGTGCCGTGAGACTTTTTCCCCCATAGAATACATAGATTGTGCTTCGAGAGAAAAGGGTTTGGGGAAAACTGATTTACACCACTGGCGTTGCCCCTGCTCTATGGTTATAATATAAAATGGAGCAAACTAGCCAACACGATATGCTAAATAGCTAGCCTTAAAGCTATGGCAAAAGAGTATCTATGATATGTGCTTAAAAGAGCCTTCGTCATTAGAAAACGCAATATGTTACTAGCCAGGTTTTTACTTTCTCTCACTCTGCATGTTTTCAATAGCAAATACAAAATGCCAACCAATTTTACAGATTAAATTATCCAGGTTGGCTAGCTAGCTAACTTGAACTGTACATGTTACCTTAGCTAGCTACTATGGCTTACATTACCTAACGACTACAAACTGAAGGTTGTTAGTGCAAGCTAGCTAGTCAAAGTTAGCCAGAGCCTCATATGGTGTTGGCTACACTCACATTACGGCCCCCATTCAGCACACCAACATGACAGCACGACAACCTATACACAATGAGCCTTTCATCGTCAAATACAATGCCAGGGTATTAAGCTTTTTATTTTTGAGAACTCAATTAAAGTACAAAGACATTTACCTTTAGTCTTCTGCTGTCGTGTGTCTTGTCAGTGTTGAAACTCCGTGGTGGTAACCAGTGCAAGAATGTTCTATTTGGGCGCGCGCAGACCCTACATCGGCCTCAATGCGGGAGGCGTATGAGAGCATAGACATAACACATGTATATGTCTATGTATGAGAGCATAATCTGTATGCTAACGGTATACTTTTAGCAGAGAGGCTAGCTAGCTTAAGCTACTATGGTACTTAATGGGGTTTTGGTCTACGCGAAATCAGCAACCTAAAATAATATTTGAGAGCCTTAGTTAAAACCACCAATACTGTGCACCATCCGTGTTGCACATAAACAACTAACCGAGTCAATGTAGACGTATAAAAAGTCGTGTAGATAGCTTAATTCACATCAAATATTTCCCACTAACAGGCTACACGCCGCCATCTTTGTTCAGTTTCGATATTTTTGAGTGACTCACTCTCAACCAATCAGAATGCTTGATTTCATCTACCCGTGTTACAACAGTAAATATACGTATTTCTAATGGGTTTTTTCTGTGTAAAACAACAGAAATATTCTGTGTTTTTACATTTACAGTGATTTCATGTTATTTTACATTTGTCATGTAAAATCACAGTTTCTTTTTGTAAAATGAATGGTATTTTAAAAATACAGAAAAAAACTGTAAAAAAAAACAGTAAAATTCTGTTTTATTACATTTTTTTTTTACAGTGTAGCCTAAATCAAACAGTAGAAATGATAATAGCCCTAGCATTAAAGAGCTGACTGTAAGTGTTCTTTATTGCATCTATGGATAACTTACATTTTTGTATTTTGTTTTGCTATTTTTGTATTTTGTTAAGTATGTTTATTGAGCATCGATGATACAAAATGAGGACATAAAAGAGATACTGTACAATGCTCACATTTTCCAAATTTCACAATTTACAGTGACCCCCCACTCCCAGTAAATTTTGTCTTTGACAAACGTTGACAATAAAAAACAGGCTTTTGTTTCCGCTTCTCTCTAGTACGAGCTGGCAAGCAGGGAAAGCCACAAGAGAAAGCTCTTTTAAAAAGGGAACTTTCATCCAGCAGATGTTCAAAGGCTCGACGGATGGGAGAGATAGAGAGATAGAGAAGGAAAGGCAAAGGGAGACAGAGGAAGAGATGAATCAGAGGAAGAGAAGAGGGAAACAAGAAAGGATTTCAAACAGGAGGAGGCGGAGATATGGAAGAAGAAGGAATGACAAGATGCAGGGGGTGGAGAAAGGAGGAAGGGAGGGGGTTGCAATGACTTAATCAGAGTGTGCTGCCACTCCAGATTCCCCCCTCCCTCCGTGAAACATACACACACAACCACACACACACACACACACACACACACACACACACCCACACCCACACACAGAAACATGAATACACACACACACGCACACAGAAACATGTTCCCTATGAAGCCAGTTCCCCCTCCCACCCCCTATGCTGTAACAACTCTTCCGATCAAGTTGCCTGTGTGTGTGTGAGAGTGTGTGTGTGTGTACACCTATCACGTCTTTCCTCCCTGACATTCCAGAGCAGCGGAGCGACTGAAAGCTTCATTGCCTGCTCAGGACGGAGCACTTGTGGGAGACGCCAAAAGGAGACGCCTTTGCAGCAACCAACTTGCCACTCAGTTTTTAGAATCTACTGAAAAATACCAGTGGTCTTTTTTTTTAACTTTCAGTCTTTTGTCTGCCACACCCCCTCCTCTCACCCCCCACCCCTCTCTGACTTTGTGACGATTTCTTTTGTGAGCACCACTGCTCAGAGTTCCAGCTGGAAAGTTCATCATCTTCGAGCTTGACTGCTGAGGCATCCTCTTGAGTTCGCCTCTCTCTCTCTCTCTCTCTCTCTCTCTCACCCTCTCTCCACTGGACTTCCAAACTCCTGGATTAACTTTGTTTCGAGAAACACCTGAGCATTGTTTTAGGAGCAAACGGGTAAGTTGACACCACTTGTAACAGTAGGAGCCTAAACTCAGTGTGAGAGCGAACATCCAGTTCACTTGATGCATGTTGACAGAGGCATACTGTATTGTGCTGTACTTTAATGTAAAAGACTCAGAAGGCACGCAATGTTTATACCAATCATGAAGTTGCCATGAGAACAAAACTGCAGGTGTCTTGTGCTTGATGGTTTGGAGTAAGTCGGGGTCTCACTCGGGTCATGTTCATGTGACCCTAATGCTGACCAAGGTGATGGGGAAAGCCTGGTCCCTGACTGCAGTCTGACTAAGCTTCTTTGTTCCCTTGGGAAAACGGGTTTCAGGAGGAACGTAAGACCTTAGTGTAACCTTAGGTATCCCAATGTTCATCTCCAAGACTAGCAGTTACAACTTCTGTGTCCTCCTGTGTGATGATAAAAGATGCCTCTGAACTTACATTGTAACTTGTCGAGGAATGTGTTTATGAATGCAGATGTGTAATGTCATTTTTACATGGGTTGGGCTATGGCATGCGCAGCATACTGTTAGATACAAAGTGGTGCATCACTGTTCTTCTTTAAAAGTTAATAGTCTGAGTGCGATATGGAGTGAATTGAAATCATTTAATTTTGTGGTAAGCAGACTCAGCAGGCATCTCATTCAGGCTGTTTTGGTGTTCTGAAAAGATGTCAGTGACATGGACCACAGAATCACCAGAATCACCATGGTCGCTCCTCTCCTCAGCCCGCTCCAAGAAGAACGTTACCTTTTAACTCTTGGCTTAAAGAGTCTAAAATTGAGAAATAAGTTGAAGTCCAATGAAGACAACCTTATAAATGGGGGAAACAAAGAAGTTGAAGGCAACACACGTGCAGTAATGGAGTAACCCATTGGGGTGTATTTGGGGTTGGGGGTGCAAGAAAGAGAGGGAGCAGCCAGCTGCACAGATGGAGTACATGGGTGGGGGTTGGAGGAGTACATGGGTGGGGGGCGGGCCGGGGGCTTTAGTGGAGACAGGAAATGGAGCCCTGGAAAGCTAACTCTCTCTGGGAACAGGACACGCGTCCGTCATAGAAAGCTGCACCCTCCCCCCCCCTCCTCCCCCCACCCAATTGACTGCTGGCTGGGGAGTGAAGTTCGGTGGCAGTGAGTTTAGATGGGGTGTTCATCCCAACCCTGTGTTTCTCATTCTGTATACTCATCAACCACAAGTGTGTATCTACATCGGTGCTCAAACCTACCAATAACACTCTCCACTTCATCAGAATCCTTTTAAAATACTCCCCTCACCCACGTCCCTCATTTTATGTCCTGAATTCCATCTGAAATGGCTCAAACGACTGTTGCTCATCTGTCTCAGTAACAGTGTAGTTTGCTGTTTGTGGCTTACAAAAGCTACAGCTGGTCAGAGATCAGTCTCTCTGAAAGTAGATCTTTAGAGAGGGATTCAGGGACATAGACTGGTGTGTTATTTTAGTTTGGGTACACAGACGGAAAAGGACAGACAGCACAGTGTTACCAAACAGGGGTGCCGCCCTACACAGGTCAAACTCATGCCAAACTCTGCCTCCTGTGATAATGTGATTCATGATAGGCTATGAATCATTAGTTCACGATTGTATTGTGAACTGTCTTGACACACAATTAATACGTCAGTTACCAACTGCAGAAGAGACCAATGTGATTTATCCCTTAAGAAAAAGAAAGGCGTATCCCCACACGCTCAAAGATGAGAGCAAGAGTAGGAATTATTATCAGTTCAGGAACGTGCACCGCCAGCCCCCATCTCTTAGACAAGGACTCATAGGCCTGTGGTGAGAGATGACCTGAGACCAGCCCCCATCTCTTAGACAAGGACTCATAGGCCTGTGGTGAGAGATGACCTGAGACCAGCCCCCATCTCTTAGACAAGGACTCATAGGCCTGTGGTGAGAGATGACCTGAGACCAGCCCCCATCTCTTAGACAAGGACTCATAGGCCTGTGGTGAGAGATGACCTGAGACCAGCCCAAGTGGTTTAACACTCCTCAGCCAACCACCTGCCACCAGTCACATCAGTTAGATCTCTCACTCCCAGTTCCCAGTGTTGCTATCAAACCATGTTAAAAGTTCAACCTGACGTAGGAAAAAGGCATTAAAGGCATTCATATTAGATTATCAGTAGATTCATTATAGGTTTATAACAGCCTTGTCACTGTAAACAATGACCTGTAGGTGCTATCAAGAAATCTGTCTGTCAAGACAACTCTTGTAATGGATGCATGGGTCCTGTGCATTAAATTCCAATTCACTCTATGTAATTTAGACTATGCTAAATCTCTATACGTCCACTATACATCCTCCTTTAATAAAAAAGTGTGTGTGTGTGTGTATTTTACCTTGGCGAGGGTGTGTCTTGCCCCTCCAGAGGAGCAGGGGAGGCCCCATGTGAGGAGTAGCTAGAGGCTGAGGGTGCGCCTCCTCTTCCGCAGGAGGTTCGGTACAGTATGTGCCAGTAAGTGGTGATGTCATCCTATTGTGTGGAAGGGTCACTGCAGGCAAGAAGGGGCTGATTGCAACCTCTTGGAGTAATGGATGGTGGAAAATTCGAGGCCATTTTTCCGTTTGTGAACGCTACTTATAGCCACTTTAGGGTTGTGGCATGAGTGCTACATTTCTACTCCAAAGAGCTGCAGTCATGCATCAGCAGCCGTAAATATTGGATATACTGACCTATACACTATGCAGGTGAAGACGTGAACAGTTTTCTTGATGAATAATGGTGTACATATACATTCTGGACCATCTGGCATAAAGGTTATATCCTTGTGCTGAATTTATGGAACCAAATGGCCTGTATAACTGAAATCTGATGTTGCTGAAAATAGGATGAACAAGAAAGAATGTCTTGCTTCTCCACCGTTGCTTCTTTGAGCTCTTTCAAGGCAGAAGAGGGTACAGAGGGTACAGAGGGTACAGAGGGTACAGTCTGTGCTGAGATGCTTTCATATGGGGTTTGTTTTCTTCAACAGGAGCACAGAGGGTATTTCAACACTGCTACTAGACATTAAACACATTTGCAATGGGCGGAAAATAGGACATGAGTGAAAGTGAATGTCCCTTTGTGATTGTGTGTGTGTGTGTGTGTGTGTGTGTGTGTGTGTGTGTGTGTGTGTGTGTGTGTGTGAGCGCCTGTGGAAGGGATGGCGGCTTGATTGTGGTGGTGGTGCAATACTGATGGTTTGCTCCTACGTGTTTTTGTGTTTCTGAATCTGCCACTAAACACACACACACACACACACAAACACACACACAAACACACACACAAACACACAAACACACACACACACACACACACACACACACACACACACACACACACACACATATATACATACTGTTCTGACCCCCCATAATGCTCCATCTCTATGCCCCCCTCTACGTCTCTAAACTGATCCAAACACAGTGGGGCGCAGCTTGTGGAATGCCACAATTCTTTGTGTCGCTGGCAAAAACTGAACTCAAGCCTGCTTGAGGGCTCCATGCCAATCAGGTCTGAGAATCAGAACCAGCTTCTGCAAGGCATCACAGGGGTGCTGGAGGCTTTCCTCCTGTCTCTCCTTCCCCCCTTCTCTCTCTCTTTCCCTTTTTTCTTTCTTTCTTCTTGTTTTCACCCTTTCATCCCCTAGGGGAAAGCCAGTTGAGCTAGGCTGCTTATTCCACTGATCCCTGGCTATTGCTAAGTCGCGTGGCTCCAAAACTAATACAGTGAGAGATGGAGTGATTGAAAGAGTTGCAGAGAGAGATGGAGTTTTGGGGGGGTAGAAATACCCGGAAGGGGGGGGTGGGGGGTGGAATAGTGTGGTGCTCAACAGGAGATTGAGTTTGACTAAAGTGGTGGGGTGTTGCTTTTTTCTTTTTCTCCCCGCTCTTATTTTTATAATTGAATGGGAAACAGAAACTTGAGGGGAAGGTTTCAACACAATGTATTGTACCCAATGTATTGTACTGTAGTACAATGGGTCTCTGGTTAAATACATTACACACACACTCACACACACACACACACACACACACACACACACATACACACACAAAGGACAGCATATTTAAACCATGTGTGTCTGTGTTGTTTCAAGTCCACCCGTTGCATTCTCAATCGATTTCTTTTTCACTTTTTCATTGTTACAGCGGGCAAATCAGGGGGCTACCATTAGTGAAAATCAGACCTTAACTACGTAGGCAGTCCAACACACACAAGCAAGGCTTCAATCACCGTGTTTATACTGTCATCACCAGAGGTCTTTAATCTGCGAGCCTTGATTAGATACCCCAAGCTGAACATGGATGCCAGGGCAGAGACTAGCAGAATGCCCAGTTACACGTGTAGCCTCAGAATCAGTGTTTCATTTGGCTTGAAACTTTGGGAGCACTTCACTGAGCCAACCTCTTAGTTCAATTTTCTTTTCCACCCAATCCCTGGCAAGAAGGTGGACTCGGGAAGGGTCGCCGATGGTTATCCTAAACATATTTTATTTCAGTGTGTACATGGGTTCATACATGTGGTGTGCTATCTCATTCCAGAGGCTTGGTGTTGTTGCAGCTGTTGTGCGGTGGGGAACTGCCTTAGAAAGGTCCACCAAGAGTGAGAGCACAAGCAAGCAGTTGACCCCTCTGGTAATCAAACATATCCATCTTTGGTTGTCATAAAGATCCAAACAGATTGTTCTTAGGCTCGGGGACTTGTGTGACCGCCCACACGGCTGAATCTGATTGGGCTGGGGCCAAAAGGCGCTGGTTCTGCCTGAGCGCTTTGATTGGATCTGTGTGGTCAGCCAGACATGAGTGATTTACCGTCCCGGACCTCAAGCGGTAAAGCAAGGTACCGTTAATGTAAAGGTCAGCACTTTAAAGGGTTCGTCCTTGACTATAATCCATTACACTTTTCCGTTGAATTCAGCAAAAAATTCTCCTTATATGACTCCAGCTGCCTGTTGAGTGTGTGCACTCAAAAGACTGGTGTTTGAGCACAGTCCTGGCTCAGCCAATGGGAAAACAAACACAGGGCTTCAGGCTTCAGAAGGGTGGGGCATGATTGTGCTGTTGAGCTCACACGTCAACAACCTTTCGCCAGAATTGAGGGCTGTGTCTTTAAATCTCAAGGACCAAACATACTAGTAATACGTACACTGTGTGTTGCTTTGATTGAATATGTGTATAGAATGAATGAAAGTAAATGTAACTCTTAAATTAACTCTTTAACTCTGTCCTGTATGATGGCTTTTGACCTTGATGCTGGTGTATCTTTGTGTGCTCTCCTTCAGGCTGCGAAGGCCCTGTCACTCGTCACCATGGCAGCCGTCCTACAGCCCAGCAACAACAACACCCTACAGGTGCCAGGTAAGACCAGAACATTCCAACACTCACACTAAAGCAGGAGGTCCAGATTGGTGTATAGAGTTAAGAACAGAGATGAATTGTATTTGAAATCAGGCTGCACTGAAGTAAGAAGAAAAAAAAAAATGGTGAGCGTAAATACAGTATGAAGTTAGGAGTTGTCTCTTCCACTGATACCAGGTGGGTACTGGTATTTATGGGGTTAATGTAAACTTGGTATGACATGACCACCGGACAGGGGCGTGAACGTGTCTTCCTTATCATCTTTCACTCCCCTTGGGAATATGAGCATGTTCTGATAACATTCCCATCATTCCTGAGAGGACACTCCACCTTCTCCATGGAAACTGTGTGTGTGTGTGTGTGTGTGTGTGTGTGTGTGTGTGTGTGTGTGTGTGTGTGTGTGTGTGTGTGTGTGTGTGTGTGTGTGTGTGTTGTGTGTGTGTGTGTGTGTGTGTTTACATTTGCATGTGGCTGTACAGTCCACTTTGTCCAATACTGAAAGAGTGAAATGTCATTTCAAACCCTCGCCACTGCTACATAAAAAGAAGCCATCCTCCAAAGTCAAAAATCCAGCAGCAGGAATGCCCAAAGTCTGGATTTTTTTGGAATCCCATCCATGGAAGCTGCTGTTCCAAGAGAGAGAGAGTGGCTGCTATCAGAAGGGCCAGGTGTTGCTGTGGTGACAGGTTTCTCATGCAGTGCGATATGCGATGACAGGTCCCACACATGCTTATCAGATTGGGAGTCCTGTGCCTAGTTCTTGCACATGCTTGTGATCCTCACCAGGCTCCTGGAATGTGCCAGTTTTAAACTTCTAACAGAGGACACCTCCATCGCTGAAAGGCTTTCATGAAATCTCTCAGGAGCAGTGAGTAAGGGAGGAATTACAGGAAGTAGCTACTAAAAATGTCAACAAGCAAGTAAGATTTGCGGAGTGAGTAAACAAAACAATTATGGCTATCGGGCCAACTCCTGTTCATTCTGATATTCGTAACTGGGGGAGGAGTCGGACGGAGGGCAGTTGCCAGTAAACAGGAGCAATGAGATAGTTGACACATGACCTTCAAGTCCTCATGATAAGCCAACCCTTTAAGACGCTGAAGGTCAAAGCTGTCATGGATTTCCTCTTTCTTGGCCACAGTAACTGAACTTACAGGATAATGACCTTGATGGCATAGCCTGTGGCTAACTGACATACCCCCTCCAACCTCTAAAAAAAGCACTCGGAATGTTCTAGATAGGCTCTTGGAGGTTGGCCCGGAAGAATGTTGATGGATCTTCACACTGACAGTACTCTTTTTCTTTATGTACAGATACAAATTTAAAAATGCTCAATAAAAAAACACTTAACACTCTCTCTCTTTCACTCACTCTCTCTGTCTTTCTTTCTCTCTCTCTCTCAGGGGAAGACAGATCTGTTTCTTCAACTCCGTCAGGCTCCCCCTTTCCTTCCAGAAATGACTGCAGCATTGCCCCTCTCACTCCATCCCCCTCTCCAGTAAGGTCCCAGACACTCACATTCAGACTGGGTACACCACACACACACACACACACACACACACACACACACACAAACATACACACACACACGCACACACGCACGCACGCACGCACGCACGCACGCACGCACGCACGCACACACTCACACACACACACACACACACACACACACACACACACACACACACACACACACACACACACACACACACACACACACACACACACACACACTCAGACTGGGTACACCACTAGTGCACTGTTATGGTACCATTATGTGCACCGTCAAATAGCATCATTTGTAATAGCCGGTGGTGACGTTGATGCATCCATGTATAATTATGATCCTTTACTTAGAACTTAACATGGGCTCTTTCTGTCCCTGATCTCATTTAGTTCCCACACACTGCAATCTGTGGCTAAGACTAGGGATAGCTTTTAGACCTCAGTCTAACAAGCAACATCAGATCAGAGAGAAACACCCATGGCTTGGCTTTCCAGCAGATTCTCAATCTCTGTTAAGCTTTAAGTTTTCACCTTCCTCAAATCTTACAAAGGCAACTTGCAAATGGCACGTTCTCTACATCATGTTTTCCACATGTTACTGGTTATCCACCCATCACAGACACATCATTAGCCAGACCTACACCTGTAATTACAGAGATAACACCAAGGAAAAACTTGACTAAGACTAATAGCACAAGAGGATAAAAGGCATGGCATATATAGCAAACCCACTTAGGTCTAATATGCCCTGTTCTATCATCCAGTCTCTAACTGCCAAGGGACTCCACATGAAAGAAGGGCAGAGTCATATTTTCCTGATGACGTCTCCAAAAGCCTCCATAAATGAGCAGAGCTCTGACCTTCCATGCTGTCAGTTCATATCCGTACCAGGGCACAGTCTGTGCAGTGTACCAGCACACACATCCGCACCCAACTACAGGGCTAGACTCTGATAACCTCTGTGTACCTGTCTTTTTCTTTTCTCCCTCTCCCTCTCCCTGACTGCCCCCCCCCCCCCCCCCTCTCTCCCCCATGTCCATCTCCCTGCCCTTCCCTCACCATCGATCTTTCTGTCTCCCTGTCTCATTAATTGTTCATTCCTTTCTCTGTCTTTTTCTGACCATATCTCCCTCTGCCTTCTCCCCTTCCTCTCTCTCGCTCTCTCTCTATACCTCTCCCTTCCTCTCTCTCTCTTCCTCTCTCTATCTCTGCCTCTCTCTCAGAGGGCAGAGTTGCGGCCCCGTGTGGCTCAGCCCTTCTCGGTGGTGGTGGCCATAGACTTTGGCACCACCTCCAGTGGCTACGCCTTCAGCTTCACAGAGGACCCCGAGGCCATCCACATGATGAGGTAATGACCGGGCATCATGGACATGCAGAAACCTCAACACAAGCATTTACTCAGTGCGCAGACTAGCATGCAAACAAACACACGCATTACACATGCATTATAGCAGACAGAAAACGTGTTCACACGCTCACGCAAAGAACACATGCCCTATGAAGCTAGTTCCCTCCCACTCTTCCCACCCAATGTTGTAACAAGGCTCCTGGTCAAGTTGTGTGTGTGTGTGGGCAAGTGAATGTGTGTGTGTAAATGAGAGTGAGTAATTGTGTCCAATGTACTGGTCTGCAACTGTTTGTGTGAACTAATGCATTTAATTAGCATTAGACAGAAATCCTTAATGCAAAGTTTTGAAAGTTAAAATATCATGGTGAAGCGTAACTCTCCAAACCCCTCACCCCCTCCGACCCCACCCACAGGCGCTGGGAGGGCGGAGACCCGGGCGTGGCCAATCAGAAGAGCCCCACCAGCCTGCTGCTGACGCCCGAGCTGCGCTTCCACAGCTTGGGCTTCGCGGCGCGCGACAGCTACCATGACCTTGACCCCGAGGAGGCGCGCCACTGGCTCTACTTCGACAAGTTCAAGATGAAGATCCACAGCACTAGCGTAAGCAGCACTGACCCAGAGAGGACAGGGGGATATACAGCATACTTCAAAATAGACTTTTAGTAATTTACTTTAAGTATGTGAGAGAAGCACAAGGAAGGGAGATGAAAAAGAAATTGAACTTGAAACAGTCTTAGTTGTATAATTTGGGTTTATGATTGATGTGTTTTTTTACGTTCCTTTTGCATTAGAATACTTGAAGAAGCCTTTTAGTTGCATACTTTAAGGATATGAGTGCTAGGGTTTTGATATTTCTAGAGAATGAACTGGCTCACTTGAGCATGTTTTCCTCAGCGAGATTTGCAAAGAAAGATATCTCTCAAGTACTGTATCTATTCTTAAGGTTAAGGTGAGTCCATCAGCAGTTC
>NC_137924.1:43892980-43925480 GCF_963457725.1 Sprattus sprattus | reverse complement strand
ATCAAAACTGAGCCAGGCCAGATGCACTCAGTTCTCTACGCTGTTAGCCTGCATGTCACGCATATTACCCATAAACATACACAAAGAAATGCATACACAGTCATGCGCACACACGGACACACACAGACACACAGACACACACACACACACACACACAGACACACACACAGACACACACACACACACACACACACACACACACACACACACACACAGCCCTGTAATTGAAACAAGGTGCTCTGAGACCATGATCTCACCTCTCAGCCTGTTAATCCTCAAGTTTTTCTCTCTCTACCACTCACTCTCTCTCTCCTTGTCTCTCTCTACCATTCCCTCTCTCTCACTCACTCTCTCTCTCTCTCTACCATTCCCACTCTCTCACTCTCTCCCTCTCTCTCTCCTTCTCTCTCTCTCCTTCTCTCTCTCCTTCTCTTCTCTCTCGAGCGTATAGCATATAAGGGCCCAAGCCCTGAGAGCAAGAAACTGCGGTTTTGAGTGAACGACACTTCAACTCCCTCCAGTCCTCTTGGTTCTCATAAAACATGTCCGTCACGGTCGCGGCTCCAGCGTTTACCCAAAAACTCAGACTCTCTTTCGCTCTCTTGCCCTCCTTTTTCTTCACCCCCACCCCTCTCTCTCTCTTTCTCTCTCTCTCGTCATCATTTCTAATAAGCAGACCTTCAGAGGAAAGCCGTCCTATAGAGATCCATGCACTGCCAAGCATTCATGCTGCAACGACAGAGTGCCAAGAATGTCAGACGTGTTCTGTATCTTTTCCACGGACTCTCATCATCTCTTCCTCTCTCTCTGTTTCTCACAACCACACACAAGCATATCACAGACACATACACACACACACACACACACACGCACACGCACACGCACACACACAGTATTCCTTTGCCTCTTGTGTTTTTAGCACTTCCCATTGTTTCTATATTTAGACCTTCTTTCCCTCATATCTCCTGAGCCTCAGTGCGTTCAGACTGTCGATGGACATGGGCAAAAATAATCTCTTTCTTTCTTTCTTTCTACCATGGTTTTTCATAACCTAAATGGTTTCCAGACCCCCTTTCTGAGTACTGTAGGGGAGCATGCTTGGCACGCAGCACCGGGAGTCAACCCCCCATAGATGCTGTTCAGGAGGCCCCCCAAATCTCATAAGGGGCCAGGGTGGGGGGGGCTCCAACGCCAACCCCCCTCAGTTTTACCTCTTCACTGTAGTCCAGACAGGCACTCCTCCAAAAAGGTGCAATCTTACCAGAGAATATCGTACAGAGTCTAGAACGCAGAGAATGAGAAAACGTCTTTGCACACAAAAAGTCTTCAAGACACAGTTTGCTATTTGCTAGCCCTGAAAGAGCATGTGGAGAACCTTTTTAAGGTGTTACTCTGCTTACTGGTCCACTCATGTAAACTTGTTCTCACTGGGTGCTAGCAATGCTAACATCACTGGTTCTATGCTGAGTAGAAGCAGAAGTAGAATGTATGTATGTGTTTGTTTGGTGACTACAGTGGAATTAAATCCTAATTGGTCTGTGTGATGGATCAATGTTTGCAATAGCTAGGATAGAGGAGGAGAGTGGTTTGGAGCAACTTGACTGTGTTCTCCTCATCTGAGATCAGACTCTTTTCAGGAGCGTAGCCTTCAGATGCCTGATGATTTATGAGCCACTGCTCTCACAGCTTAGGGAGTGTGTTGGTCTTCATTCAGAAACTTCCAGAAACAGTGACCTCAGCAGCCAGAGAAGCGCCGCGAGAGAGCAGACCAGATCCAAGTCCCAGGTCCCTGTACCCCAGCTGCAATGATTCTTGTGATCATGAAGCTGCTTGTTTTTATGGTCTCTTCGACCTCCGCTAATTTCTCTGCTCTGCGGGGCTTTTTTATGGGAGTGGAGCTTAACCTCTGTGAAAGGGGCCATGTCCAGAGCACTCCCAATGTTGGGTTTGCTCATTTCTAGTGATTCATCTTGTGGGGGGAAACATAATCTGTGTGTGAAGAAAATCAACAATCAGTACAACCACCAAGGTAGTCTGACAAACTACTGAAGTGATTTACACTATTGAAATTAATTAGATTATGTGCACTACAACATACTGAAGTGTGAAATGAATTAAGATGGGCTTGGAAGTCTATCAGGAGAACTATTCCCTTGTCTTATATTATGGGAGTTCCCCACTTGTCTCCCAGAGGCTATTTGTTTGTGACCTTGACCCTTCATGTTTCTCTCACCGAAACTATCCTCTAGTATCCCAGGAGTTTTTTCTGTTGGGCCTCGACCTTGAAAACAGGTCCAGGATATGGTCCATAATATAAATAAACAGACCAAATATGACATGAATATTTCTGGGCCCAACAGAAACTTCAATTAAAAAATAACACATAGCCCACAGGGGAGGGTCAAGGAAGATTTAGTAAGATAGGAGGGATTCATCAGGTGTGTCCGGTGTCAAAAGGGATTGCAAAACTTTGTAAAACCAGTAAAGTCTTGAGACTTGATCAGGTTTATGCTTTTGATTTTGGCAAAATAAACCTTTTTTTGCTCCACACTCTGCCTGCAGTAAAAAAAAAAAAAAGATTTTCCCTGATCGCTAAAAACAAAGATTTTTTTTATCCAGGTCTGAAAAGAAAAGTTTTTACCTCATTAAAACCTACAAATCAGCAATGACAAAGTGTTGTAGTTGTTGTAAATGAGGTACATGTGCGCTTTATGATCACTTCCTGCTTATACTGGCTTGACCAGAGTCAGTGAATTTCAGCACGTCTTTAACCTCTTCAGCGTCTTTAACCTCTGACTTGTTGGAGCAAAAAGGAACTGACCTCCAGACCTGTGTGTTGGTGTGTGTTCTGAGCCCAGACCTGTGTGTGTTGGTGTGTGTTCTGACACCCAGACCTGTGTGTGTTGGTGTGTGTTCTGAGCCCAGACCTGTGTGTGTTGGTGTGTGTTCTGACCCCAGACCTGTGTGTGTTGGTGTGTGTTCCCACCCCAGACCTGTGTGTGTTGGTGTGTGTTCCCACCCCAGACCTGTGTGTGTTGGTGTGTGTTCTGACCCAAAAACCTGTGTGTGTTGGTGTGTGTTCTGACCCCAGACCTGTGTGTGTTGGTGTGTGTTCTGACCCCAAAACCTGTGTGTGTTGGTGTGTGTTCTGACCCCAGACCTGTGTGTGTTGGTGTGTGTTCTGACCCCAAAACCTGTGTGTGATGGTGTGTGTTCTGACCCCAAAACCTGTGTGTGTTGGTGTGTGTTCTGACCCCAGACCTGTGTGAGCTGGTGTGTGTTCTGAGCCCAGACCTGTGTGTGTTGGTGTGTTCTGACCCCAGACCTGTGTGTGTTGGTGTGTGTTCTGACCCCAGACCTGTGTGTGTTGGTGTGTGTTCTGAGCCCAGACCTGTGTGTGTTGGTGTGTGTTCTGACCCCAGACCTGTGTGTGTTGGTGTGTGTTCTGACCCCAGACCTGTGTGTGTTGGTGTGTGTTCTGACCCCAAAACCTGTGTGTGTTGGTGTGTGTTCTGAGCCCAGACCTGTGTGAGCTGGTGTGTGTTCTGAGCCCTGACCTGTGTGTGTTGGTGTCTGTTCTGACCCCAGACCTGTGTGTGTTGGTGTGTGTTCTGAGCCCAGACCTGTGTGTGTTGGTGTGTGTTCTGACCCCAGACCTGTGTGTGTTGGTGTGTGTTTTTCAGCGCGGGAACAACTGAGGAGATCCAGGCACAGCCGCACCTTCCTGGTGGAGAGCGGGACGGGGGAGCTGTGGTCGGAGATGCAGACAGGTGAGTGGGTTGCCATGGAGACTGATGAGTTGCCTGTTCTCCCAGTTTTTATCAAGGACATTTTACTGTTTTTGACACTCATACAAGATACACAGATGGTGCCTGCCAAGAGCGAACATCATCCCAGCAAGCCTGCCCCTTTTCAAATGGACTAGGGATTGGCCCATGAGAAACACACACACACAAACACACACACACACACACACACAAACATTTCCTGTAAGTATATGAAATCTGACCCCCCCCCCCCCCCCCCCCCCAACAATGGTACTGCAAATAAAGGTTCCTCTGTTTTCCATTTCCCCATCTCTCTCTTCTAATTGAAGAGATCTCATGTTACCCAACAGCTAGTGTTTTATGTGATTTTAATTCCAGTGTACATTTTAGGGTCAGTCTTTATTGGGGAGTCACACCACCTTTCATTCATGTTTTTACTGGCTGCAAAACTTAGCATGCAGAGCCACAAAATGTGTTTATATGAGTGTGTGTGTGTATGGGTGTGAGTGTGCATGCATTTGTGAGAGAGTGTGTGTGTGTGTGTGTGTGTGTGTGCGTGTTTTGATAAATCGTACGGTGTTAGCTTTGCCCGCTCTGCAAGTTCCAGGGTCAAAATAATCATTCCTTCATGTCCAGATGTTTCCTGCTGTCACAGAAATAAAAGAGGGAACCAGAGAACAGGGAGGGGAGAGACAGGCTAAGAAAAAAAGAGAGAAAGAAATAAATAAAATGAGAAATCAGAATCAAAAGACAGAGAGAGAGAGAGAGAGATAGAGACAGAGAAAGAAAGAGAGAGAAAGCACATGTTGTTGTGATTCCTTTTCATCCTCTATCCAGATCCAAAGCACAGCAGCCCCCTCTACCTCTCAGCCATGCCAACTCATTAACAGCACACTGCAAGCTGATCCGTCTGAAACAGCGGTGCATATAGATCCCTACCAGCTCAGCCTCCCCCATGCCTCTCCATCCCACAGCCCAGACTAATACACACAACGTACACACAGAGATAGAGAGAGAGAGAGAGAGAGAGAGAGAGAGAGAGAGAGAGAGAGAGAGGCCGCCCTCCCCTGAGACAGGCCAGGGCTCCACTATAAGCAAAATCCTTTCCTTTGTCTATTTTTGTGTGTTTTCTACCTCTTCTTATTTTCAAGCCATCTCCCTCCTTCCCTAACCCATCCACCCCCGCACACACACACCATCCATTTCTGTCAGGCCCTTGTGGCCGCTGGATGTAAATACAAGGTCGTGGCCCCGTTATCTGGGCAGATATCATAAACTGGCCCTGGGCTGTTTACAAAGGCCGCCTCACTGGCTGACCGCACAAGATAATGGCTGTGGGTGTGGAGAGGATGGGGTTCGCACTTCCACGATACAAGATGGTTATTTTTCTACTCTCACTTTCTGCAGGATATGCTTATGCAAGCTGTTCAATGTGTGTGTGTGTGTGTGTGTGTGTGTGTGTGTGTGTGTGTGTGTGTGTGTGTGTGTGTGTGTTTGTGTGTCCTTGTGTGTGTGTTTGTGCAGGTGACCGGTACATAGTGGCAGACTGTGGAGGGGGAACATTAGACCTGACCGTCCACCAGATTGAGCAGCCACAGGGGACACTGAAAGAGCTGTACAAAGCCTCAGGTGACCGTCTGATTCAGCAGTCACTCTCCTCTACCAAACACAGATCACAGTCACACAGTTAACCTTCCAGTACTGCCCTCTGTTGCATCCAAAAGTCATCATCTTTTGGTGTGGTGCACTTGCATTGCTGACGTCCAGAAAGGCTTATTATTTTCATCTCTGACCTCAAGTAATATCTGCACTGGTAATGACATTTTTAATGCTTATGACATTATACCAATGAGATCCAACATTTTGGCTATGGACTTCATCAATGGCCAAACCTGTGTGTCTAAATCGACATCATAAATATCTACAGGATGACAGTTTTATCTGTAGACGAGATGAAAGGCATTTTACGCTACGTGTACTTACATTTCCTCATTCCCTGTCTTCTTAGGCGGTCCGTATGGTGCCGTGGGCGTGGATCTGGCCTTTGAGGCCCTCCTCTGCCAGATCTTTGGGGCCGACTTCATCGACAGCTTCAAAGCCAAGAGACCTGCCGCCTGGGTGGACCTCATGATCGCCTTCGAGGCTCGGAAGAGGACATGCGCCCCGGGCAGGGCCAACTCCCTCAACATCTCCCTGCCCTTCTCCTTCATCGACTTCTACAAGAGGCACAAGGGGCAGAGCGTGGAGACCGCCCTGCGCAAGAGCAAGTATGGATGGCTAGGAATATGTTTTAAAAAAAGGGATGTCCATTTGTTGAACAAAATGTTTAATTGTGCAGGGGAATTTGCTTATCTTTATAATTAATGAAAACTGCTTCCCTGTAGTCTTATCATAGGTCACTTAGGCATGCCATGGGCAGGAGTTGAATCCAAAGTAAGAACCTGGCAGAAGTTGGGATCGGATACAAACCCATTGTGTAAGGGACAGGGTTGGTTCAGCGCTACGAATACAATCCAATATGATACGATATGACTCTCCTCAAGATAGACATGTTATAGGTTTCATTACAGCCTTTTTGAGGACAAACCTAATTCAGTTTAGGTCTGCCTTTTCAGAAGCATTTGGATAATCATTTAACAGAGAGAATTGACAGTTTTCAGGTGTAATTGCAGTCTTGCTTGACTGACCTCCTGCTGTTTGACAGAAATGAGAAAAGGTATTAAACCTGATTTTCCTTTCTAGTCGACTGGCTGACTAAATTAAACACAATTGATATTCACACCCCATAGAGTGTATGTCAATGGTAATGGTCATAGACTGACATCTGTGACTGCTCCAGGCAAATTGATTTTGCTTTATTCGTGAAAGGAGCCAAGAATCTAGAATCAAGAATCTAGAACCAAGAATCATCATGAAAAACCTCTAGCAGTCCTGTATGAAAGGAGAAATGAATATCAAGTGCCTTTCTGTCAGGTTGTTAGGTTAAGATAAGAGGTCTACTAAAATGTGCAGGATGGCCTCTTTGATGTAACATTGCATACTAATCTGAAGGAGTGATTGGCTATATGTGCTCTGTGTAGACCATGGAAAATGCCAAACATGACACGAAGAGGGCTGCCTCTAAGCCTCTAAGTTTAAACCCTATGGAAACACATCTACCAATACTCAGACTCATAGGAACTGAAGGACTAAGATGGTGTGGATAGCGTGTATTTCATGGCAGAAACAGGGTACACAAATCTCTTTTAGGAGCCCAGATGAGGATAAGGTAAACCAGAGGACCACAACACAAGCATACTTACCAACACAGTGCCTTTGGGTTGTGTGAAAGTCAGTGCATGGGGTTGCAATCCTTAGGATCTGAGATGAATTTGAGGCCCTCTCTTTAAGTGTTTGGCCTGAATAAGGTCCAAAATTCAGTCATTACTTTACACACACCCCTTTCTGAGGTCAAAAGGCATAGATAGACCATTATTTGAGTAGTATCGTCCAACATTTGGCTTGTATTTAATTGCTCTTGAACACAATATATTATGAGGAATGACTGATGAACATTTCCCTCACCAATAGTTTCAATCTTGAAACAAGTTACTCTTGAAAGTTCAAAAAAGCACGGATATCCTAAGCTGCTTTAACTGACACCTGTGTGCACACATCTAAAATGGTTCTCTCTTCCAGTAGTAACATCGTTAAATGGTCGTGTCAGGGAATGTTGAGGCTCACGCCCGAGGCCATGAACGAGCTCTTCCAACCCACCATCAGTAACATCATCAAACAGATCGGTGAGACTCAGACACGCATACACTACTGTCATTAATCACTCAAAGTTGCTGAAAGCCACTTAGCATTTCTTGCTAACGTCTGCCAAACAGTCACTGTTGGAGTGTGTCTTTCCTCTCCTCTCTTCTGCCTCTCCTTTCTTCTGTCTCTCCTCTCCTCTCTTCCGTCCTCCCCACCAGTCCCCCCCCCCCCCTTCTGTTCACTGTGCACTACTCATGCTAAATATCTAGCAGGCATGGGTGTCTGTCCCCCCCCTCCCGTTCACTGTGCACTACTCATGCTAAATATCTAGCAGGCATTGGTCTGTCCCCTCTTCCTGATTGGTTAATAGTGCTGAAACATGCTGAAATTAGATTTGACGAGTAAAGAGCCCATGAAAGTCCGAGTCATAACCAGAACATAGACCTACTTCTGTTGTCTACCATTAAGCATAGTCATGGAAATGCTCTAGTATGCAGGAACTATATTCTCAAGAAAAGGTTTCACAGCCTTCCGTGTAGTTTCATCCCTAGAATCCCACCTTTAGAAGAAAGCCACTGTCTCAGCACTGTTATCAACCTGCCAGAGCCCATGACCTCCCTCCCTAGAATCCCACCTTTAGAAGAAAGCCACTGTCTCAGCATTGTTATCAACCTGCCAGAGCCCATGACCTCCATGACCTCCATGACCTCTGACCCTCTCCGTCTCCACCCTTTCCCACAGAGGAGCTCATGCAGAAACAGGAAGTACAGGGCGTGCGCTTCCTCTTCCTGGTGGGCGGTTTCGCCGAGTCGCCCATGCTGCAGCGGGCCGCGCAGAACGCCTTGGGCCGGTCCTGCCGCATCATCATCCCCCAAGATGTGGGCCTGACCATCCTGAAGGGGGCGGTTCTCTTTGGTCTGGACCCCACGGTTGTCCGCGTCCGGCGCTGCCCGCTGACCTACGGCGTCGGGGTCCTCAACCGATTTGTGGAGGGCAGACACCCACGTGAGAAGCTCCTGGTTAAGGACGGGCGCGACTGGTGCACCGACATCCTGGACCGCTTCGTGGCCATGGACCAGTCGGTGGCGCTGGGGGAGGTCGTGAGGAGAAGCTACACGCCGGCTAGGGTCGGCCAGCGTAAGATCATCATCAACATCTACTGCAGCATCAGCGACGACGTGACCTACATCAGCGACCCCGGCGTCAGGAAGTGTGGGGCCATCACCCTGGATCTGCCCGATCCCGAGCCTCAGGCTGGCGCCGCCGAGGCTGCAGGATCCAACGGGAACGCCGGGCCGGAGCGCCGGGAGATCCGCACCACCATGCAGTTTGGCGACACAGAGATAAAGGTGATGGCCATTGACATGGCAACAAGCCGAACGGTTCGGGCTAACATTGACTTCCTGTCCAATTGAACACCTCACTGGTTGATAATCCATATCAGGCAGTGAAGTCAGCTCTGGATAAGGAAGAAGGAAATGGAAGAGACTGTGCAGACATCTCAAGAATATGACTGGCCACTACTCCATTTTGGAATGGACTGACCAAATTAGCAAGGCAATGTTGGATTGGACGGATGAAAAGGCACCAAAAAGATAATATTTTAAAAACCCCAGAGCTAAGAATTTAGCTGTTTTTAACTAAAGTTCACACTGTTCACCCAAGGTATTGGAGGTTTGTGTTATTCAAAGTGTTGATAATGCCTCCTTGTGGCTGAAGGAAAAACTACAAACAAAGGTAAAATATGCTGGAATTTCATTTGGAAAATAAGCTTGGACATTACTTATTTAGTTCACACACTGTACATATATATTTATATGACTGATATTATCCTCAAACTGCAAGCTGGGACCTTTCCACTATGAAATATTTTTATAATGACATGTAACTCATTTATTCTTGTATCCTGCACTTATTTCAGATCTCATCTCGTGTACCTTTTTGTATCAAATTGCATATAAAGTTTGACCATTACCTATTCAACAACGTTTATTCAAGTCTTTATATTTGATCACTACAGTGAACAAACATTCTAACCAAAGGGGTCTTCAAGTTTTTTTGGGCTGTTACCTAAAGTAGAGGACTACTTTAGGTAACAGCCCAAAAAAACTTGAAGACCCCTTTGGTTAGGATATCCTCCAAATGGAGAGCGCTTATTCATGATTTTCTTGTTTTCAGCAAAACAAAAGACGGTTAAGATTTATACAATGACTGCAGCCCAATGAGCAATGGTGCTTTGTCACTATAATGCTTGAGTGAGATAAATAATATAATTCAGCTATTATGCCAGTGACAGGAGCCTTAACATAGCTTCAGGTGTGGACCCTCAGGTCAACAATGGATACATGGATATAATACTAGACAGGCACTAAGTGGTCACTTTACTTGTCCTCTACCCAAAACCAATGCATTTCAAAAAACAGTAATGTACAGAGCCATTGCATACTGGAATGTGCTCCCCTCATATTTGACTAACAAGAAATAAATGTGACTTCAAAACTTAAGGCAGCAATAATCAGAAAGGAAATTAGAGTAGATTAGGTTATTATTTTAGGCATTTTAGTTTTTTGCATTATGTACATTTTATGTAAATGTTGTTTTCTAAGTCTGTGTTTTGGTCGCCAACATTGATCATGCTGTGCCGCATTTTATAATTTGTATTGTAATGTTTTTTTGCCTGGACCCCAGGAAGAATAGTCTCCACTACGGTGTAGACTAATGGTGATCTTTAATACACTAAACTAAACTAAACTAAACAAGACAGAAGAATGATTCAGACAGACATGGCGAGCAGTGGGAGTATTCATTTTAATGGTCCAATAAATAGCTCCACAGAGTGACCCAACAAAACAGCAAGCCTACTGCAGCTCAACATCAGTGCTTATCAGAGGGACAGAGGCTTCCACTCGGCTAACCGTGGTACAAACATTGACATGCTGAGGGAAGATCTCTGCCTCTTTTTATTATGACTGTTACTCACAAACAGACCGTCTCTGCTCAGACTGAAACTCGGGACATAAAGGGACGATGACTTCTAACAGTAACAAAAAAAAAAAAAAGATGAAGAAAATGTTGCTTCGTAACAAAGATAATTAATGAGAGGGATGGAGTGCAGAGACAAGCCAATCAGCTACGACAGATCATGGACCAATTAGCTACGATCTTTCACCAGCCTTCCACTATTGTGTGTTAAGAGTCCAGAGGTCTGACCTTCCTCGGTGACCTGCCCCGGCAGGAAGGATGGAGAGAGAGAGAGAGAAGGGGGGTATGGGTACAGGGTGGTGGAAGGGGGTCGCCTAGTGCGCGTGAGGGCGGCCGCGGCCTCTGCCTCTCCCAGCACCTGGTGGGCCTTCCCCTCCGGAGCGGGGGTTCTTGATGGTCTCATCCACGGACAAGATGAGGCAGGCGGCCTCCGAGGCAGCGGTGAGAGCGTTGATGCGGACGATGGCGGGCTCCCACACGCACGCCAGGAAGTTGTCGGCGATGTCCTCGTTGTTGACGTCGACACCGTACCACATGCCACCCTGGAGGACGAAGGAAGGGTGGGGTGGTGAGTTTATAAAGTCATCAAAACGGAGGATGGAGGAGAGAAACACAAGGACCTGGCTCGTCCTACCAGTGCTGGCAGAGACCCAAACATACACAAAGAAATCTATAAATAGCTGCAGGGTTGATACCTTTACTCTTCACAGTCCTAATAGAGAACCAACCTGTCAGGAGTCTGTGAGGTTGTCATGCCAGACACACATCACATCACAAATAAGGTACTTCACTCAACACAGCTGTTGTACTTTAACAACATTCAGAGGCCAACAATGAGGGACTTTTTTCTTATTACCAAGGCTGTGCTCACAGCGGCTACAAACGTGTATGCAAGTAATGTACGAAGCAGCTATGAGAGATCGATATTCAATCATTTGGTCGTGCCTCTGAACCTGCCCACGTTAGACAATTACTCAACTCTGATCTAGATCTAGGGGTTAAGTTTAGATCTTTGATATAGGTCATCTGTGTTAAAAGGCATGGCTGGAGGTGATTCATTACAGGTTAATTTGCAGTTCAGTGCGTGGCGACGTGCTTGAGAATGCGAGGAGGCACTACCTGGGCGTGTTTGGCTCGCAGCTTGTTGAGGATGTTGGTGGCGTCGAAGCCGGCATTGTCGCACAGCTGCCGGGGGATGATCTCCAGGGCCTTGGCGTAGGCACCGATCAGCAGCTGCTGCTTGCCAGGAATGGTTCTAGAATAATCCCTCAGGTACTTGGACAGCTCCATCTCAATAGCTCCTCCGCCAGCAACCACAGAGTCATTCTGAAACCCAGACACATCCATTATTAACACCAGCAGACTCTCAGGCATCCTGAAAAGCATGCAATGAAGGATTTGATGGCTGCAGTGCGCTAAACGATTCAAGGTATACCCACATGAAATCTTGGTATAGCAATGCTGGTGTCCAACACATTCCAAAAACTACTTAAATAGAATATGTAGATATTTGGAGGTAGGAAAGTAATCGTGTTTAGACTTTAACATACAATCTGTTGAGGTGATAAAACAAATGGAAACATCATTTTTGCCTATGTCAGATTTGCATTTGATGCTGTAAAGAGCTTTTCAGACACTCAAAACTAAATTAGGCCCAGTTATGGATTTCTTGTCATGGGCAACATAGACCTAGGAAGAGAAGACGAGGAAGAAAAGCTCTGTTTGTTTGCTCTGATGACCCGGTGAAGGCTAACTAGACAAGGGCCAAATGGTGTCTGAGCTGTTTTGGTTGGACGTCTTAAATGGCGTGGGTGGACGGACACCGATATGGCAAACCAAGCCATGACTGATGCTGACCGATGAGAAGCCAACATTACCATCCTTACAAACAGTCGAAATGAACAAGATGACCTCAACCAAGGATGTTGTTCACGGTTTAGACAGGCAGGTTGTAGCGCAAGAAATCATCTCTCTGTATGAATGTATGAATGTATGTGTTTTAAGTGCATGCTGATTAGCGGGCCAGCAGCAACTGCACGGTTCAACCTACCTTGATTGATCTGCGCACGATCATGATGGCGTCGTGAAGAGAACGTTCCGTCTCCTCCATGAACTGCTCGGCTCCGCCCCTCAGGATGATGGTGCACGTCCTTGCTTTCGGACAGCCCTTGAAGAAGTTGTACCTAAAGGGAGCGCCCAAAGACACACACGTTCATGTAAGTCAGACCACCTCTGAGAGCTGGGATAACTACACATAGTTTGATGAGAGACATCAGCAGTAGGGTTCCTTACCTCTCTCCTCCAACCTGGACCTCCTCGAAGAGTTCGCACAGGCCCAGCACGTCATCGGTCAGCGAGCCCACACTGGTCTGGATGGAGCCTCCACAGGCCTGGAGGACACAGGAATGGACAACTTAGAGAGTGACTTGCCATTTTCTGAAAACCCAGCTTAGCTGTTAGCACTGTGATGTGCTCAGGTAAGTAAACAAAAACAAACAACAAGGCAATTGTTTTTTTATGCTGGCCTGGGGAATTCTGCACAGTAACAAGGACATATATCGAGGGCGTCAGTCATAATGTCTCAAGTCCTCTTTGAAGTAAGCCAGTTTTAAATGTCATCCTGTTGCAATGGCTTAAGTATACCCCCCCTCTTAAGTCAACCTTTACTTTGTTCCCCGGGCACCTTGAACTCAAGGGCACTAAAAGTAATCCTTTTTGGAGCCAGCGGTCAGGCATGATTGGTTTGAAATTAATTTTGTTATATAACCTGTCTAGGCAGTGACAGTGAACCTTTGCAAAAGCAGTTTCAAAAGTGAAAATATATATTCATACAAAATAGAAAATGCCAGTTGATCAAAAAAGTTGCTTCGGAAGTTCACGCACCACTTGAACACAAGAGACGGAACTGCCACCACTCTTCACTCTTTCCAATACGCTAAGGTAAATAAAATATTACTAAGGCAGGAGTAAGACTTTGGCGTGATGGTACACAAAATGGAAAAAAGGATGCTAATGAATACTTCTCAAGGGCCATCCACGATGTTAATGCCAATGCTGAAGAATAGTATCCAAATAAAGGATAAGTGCTTACTGAGCTCAGTTAGGACTGTCTGAATGTAGGTAGTGCAATTCTACTAAATGACCAACCGTAGTAGAAGCACAGAAGGAATATAAACACAGTAGAGCATCAAATGCATCATCCACCTAAAATGTCCCCCAGGTCAGTTCAAGGGCAGCACAGACTTCAGACCTGCATGTAAACATGGGATGCTGAGAACCCTTAGGCCTCTCAAGGTATATCAGGCACCTAACACTTAAGGTTTGCTCCATGAAGGAAACTCATCTCACTCAAAACTAAATTGTTTTCACTGATGAAGAGGCTGCACACACACACATGCGGTGAGAACACAATTAAATGGCAACAAGACGACATATTCTCAGACCATTTAAACAATACGAGAAATGTCCCCACAAGGCATGCAAGCCTATTGCTCAAAAGGTTTCACATCCTCATGTTTCTGAGCCGTCTACTGCAGCGTTTTAGTTGAGATCTATATGTATGTTTCCTGTCTTTCAATGACACTCCAAAATACTACACATGAAGCCGTGACAATCCAAGTCATGGTCACCACATAATTAAATCATGAATGCAGACAGCTTCACACCCTGACTGATAATGAACACAATCGTAACACTCTATCCCTTTCTCCCCCATCTCTTTCTCTCTCCTCCCTCTCTCTCCTCCTTCTCTCTCTGTCTCCCTCCCTCTCTCTCTGTCTGTCTCTCTCTCTCCCTTTCTTCCCATCTCTCTCTCTCTCCTTCCTCTCCCTCCCTTTCTCCCCCATCTCTTTCTCTATCCTCCCTCTCTCTCTCCTCCTTATCTCTCTGTCTCCCTATCTCTCTCTCTGTCTGTCTCTCTCCCTTTCTCCCCCATCTCTTTCTCTATCCTCCCCATCTCTCTCTCTGTCTCTCCCTTTTTCCCCATCTCTCTCTCTCCCCCTTCTTTCCTCCTCTCTGTCCCTTTCTCCACATCTCTCTCTCTCCCTTTCTCCCCCCATCTCTCTCTCTCCATCTCTCATCACAATCGTAACACAAAAAAATCATGCACATTCCAGGCCTGTCAAACTGCCTTCTGCCAGGGAGCCTGATAACTCTTAATCTCTAAATTATCCAGCAGCAATTTCTGCAAATAAAAAGAAATCTAACTCTGAAAGCCAGATCTGAGAGATGACATCATGAATGATGATGATGATGATGCGGAGGAGAGCGCAGCCGTGTTCCTCACCATCATCGTCCTCTTGAGATCTTCCTCCTGGACTCTGCCGGCGCAAAACAGGTCCCTGTCGGCGAAGTACTGCGTGGCCACGTCTCCGATGGGCAGCTTGGAGAGCACGACTTTGGCCCCAGACTTGCAGATCTTGTCCAGTTTGTCGTAGAGGATGTTCCACTCTGCATCCACAATAGCCTGGTAGTCCTGGAGATGAGATCAAAGCTAATAAGCCCCTGACACAATTACAGGTTGTGGAACGCTGAGAACTGCTAATCCACTCCCAATTACAGCAAGCGATACAATTAACACTGCAAGTCAAGCTACTGAATGTGTAGTTGCTCTATGGTATATTTGAACGTTTTATTCCCAAATAGAATTCGTTAAAGCAGAATGGTTAATTTTAAAATCCAGCTGACACTTAACAGGCTTTTCCGATTTTCTGGCGTTTGACTAGCAAAGAGAGACCACAGTTACCGACCTCGACATTTTTGACACGGACTTCGGCGTTGTCCTTCTCTGCTTTGAGCTCCAGCTCCACGTTGAGCAGGGCGATCCTTGGGTTGTCATAGCGCTTGGGCTGCATCTCGAAGCCTGCGTATGAGAAGGTCTTCTTAAAGGCCACGCCGGCAACCAGTTGGGAGTCCTGAAGAAGGAACAATCACAAATTAGCAAAAAGATTTAGCACACTTATACAGCTGAATAAATGTAAAACCACATGGCAGCCAGCCACACGGTCAACAGACTGTAGACCGGCCATAGCGAGAGTACACCAATCAACATTAATCTATGGTTCCAAGCAGATGGGGTTTTTCATTTAGGGCAGTTTCAGGAATTTTTAGTAGGCCAACAATTTCATTCTACATTGCTGCTGCCATTATGATGTGAATGTACCATCAACAAATTAATAAGAATGATCTAATATAAATGTACTTCAGTACTTATCGAATGAGGTTTCTGGACATGTTCATCCCTCCCAATTAAGATGTCATGGCCACCACACGTCTTTCTCGCTCACCTCAAGAGCTCCGCCCTGCACTTTCTTGATTCCGATCATCTTCAGGGGCAGCAGGAGATCCAGCGACATGACTGCTTCCACCACCATCTCGGAGAAAAATTCCTTCTGTCCGGCAATCAGTTTGGAGTTCAGCGCAGTTGATGCACACTTCACCAGAAGTTCCCTCTGCTCTCTGGAGGAAAGTTAGTCAATCAGCAGGTAGTCGTGCAAACTTATGGCATGGCGCTTGTCTGAGCTAGTCAAGCACACGGTCAAGTGATACAAATGTCATTACACCAAAACTGATTTCAACTTTGCATGCAAGTGAGTGAACGCAACGCAATCAATCAGGCATTCACCACTTTAGAAATCATTACATTTTATGTACCCATTCTTTAAAAAAAAAAAAAAAAGAAGAAATATAACATACTGTTTGTCGTCTTTCTTGACGGTGACGGCAACCTCCTTAATCTTCTTGACAGCGAGGTGGGTTGCGGTGCGGAATGCCCTGATGATGGTCTGTGGGTGGAGGCCTTCCTCTACATAGGGCTTCAACTGCTTCAGAAACTCTGCAGCCAGCAGCGTCACAGAGGTTGTGCCATCGCCGACCTGAAACACATACACACGTCAAGTCTGCGCCTAGGCAAGGCAGAATGCCTGATGTGAAAGGAAAACACAGCATCTGTTTCTAATAATCTGAGGGCAATCATTGCTCATTGGATCATTCATTGGCTCTAAGTGTTTATATTTATGCCATCGCAGATTATTAAGAATCAATATGGAGTTATGGTCTAAAACTAGTAAGCTACCTACCAACAGTTTTGGACAAATCAATAAAGATTTTCATATTTTTTTAGTTTTCTTGATTGCTTTCTGATCTGCGTGATCCCAGACTCATTCTAGTTTACTCTTAATTATATAAAAAAAGCTATGAAGCTGTGGAAGCTTCTTCTTAATGTGTTCCGACCTAAAATCACAGAACTCCATAGTGCCACGCTTGGATGGCTAGTGGGAACGACAGGTGTGTGCATCTGTCCCTTGCATGTCAATACTTCATCTAAATTATTTTGAAGATGGTACTAATAGTAGCTGCTCATACAGAATATAACTCAAAAAGTGGCAAATTGTTGCATTGTGCTGCTTTAAACGAGACTTCAGCAATAGACTCACCTCAGCATCCTGAGACCTGGCAATGTCCACAAGCGTTTTGGCAGCAGGATGGACCACATCCAGAAGTTTCAAGATGGTAGCACCATCATTTGAAATAGTTGCCTTGCCTGGGAAATTAAGAATAGAAGGTTAGATATCCAAAAACACATTCTTAAAAGTAAGGCATATCCTCACAATAACTGAAACATGTATATGATTCTACTCAGCCATATGATGAGTGACTCATCAGTCATTATGGGCAAAGACCAGAATATCAGCCCTTTCCACAGATTGGTAACGCATATGGATTGGCAGTAAAGTGGCAGTGCAGCCCACTCTCACCTCTGTTGTCCACCACAAGTTTGTCCATGCCACGAGGGCCCAGGGTGGTGCGGACTGCTTCTGAGATCACCTGGCAGGCATTGATGTTGCTGACCAGCTGGGGGACACCTTGGGAGGTGTCAGTCCCTTCTTTCAGTACGATAACTTGTGGTTGCTAGCAAGATAAAAAGGCATCAGAGACCATTAAAGCATCCTCTCACAAAGCATTTTTTCGAAGAGTCATAAAGGGAAACTGGCACTAACAAGCCAAGTCTAAAGAACAAATTGCTGGTCTATGACAAAGATGTGTATAACGTTTGCCTAATTCTCTTAGCAACAACAAAGTATTTTCAAACATAATTTGCACCCAGTGCATTATCTAACACTAGGATATAACTGGCCAGGGCGTCACCCCTCAAATCATTAGCCTCTCTCTCATCCAAGCCAGTGCATTGACTATAGCTGGCTTTCCGTTCAACGTTGGCTAGCAACCACGCACACATATTTGACTGAAAGCTAGCATCCAAACAAGTTATAGAAATAGAACCAGAAATTCCAAAGTCCTCTGCCGTTAGTTTACTGTCGTCTTAAGACCATGCACTTAAAATCACTGGTGTATCCTCAATAACCACCCCAAACAACATTTGAGCGAAATTCAGCTATTGTTTAGGTTGATGTTAGCAACTAAGGTTAGCTGGTTAAGTTCATTGATTGGCTGGCTAGTAACTAACCAGGCAATTTACTGGCTAATAGCTTACAATAACATTCAGCCCATTCCCACAACACTATTACATTACATTATTAGGAAAAGCACGTACAAACGCTCTCATGTTTTTAACTGAACGTTAGCTAAATGTAGCTACGAAGCTACCGTATATGACATAGCAGTAGTTGTCAAACCCAAGGAGGAGCCCGTTAGGCGGAGACATGGAAGAATGGGCTAGCAACCTAGCTAGTTAGCATGACTTTTACAGGATAAAATATGCATCACTGAGGTTTTGACAAGAAACATACACTCTTTTTCGAGATATCTGTTACAATGCACACATTGTGTCAGCATCAGGTACACATAACATGCTAAAAATGCAGAGGATGATTAGGGATCTTTGTTGAATATTGGCATGCTACACTACTCACCATCATCTTTGCAGGGAAGAGGAAGGAGGTGATGCCGGTTTTAGCAATCCCACAATGCACTTGGAACCCTCTAGAAGAGTCGAGAGAGAAGTACTCGCTTGCTGCGTCTGCTCTCTGCTATTGTTCTCTTGGACGCTTGGTGGCGCTGCTGCACCTCTAAAGATAAATCGTAAACTCTTATGCTCTGAAACTGCCTTTTCATGATAGAAGTGTGAATAAAATCCACTGCCTCGCCACATGTCGCTCTCCAGCAGTGACACAGTAGTAAAATGGGCCAGATTTCTCCCCTTGATTTCAGCCAGTACCTTGTCCAAATAAACGGTAAATTGTTAACTTTGCATTAGAAAGTAGCATGCTGGAATAGCAAACAGCCTGGCTTATTTGATGACAAAATGAAACGACTGAATGTAATATTTAAGTAGATTCCCTGGGCTGAAATATACCTCAGGGCAAAATGGATACAGTTTTCAATTAGTTTTAAGACAGAGGGTGGTCCTATAGGCTAAACTTTATGTGAAATCTAGATGTACGAGGCAATGGATGATTCTAGAAATACCGTTGGTAAGTGTATTTTTCATTCATTCATTCTTTCTTTCTCCAAGCATTTACTGTAACTTCTCTTGCTCAATAATAGGACATTGATAATATTATCATTTTGTTCTTCGACTACATCACAATTTATCTGTCAGTCTCCTTCTCATGACACAAACCTAGTCTCCTCCTACAGCTCACTCCTCCTCCCTCTTTCTCATTCTTCATTTCTTGCTTTCTTCTGTGATCAGCAATTTCTGTCTCAGCTGAGCTAGAGTAATTTAATGGGGCATGTAATGTTGCTTCAGCAGTAATGACAATAATCACATTTTATGACTAAGAAGATGGAGAACAATCCGAAATGTTGTACTAGACACCACAGCAACAGATCAAATCTCCAAAATAAGTAGGGACTCCTCTCACAGGACACCCCTTAGAAGAAGTTGCGTGGACAGTGTATCTACACTTCAAACACATGTTCTGCTGGCATAAATTAAAGTTTATGCCATAGCAGTGATTCAAAGCTATTTTCCGCCCATGTAACTAGAGGCTTAAGTTAGCACAGTTGGTTTGAGGTTGGAGCAACAGCAGGGGAGGTGCGCGTCCCTCTCTCTGATGTGCCTGTGCCCTGTGGTTTGGCTCAAAGCTATACGCGACTCCGCTGCTTTTAGACACATACAATTATCAAACATTTATACACGTACAAGACAGAGCCTCACCCTCCAGGGCGCTTCTTACACGGTGATATTTCTGGAAACTGCGTCGTACACGCCACCCAGGTCACAGGCACCCAATATGCTACTGTTTGTGGATACAGCAACTGTACTGTTCAACACTGGTGTAAAGCAAGACCTGCTGTATGTTTTTGTGTTAACAACAACGCTCTCAGCAGACTTACAGTAAATTATCTCACAGGATGTCAGACTCCAATACAGCTTACTGTAGATTTATACCCACTATTTTGAGTGTAAATATAGAGTTCAACTTCTAACCTATATCGACTCAAATGTCAAGGAAAAGCCTTACATGATAATTTAGTCTGGGCAACACCCATTTCCCTGGTAGAGTATGTGATTAAGAAGCCTCACCTCCACCCCACCCCCCAACTATGCGTTTTATGTGGTAACATATGCGCCATGTGTGATGGTGTCCACACAGTAATCACCTCCATTAGCAATTAAGGGTGGAGGTGATTATGAGGAGCGAGAAAGATGGAGGTGTATTAGAATTACAGGTAAAAGCATTTAGGTGGAACTGTACGACTGTGTGGCAAGGTTATCTCTACTGTACTCCATAACACTGTTATGTAACATGCGAAATGCATGGACGATATTACTTAAAATCTGAGTTGAAAATGACTTTGAACTGATATTCTTTTCCCCATGCTCTGCTGTACAATTGATGTGCAAGCCCATTTCTACTGAGACTCACTGAATGCAAACATAATCCCTGCACCTCAGCTGTTTCAGTCGGAACACTGTGTACTCTTCAGAACAATACAGAGATATTCTACAGTGCTCTATGAAGTCTGGGCTTGCTGAGCTATACTGAGCTGCTGGTCCACAAGTGTATTCTAAGGCTCCATAGCAGTTCATCTCATAATTGAGAGCTGCAGGGGGTCCACAGGGAGGATTCTCCACCATTCTTACTGTAGCATCATACAGGAGAGAGCCCAGCCAGAGTCTGAGTGAGGGGAGGAAAAAAAAAGTCAACCATTTCTAACAACACTGTGTTTGAGCACATGACAAGTAAACTATACAAAACCTCAGCACATTAACCAATAGCTGAAATGATTTCTAATCAACATCCAAGTAACATTAATGGGTTTAATAAGATATCCCTTGTGAGGCCTGCTAAAGTTTATGGAATGTGTGTGTGTGTGTCTGCACGGTGTGTCTATGTGCATCTGCATGAGCGAAAAATGGAATATGATATTTGTAATTGAAAATGAGACAGATTAAAGATCATGTCTTTATATGCATTTCTTGCTATGTACATACTGTATGTATGTATGTACTATATACTGTGTAAAACATGATTTACTGGGAGTGTTAGAGCTCACTAGGTGTTGAGTGTAGTGGCGGTTCCCGAATCCGTTTAGAAGTCTGAGGTCATGGTTTCCAATTAATTAAACCATCCATCAGCACCCGATCAATACTCCAATACTCTAAGGTGTTGGTGGCCTGTTTACGGTTTTAACTGGCCCTGGCCCTGACCCTATAAAAGGATGTATTTTTTTAGCTCTGTGTTTATGCCACTGTGTATGTGTGGACAAAGATAGCAGAAAGAGCTTATTCCAGTTGTTGTTGTGAATAATCACAAATTATTGTGACATTTAATACATGCATGAATATAAGATTCTGAGCAGCAGCCTTCAACCTTTAAGGGGGATACGAATGACAGTAAATGAGAAGTATTGAGGTGCACAGCAGCCATAAACATTGCGGCACATTTCAAACTCAGTGAGGGTCCTGCCATGCTATTGGCAGTATTAATACAATAGTAGCCTACTATTAAAGTAACCATTAACCATAAAAACGGAAGTAGGGATAGTCTATTAAAACAACTGTCGTCCTTGGGGTCCTATGAACCCTCTATCAGAAGGATCAGTAGAGTGTAAGGTCAAGCAATAGCTTCCGACTCTATTGCTATTACTTAAATGGACTAAGTGGCTTTGTTAACAAATGTGTGACAGCACAACAAACAGAAAGTGGTCAGTGTATTGTAGCAAGTTCACGCCTCTATACAATAGATGATCAGGCTGTGTCATTACGGATGCCTTAACTGAATAGGTGAATGAATGTCGTACGAGTCGGTTCCAAATCCCAGTATGGTTTCCAGAGATGAGGCTATCCCTGAGAGTTCAGCGGAGAAGATAGCCTACAGGAAACATCAAGAAGTTTTGCAAACGCTGATGTGACACCGCCTTGCATGCATGCGACTTGGTCTTCTCTCTACCTCCCTCCCACCCTTCGAAGCAAGTCGGTGCTGATGCGAGAGCATCGCTTGCCTCTTTTTGAATTCATTCATTCCAAGGCGTCCGCCTTTCCAAGACTTACGGGCTACCGATCGCTCGGTAGGCTACTTGCCGTTTGTGCGCACCTTAGGGCACAAACTACACGCTCTCAAGGATTTATTCATTTATCTTTAAGGGACACGTCTTCATTTATAATTTAGCTATGATTGATGACTGTCTTATACAAAACCTTTCGATTTTATTTTACGCTGGAGACTGGTAGGTTTGAACGATAGTGACAACTGAAGCGGAAGATGGATGCTTGAGCTCTGGGTTTCTACTTTTAATGTTGATACAGACTGCTGCGTTTAAATTCTGCAAGGAGACGAAAACACATTCGCTCGGACCTCCACTAAGTTCGCGGTGTCAGTAAGCGGTGGTCATCAGTTTAGAGGTTCGCGGGGTGCGTTTACAGGACACGTAGGCTATATGCTAAGAATCTGAATTTTCCATTTAATTTGATGAAACTGGGTAACCTATTTTCATTCTTGGTAGGCATAATATGCAATTGAGAGCTTGGTCTGTAGCCAAACGGACATTCGTTAGGTGCAGCCCTTGTCATCACGCACATCTGAAGATCCCAACTGGGCAGGTTTATGTTGATAACCTACGGACTGCAAAACAACGTGTCAGATGAAGATTTTCTAGTGGGTGGTTTGACTGGAGGGCGCGGAATACCACAGCGGAGCAGCCACAAGTGAGTATATGGATATCGGGGCCGGTATTCTGCCTATAGCCTACTGCCCTGGGAGATTAGGGTCATGCTACGAACCATCTCAAGTGGATAAGCGATGTATGAATGAGATTTAAGATAATAGAGAGTAATAATCCCGAGTATACTCACAGCAGGATAGCCTATGCGACACGCATGCATAGTGTACATCTTTTTTTTAAATTCACTTTTTGACTTAACCAATCTAGTCTCAATGTGCGCCGAAAGCGCACCGATTGAGTAAAGCGGGTGGATTTAGCGGAATAATGCATAGAATGAAAAAAAAAATTAGGCTTCAGTTGATAGATCAGATCAATGGTACTGACCTGACATAGATTAAACAAAATAGTTCAAGTAACACTGTAACCGAATCTTATTTTAGGTCATAAGCCAGTAAGAGCTATTTATCTTGTAGCTTACGTTTGTATTTGGCCTATGTCTTATGTCGAGGTTATAATTGTGTGACCCTAGCTGATAGGACGAATGAAGACATAGACCTTAATTTGAATATTGTAAAAAAAAAAAAAAAAGACAAAAAAAAACCTTTGTACAAGAGCCCAGCCATCTTCAACAGCAGGGTATGGGCAAATTAGCTTGCCGGGTTTCTCCTGAGGCTATTATTGGAAGGTAATCTGTTTATTTCTTTTCCAGAGTGCTGGCGGGATAACAGTGCTTCCCTGCCTGGCTTGTCTGACCCATCCTTACGTGTTGGCGGGAACCACACCACGCCCACGACAACACCTGTCCATCCCCGGTTGAAAAATCAAGAGCACCAGTCCCCCTGCCATGGGCTTGCACCGCGGGCTCTAAGGGCAGCCAGTTTCCCGTCGCAGGACACCGCAAATTGCCAAATGGTGTGTGGCGACCACCTGTGTTCCATACTGCAGAAATAACGAGGAAGGTAGGACTCAGACTACTGAAAGCTATACTATGATTCTTATACTGTGCTCTCAAACGGAATCACGCTGCGCTGAGGAAAATTCTATACATTGCACTGTATACTATACAGTGGTCCGTAATAGTGGTTGGTGTCTTTAGAGCAGTGCAAGCGATTTTTAAATCAAAATGATGCTGCGCCTGGTGAAATCGTTTTGGTCATAAATGCTCCATGCGAGGTGGTGAATTAATTTCCTTTCCTAACTATGTTTTATAGTCAGGTTAGTCGTGGAAATATAATTCAAAAGCAGGTCACCATTGAGAGGGAAATAGGACAAGAAGATGCACAGATTTTTCGCCAGATTTCCCTTTTAGCACCAACTTGGCTAACAGATGCTGTTGACATTCACATTTGTGCATTCTGGGATGGGATATTCATTGACAAGAAAGCCACTTTCTCCCCCAACACCAAGACGCCAGATGCGAAATTCCCTTCTTCCACCCTTCCTCCAGCACCTTCAATCAGGCTTTGAAGTCTTTACTCCACCCAAACCCAAAAGGGACACCAACTTTCATCTTTCTTTCTCTCTCCTTTTCCCTCCCCTTTACCTTCTCTTCTCTGCATCTCTCCATCCCCCCCTCCACTGTTACACCACATCCCTTAAACTCATTTCTGGTCACTGGGCCCAGTGCTGCAGTGCAATCCCATGTTATGTAATGAAATGCACTGATGGCTATGGGTTGGGTCTTGTCACTATACTGTGTGCGTGTATGAGAGAGAGAGAGAGAGAGAAAGAGAGAAAGACAATCTGTATTTATGCATGCGTGTTTGAGTAGCATTAGGCTGCCTGTATGTCAAGCAGATCCCCTTAATGATTGGATTACTGGTGGGAGGATTTGGAAAAAAAGATAGAATCTACAGGCTTTTGAGACAAGGGCCCTGAGAAAATACCCATAATCCTCTTCTCAGGTTAGTGCCCTGTTGCTCTGACACTGACATAAAATGGTGGCAGGGCTTGTGATTTGCTTTGGTTGCACTGTCATTCGGCTTTCATTCAGCGGAGACCAAGTTGATTGGTCTTATCTGTCAAGACGCGTTTCTGTCAGACGCGCCGGCATTCCGATGCGTCTTTGAGACGAGGCCTGAGTCAAAGTGAAATAGTAAATACCGGCCAGGATGTCCCCGCTCCACCATCATCTGCACCTGACAACTGGATATGCTACCATGGTAACAGACAGCCACGTGTGGATTTTGTCCTATTGGAAAGTACACCCCCAACCCCCTCACTCGCATTACTGAGTGAAGCCACTGTTCAGCAGTCTGTCACTGCGATGGCTCATCCGTGGTTGCCCGATGCATTTAAACTGACTCAGGACCAGCCTATTTTTCATTTGATGAGAGGGTGGAGATGGAGATGTAGGCTGGTTGAATATGGCCTCTGGTGAAGGGGTTGGAGTTGGAGTTGGAGCATACATCTTTGGCAGGCAGTCGTCTCTGTCATTCAGCTCGCTCTCCTCTGCAGATCCAGGCAATCGCCCATCTGTGCAGAGGAGCTATTCACTGCATGCCTCAAAGACATGCAGAGGGTGATTTATATTCACTGAAATGGGAAGGTAATCCTCGATGGAACATTCGAGGACGGGAAGGTTCATGATGGTGTGTGTTTTCATTCAAGGCCCTATGTTATGCCTGTATTCACACATTGGAGCACTGGAACATCCGAGGAAGGGAAGGTTCATGATGGTGTGTGTGTTCATTCAAGGACCTATATTATGCCTGTATTCACACACTTGAGCACTATTCTTTAGCAGCGTAAATACAGTTGCATGTGGATACTGAACGTTACAAGTAGAATATAGCAACCATTGTCACATCACCAACTAAAGCACTGTTATACAATTTGAAATGCTACCATGTACTAAAAAAACATTCATAATACATGGTTAACATATTCAGACTCTGGCGTAATTAAATCTCTCCTTACCTTCTGTAAAACAAAAAATCCCAAAGAATTCAAATAATTTGAATCACTGAGTAAATTAAGGTGGTCACTCTCCCAATTCAATTTGTTCATGGAATACTCTTTTTCTCCATTCGAGATAAAGTCGCATAATTGAATGCCATACAGTTTGGTCCTGGCTCTGTGGAGATGAATGTGGAGATTACTTTAGACCGCGCTATTTATTTTGGAGATGCCGAAAACGTCGCCCCTGCCAAACTCTTTATTAATATATCAAAGTGCGCCTGACAAGAAGCATATATATACTGATCGCAATCTTATTTGACCCAGTAGGCAAAAAAGAGTGAAGCTTAGAAAAGAAAGAACTAATTAAAATTAATGAGATGGGTATGGCGCAGTTCATTTGGAAAAGGAGACTTGGCTAAGAGGCGTCTGTCGTTAGCGAACTGGCTGCCGTCAAATCTGCCACACTCGTCACTCAGTCAGTTCTCTCGCTGTCAACTTTTCTTTTTATTATTTGACAGACTGTACCCCTCTGTGGGTCATATTTGGAGCAGTGCTTCAGTGGCGAATTAAAATAAAAAGATCCATACTCGGCAGTGTTTGGAGGGAAGATTGCCGTGTTGGCCGCCGGGGCATTCGTCAGTGGGATTAGGATCTGCACCTGGAGGGGAGAGCGCTCTCTGTCGCCTGTCGCATTAAGGAAAGGGAGAGAGTAATGGAAAACCTCTTGCGGCTCTGATGAATTTTTTGGGGGGTGAGAAGGAGCGATTCGCTATTAATAGAGGCTGTGTAATAGTAGATGGTAGATGGTTCAGGAAGCAGGTGTCATGGCCCAAGCCGACTCCTATCATTTCCCATGGTTTAATTAACAGTGGATTAAAAGCCGCCATTTTTACTAAGGTGTGTTGGCCTACCCTTCCTTTCCCTATTGCATTGACAAGGAACCAGTAGATAAGATTAGAAGTAAAGTTAGGAACATCTGTTTCTCACAATTAAGGTTGTGTGTTCATTGTAGAAGGTTCAAGGAGACCATGTTAGAAGGACAATGAAAAATACTTGTCTCTTAGTGAAGTCCCTCCCCCTTCTCACTGTGGTCTATGAGGGAAAAAGGACTGGACTCCCCTACCTAAATGGTTGGGTCCGGATTGAACACCCCTGTGGAGGGGTCCAATTGCCTCTTAATTGGACCAAGGTGGCCCTACTTAAGGTGCACCTCATTGTTTGAGAGGGGAGGACAGACTGAACATGCTGGATGGAGCTTGGACAAGGTACAAGACCAAACCTGAATGCTCAGAGGGGTACCTTGTCTAGTAAAAGTAGTAGTTTAAAAAACCCTGTCGTAAATAAAGTAGCTATTTTTATGGAAGCCACTGTCTCCTGCGTCGCGTGTTCATGCCTGCAACCCCATTCTACCAGGCTACATCCCACATGGTGAGGTGGCTGGCTCAGGCCTTTCTCACACTTAGCCTACAGACAGAAAGCAGAGCAGGTGATATTGCCCTGGTTTGATTACTTGGCGCCGTACAGAAATCATCCAGGACAAGCAGGATGACAGCAAGGCTATCCGTGACAGTCCATCTATTAACACGTCGATGTCAGAGGGCTCAATAGCTGGATGAAGATCAAGTGTCCGGTGTCATCCTCATTGCCGTGAGCTCCCCTAAGACCTCATTTGAAAGGAACAAGAGGAAGCTCTATCAACCTCCGCCAACGAGAAGTGAGAGATTAAAGTGAGCGGGCGGATGAACGATGGGGGGAAAGCGAGAAAAAACAAAGGAACCAAGGGCAGCGGACCCCATGGCTTTTTTCAACCTCTGCCTACTTTCGTTTGCAAAGCGACAACATTTGTGCAGTGCTCTGGAAAACGCAACACTGTGGGACGCTGCATGTTCCTGACAGGCTGTGCACCTTTGCTTTAATGTGAAGTCCCAGCTCACCTCGACCGTTCAATGCTGACCCTGTTGAGGACAGTGCTCCTGTGGACAAATGCTGACAACCTCTGATCAAGGGTTACTCATCCCTGACTCAGTAACACACACGCCCACACACATACACACACACACACACACAGACACACACACAGACACACACACAAACTCCCACACAGATGCATACACGCATAGCTGCGAGTCAGATCTTTAACGTTAGAGTTAAAGTGCCCTCATGTCATCTTAATCACAGCCACTAGCATGCTATCCTCCACCGTCTTGAAGCAGACTCATGGCTTGATGAAGGGGTGGGGGAGGGGAGGTGCATTGGTTGAGAAACACAGAGAGATGTTTGTCATTGGCATTACAGTTGAATTTAATGTATGGGTGTATGTGTGTTTGAACGTGTGTGAGAGTGTGTGTATGTGAGAGAAGATGATGAGAGGAGACTGAAGATAGGCAGATGGAGAAATGAAAGGTGCATTGCCAGGCTGGGCAGCCATCTCATCTGGAAAGCCTCCGTCACTGCTGCCACCTCCGAGAGCTGGCCCTGCCCGCCTCTCCTCTCTTCTCCTTCTCCTCTCCTCTCCTCTCTTCTCTCCTCCTTCTCCATTCCTCTCTTGTCCTCTCCTCTCTCCTCCCTTATCCACTCCTCTCCTCTCCTCTCCTCTCCTTCTCCACTCCTCTCCTTTCCCCCCCTTTTCCACTCCTCTCTCATCCTCTCTTTTCTTCCCCTTTTCCACTCCTCCCTCGTCCTCTCCTCTCTTCTCCTTCTCCATTCCTCTCTTGTCCTCTCCTCTCTCCTCCCTTATCCACTCCTCTCCTATCCTCTCCTCTCCTCTCCTTCTCCACTCCTCTCTTTTCCCCCTTTTCCACTCCTCTCTCATCCTCTCCTTTCTCCCCCTTTTCCACTCCTCCCTTGTCCTCTCCTCTCTCCTCTTTCTCCACCCCTCTTATGTCCTCTCCTCCCCCTCCTGCTGCTTATCTGTGACAGTGACAGGCCTCAATGCTAAAACCCTGGCCCAGTTACCACAGACCCTTGGGGGCCAAAAGGACATTGAGAACTACTGGCAAGCTGGCACTTCCCGTGAGTGGGTGTCTGTGTTTGCGTGTGTGCGTGTGTGTGTGTGTGTGTGTGTGTGTGTGTGTGTGTGTGTGTGTGTGTGTGTGTTTGAGCATGGACGCAACAGGATCTCAATGACCTGCTGCTTGCTAATGTACCCCTCGCTGTGTGGACAGCAGGAGCAGGCGGTGAAAAAAACCACACACATCAGCATTTCTATGCGTGGCTTACCGGCACCGGCGCTCCGCGGGGACACATTGACCGATTGCCAAGGGAACACTCAGGTAACACAACAGTCAGGAAGAGACAGAGGCACATCTGAACATCTCAGCATGAGAAATCAAACGCAGCTCAGGATCTCATTCGAATAATCTCATCGCTCTTAAGCTGTCAAGGCTAATCTTAAATTATCATGAGATCATTCCGTTTCAGGCCTGATTACGTCCCAAACACACATCATGATGGATCTATGGTCACATTTAAGGTTCTCCTGGGAGACTGGAACTGGAGGAACCTTCATTCTGGAGGAACCCTTTGGCGGTACTAATTACGCAAAGGTCACTTTCCTTCACTTCTAATGTCACGGCAGCGACCCTATTACCTCATCCAGCAAATGTGAAATCAATGCTGTTTGACATTTAGCAAAATTGTCCTAAAAGGCGGACGTTTTCATGAATTGCCGGAGCGGGCGACGTGTTCCTCGCGGATGCCTTGTGTTCAGAAGGGAACGTCGGTGGATGTTTCAGACTTGCGGCTTCAAACGGGAGTGCTTGTGGGATCAAAGGCCCGATGTTTAGCGCGCTGTGTTGCTATCGCGGCCTCTCCCGGAACAGACCCACAATCAGTACAGGCCAATTATAGCTTTCAAAGCGGAGCTAAATTCTGTGCTGTCTTTCACTCACTCACTCATTTGTGGTCTCTCTCTCTCTCTCTTTTTCTCTCTCTCTCCAACTCTCTCTGTCTCTTTCTCTCTCTCGCTCTCTCTCCATCTTTATAGTTATGTACATTTATGTCAGAAATCCTGTCAAAGAATCAGCGCTCTGTGTGTGTGTCTGTGTGTGTGTCTGTGTGTGCGTGTGTGTGTGCGTTGACAAAAAAAACAGAATGATTGCATATGTCCGTTGCTCTCCCTCCCTCCATTTCTCTCTCTCTCTCTCTCTCTCTCTCTGTCTCTCTCTCTCTCTCTCTCTCTCACACACACACACACATACACACACATACACACAAACTGATACACTTGAATGTGTTATTAGAGCAGGTGATGTCAATTCCCCTCTGAGATCAGGAGATCCTATCCAACAGCACAATAAAAACACCCTCACCACAGCAACCTGAACACCAGCTCCCATCTCTACCTCTCCCCTCACACAGCGTCTGATTGAAGCCGTCAAAAATGGTATAGCACTCTGCCTTTTTTTGGCTCTCGGATGAAATTGTGTGTGTGTGTGTGTGTGTGTGTGAGAGAGAATTTCATACTCACAAACATATATAGAAAATGATATACGGATGTGTGTGTGTGTGTGTGTCTGTGTGTGTGATAGAGATATAGAGAGTGTGTTTTATGTGTGTATGCGTGTCTCCAGTGTGAGCTTGTTTAATTCACTCAGCCACACGTACAACTCCACAGGGCCCCCCTTTCTATTTGCTCTTTGTCACACTTTATTTAACAAACCTGAGTCTCTCCCTGCCTGGATACTGTTCATGCCTCTGTGCCTGTAACCGCCTGTTAGTCCCCACTGTAAAACACAAACAACAACAACAACTTATTTTTGTTTATTTTCTCTTCCGCTCACCAAATCTATCTCCCTCTTCATCTCCCTCGTTTCCTATTTCTTTCACTGGGGTGTCGTTGTTTGGGGGAAGGGGGAGTAATGAGTGCGAGAGCTCTTTAATTATGCACACTGCTTAATTAACTTTTTTTATAGCACTGAAATATCATAAGAAAAAACTGTCATTCGTTGGTCTCCCTTTTCCTTATTTCATTGCACCTTCTGTGTGACGTGGGTATGGGACCAAAGAAATGGACAGTATTTATTCAACTCCAATGGACAGTATTTATACAAAGTTGACAGTATTTATACAACTTCATACAGCCCAAGTTATTTCTCTAGTGTAATGTATCTGTAAAGGTCTAGTTTCCTCTTTAATTTCACTGGGATGTCGTTGTTTCGAGGATAGGGGAGTAATTAGTGCGAGAGCTCTTTAATTATACGCACTGCTTAATGAACTTTTTCCCTCATTACTGTATGCTATGCAATGCACAGACGCTGGTCTGTATGGTCGTGGCTCCGAGTGTTTTGTCAGCTGTGCAGGGCCCTTGGTCGTCGTGGGTTACGTAATAGCAGACTAAAGACAAGGCTGTTTAGAGCAGATGTGTGTGTGTGCGTGTGTGTGTGTGTGTGTGTGTGTGTGTGTGTGTGTGTGTGTGTGTGTGTGTACCAGTCAGCTCAGAAAACTTTCTTTAGTTGGGTTGTGCTGGTTTTAGTCAAATGTTAGTAGGTGTTTCATCCTCTTTATCAGGTAGGCAGCCATCATTGTGTATGTGCTGTATATGTATTGGCGTCACACACACTACACATGTGCACTGATGGGATTTGTATGAATGTATACAGTCTATATCGGCTTGCATGAGTGCCCATGTGAGAGTTTATGTCTGCATGTATATCAGTGAGTGTGTGCATGTGTGTGTGTGTGTGTGTGTGTGTGTGTGTGTGTGTGTGTGTGTGTGTGTGTGTGTGTGTGTGTGTGTGTGCGTTTGCGTGTCTGTGTGTCACATCTATTTTTGTGTGTTTCTGTGTCTATGTCTGTTTGCCCACTGGTCCTTCCTCTTCATCTGCAAATGCATAAATAATTGGAAAAAAAAATCGGGCCAAATCCCATTACTCTAACATGCACACAAAGGCACCCATGCATCCGTTTTGATAGATAAATGCGCCTGGCTGGTATCACAGACCATGGTCTTATATGGATGCGGGACTATGACAGAGGCAATCCGGCAAATGTGCTGTCACAATTCTTCACCAAGACAACCGGCATCCACTCCAAGATTGAATGAATAACACTGTTGGGTCTCAATTACTTTTGTTTACTACACAGTGTTCACCCCCCATCAATTGTTGGAATCGTTCAGTAGTGCCACTTGCTCGTTGAGTTGATGTATCGATTATGTGACGTTTGTGCGATTGATTAGATGGCTGGAATCGAAATGGCTATTAAACAAGTGCTCAGTCACTGTGCTAGGCGAGCCCACGGGGCGCGCGTGAGTCAGGTTGCCAGGGAGAAACGTGCTCTCGAGTTCGAGAAGGCGGCCCCGAGAAAAATAGCAAGTCACTCAATTTTCCCCCTCAGTTCAATAGCATGCCCTTTTCATTCATTCTGCGGAGGAGGAGAAGGAGAGCGAAGCAAGGGCCCTCTGGGAGCTCTGAATGTGAGGTCAACATGTCTTCGGAGGAAGAAGTGAAACGCAGAGTGAGCGCGGGAGCGTCTCAGACAGAGCTAACCTTTACCGTTTCTTCCCCCTTGGGCTCAAATCATCACAGCAGTGTTTATTAAACGCCGTCATATCTGGGTGCAGTTTCCATCCCATTGGAGGTCAGTATTGAATTGACCTTCTGTGTGTATGTGTTGTGGTGGCTTCCTGCCGACCCACTCTCCAGTCTCTGGCATAGGCCCAGTTGTGCGGTCGATGGATTGAACAGGTTGTTGTATTAGCTAAAAAGCGCTCGCTCCACAGCGGCGGCCCTAATATGAAAGGTTATAAAAATAATACCTCCGATGACAGTGAGGCGTAAACGAAAACGTTATTTCACCTTTGGCATCTGAAAGCGATTTAAGGTCCATTACCTCCATTTGCTACTTTTCGGGACTCAATCTGATCCTTACTGAAGCTTTTTGCTCGTACATCTAATTTAAATATAAATGTAATCGGTGAATATGTTCCATTCACTTCGTCATCACTTGATCCCACCACCTTCCCTCCTATCCTCATTCCCTCCCTCCCTCCTTCCTTTCTCCTCCACCCTGCCCCCTGAAAGAGTGATGTGCTCGTT
>NC_137924.1:43882980-43885480 GCF_963457725.1 Sprattus sprattus | reverse complement strand
TTTGACAGAGGGCCAAACTCTCTTCCCTGCTCCACTTTCCCACTCAAGGTCAACGCTGTCGGCAGCCTCCTCTCCTGCTCCTCAGAAAAGCCTGCTATCACCACCAATGAATCTACATGGCCGAGAGCCCAAACGCCTGGGCCCTTTTAAACGATGTCAGCTAGCACCAACTAGCATGGTCTAATTTTTAGAGATGATTTTAAAGACTGATTATTGATTAGAGGAAATCTTGTTTAGCGTCACACTGGTTAAGGTTTTCCATGGTAAACAAATCATGAGGAATGCCATTCATCGTGGTGAGTTAATGGGAAAAGCAGCTTACCAATTAGGCACCTTTCATTCGTAAACAAACAGGGATGGCTGCATAGAGAGAGATAAGTTTAGCAATTATCTGTACTGGGTTTAGTTGGTGTCGGAAAATATTCTTTCCTTTACTGAAACCATATTTATGCACTCTTAGTTTAGAACGGGTTCCCTATCATGTTCATGACCTTGTTTCTATTAAAAACAGTACATGTCCTATCCAAGGCTTCTTAAAGACGCAGTTCACACATGCAATTCAGGTTGTGTATATATGAGCTCAACAGCTAATTCAATTACAGCCCTCCCTCCTGTGCTCCTGACACGTCGTGTTGATTGGCTGGGATTGTTTATGTCTTTGTCTGATCCACCATGTTTGTTTCCCTTTTAAAGAGTCAGGGCTGTGTATGAAAGCTGGAGTTTTTGTAGAGCTAGAAGACCGTGAGGGGCAATTAGCTGAGTCACGGACTGCACCTTTAACTTTGCCTGAGTTAAGTTTTCCCTCAGAAACTCCTTTTCAAGCTCCAGCAGGGTGATCTCTACATTCAAAAGAGAGAGATGGAGATGAGGATAAAACTGAAAGATGGAGAGTTATATGAAGAGATGAAGAGACATGAGAAAGAGAGAGAGGGAGAGAGGAGCGGGTAAACAGAATGGCAGACTAGAGGAGCTCTTGTCAGAGAATGGAAAGTAACCTCATTATGTAGTGTGCCCTCGAGGTGCTATCCTTTCAACAGAAGGAGTCATTTGATTGCCAATTTTCTCGGCCTGTTATTCGCTTAACGCTTGTCTGCTTTGACGCTACGTGCCCCACCCCCACTCTCCACACATCCGACACATCCTCCCCTCCCCTGCTTTGATAAGCCAGAACACCTTCACTGGTGTCCCTCTGTGGCAAATGAGACCTTGAGTGAGAGGTCAGGGGACGTTTGTTATTTCAAAGCCGTCCTTTCACAAAAGACTTGCGAGAGAGCCGTAGCTCGGAGAACAAAGGCTGTGAACGGTCGCAATCGCTTCGCTCTCCCCGTGTGCTTTGAGGATCTCCACGTGTGATAAATGCATTTCATTGTGACAAGGGGAGTGAGTCTCAGGCTGTCTAGGGTGGGGGGGTCCTAGGGGTCCTGGGGGTCCCTCCACAGGCTACTCCACCCATTGAGAATGTCTGGTGGGAGGCTTGGGCCAGCTGGGCTCCTGGAGCCCTTGGCTGGCTGCGTGGTGGCTCTGACAATCAGGTCACGCTGTCGTTTCTTTGCCTCTCTAGTTCATGCTCATCCCCGTCTTCTCCACTGCTCTTGGAACAGTTCACGCTCATCCCCGTCTTCTCCACTACTCTCATCCCCGTCTTCTCCACTGCTCTCATCCCCGTCTTCTCCATTGCTCTCATCCCCGTCTTCTCACTGCTCTGATCCCCGTCTTCTCCACTGCTCTTGGAACAGTTCCCTCTCATCCCCGTCTTCTCCATTGCTCTCATCCCCGTCTTCTCACTGCTCTGATCCCCGTCTTCTCCACTGCTCTTGGAACAGTTCCCTCTCATCCCCGTCATCTCCACTGCTCTTGGAACAGTTCACGCTCATCCCGTCTTCTCCACTGCGCTCATCCCCGTCTTCTCCACTGCTCTGATCCCCGTCATCTCCACTGCTCTTGGAACAGTTCACGCTCATCCCGTCTTCTCCACTGCGCTCATCCCCGTCTTCTCCACTGCTCTTGGAACAGTTCACGCTCATCCCGTCTTCTCCACTGCTCTTGGAACAGTTCACGCTCATCCCCGTCTTTTCCACTGCGCTCATCCCCGTCTTCTCCACTGCTCTTGGAACAGTTCACGCTCATCCCGTCTTCTCCACTGCTCTTGGAACAGTTCACGCTCATCCCCGTCTTCTCCACTGCTCTTGGAATAGTTCACGCTCATCCCCGTCTTCTCCACTGCTCTTGGAACAGTTTTCAGTCCCCCCCTCCAGCACTCTCCTAACTTTAAACACTTCAAGCCAAAAGGTATGGCGACTGATGCTAGATGAGAAGAGCCTAGCCTGCCATAAGTGCCTGGAGCAGCAGTAGAGGTGTGAATGTGTTCATCTTCAGGTGACCTGGAGCTAAGCTGAAGGTTTTGTATTCCGGGGGTGTTTTGACATTGTGATTCTCTTAGACAAAGGTCAAAAGGAACACTCACGGATGCAGCAGCCATATTCACATCCCATATCCTGAA
>NC_137924.1:43875480-43877980 GCF_963457725.1 Sprattus sprattus | reverse complement strand
TGCGTGTCTGTATATGATATCGATCCATGGCTGCATTACCATAGTGGGGCTCCAGCCTGCAGCACAGTAAGCTGCTCAAGATAAGCCCTAGTGGCCACTGTGGAGAAACCCCCCAACATGTGATTAATTATTTTATTTACATTCACACAAGAAAATAACATGAAAGGACTCTCAGCTATGGGCTGGAATTGCTTGGCTATTGAAAACATTGACAATTGTAAGAACATGAGGAACACATATCTAAATTTTGTTGTAATATAAAGAAATCATCATATATAAGATTATAGATAATAGACATGATAGTATACATTATTGTTGAAATGGCTGCAAGTCAGTAAGCCCTACCTTCAACAGCTTTTTTACCCATACTTCTTTTTCGGAGGAGGAGATTTTAGCGCACAGGTTGTCAAGAGCAGGCCAGTGAAGCTTGATGATGATGATGATGATGATGATGATGATAGTGACAAGGATCTATTTCATTTGGCTGGCCCCCGGGTCAGTCCGCTCCTCCACACTCCTAACCTGACTCCCTTATCATTACTAAGGATGGGCTGGTCCTAATGAGGAGCGTGTCAGAAGAAGGAAAGATGTTCTGCCCTGAGGGTCTGGCGTGGAGAACATGAAGGCTGAAGATCCGTGGAAATGAGCTTGTGCTGGCACATCCGTGACTGCTGTGCGGCTATCAGTTTATCAAACTGCCCTCCACGAAACGCCAAAGGATGTAGGGGAGATGAGTTTGCGTAGTGTGTGTGTGTGTGTGTGTGTGTGTCTGTGTGTGTGTATGTGTGTGTGTGTGTATGTCAGTAACAGTGTGTTCTACTAGAAGTCTGGTGAGTGGGTTGAGTGCAGGAACTGAAAAACCTCCGAAAAAAGAAAACAGACTGTCTCACATACTTCCTAACAACTGAGACAGGCCAGGGCTGCTGCTGCTACTGCTGCTGCCAGTCTAAATTCAGCCCAACAGGTGTCTCAGTGGGTTTGGAGGGAAGAACTCTGTCTGGGCATACCTACACAGTAAGTCATATTTCAACAATGTGGAAACGTCTGTTGTACGTACTGTAGAGAGAACACTGTCTGCATCTGCCAATGGTTTGTTTTGAAGGCGCAGAGTACATCCTTCAGCTTTTAAAAGAACCGACAAAGGACCTTATTGTTAGACTGCAAGGCTGCAAATATGTTCTCAAAGTGGCTTGTTGTTTGTACATATACAGCGTGTACAGTCCTCGCCCCAACCTCAATACTAATCATCCTATTGACACCCTGCAGGAAAGTTATTGGGTGTAAGCCTGTCAGGCAGGAGCGAGGCAAGGAGACAGCAAGAGTGAGAGTTTCAGTTCAGCGTAATTACCCAGGTCATTTTAATCAGCGTTAAAGGTTGCAAGAGATGCCGTGATATAGCTGGATTTGAGCGGCAAAAGGTCAGGTTGGTAATTGCATTGTGATTGGCCCCGTACGTCTGGGCAGTGGAGGAAGACGGCGTTGAAGAAGGACCTCAGAGTTTGTTTAACAGAAGCCAACAGGTTACAGAGCTGTAAGATATGACGTGTGTGTGTGTGTGTGTGTGTGTGTGTGAGTGTGTGTGTGTGTGTGTGTGTGTGAGTGTGTGTGTGTGTGTGTGTGTGAGTGTGTGTGTGTGTGTGTGTGTGTGAGTGTGTGTGTGTGTGTGTGTGTGTGAGTGTGTGTGTGTGTGTGTGTGTGAGTGTGTGTGTGTGTGTGTGTGTGTGTGTGTGTGTGTGTGTGTGTGTGTGAGTGTGTGTGTGTGTGTGTGTGTGTGTGTTCACATTGTTGGAAGAGCAGCTGGAAAACTGGCAATGCTATCTAAAGAGATTAAGGAATATAGTGCAGCGCATTCGATTGAATGCAAAAATTCAAGTTATAAAAGTATTATAAGTAACACAAATGATTTGGGTCACTGATTTAGAATGCAAAACCTGAGGGTGAAGAGATGTTTGCTGGATATATCTCACACTCAGTGGCCCCTCCCACCCAAGCAGAGATGAGTCCCAGTGCAATCTGATAAAGTCACAGATTGCCACTTTTAATATTTAATTATCATAAATAAAATAAAGTATTTGCTGTTTCTGACAATGAGCAGCTGGAGTGTTGAGGAGGTTGTTTTAGACGGTAGAGCCCACGGTTGGAGGCAGGACATGGTAAGCGGTCGGTGGAGAGGGGGCGTCTGAACAAGCGGCCCTGCAAGGGTGTAGGAATCAGCATGTGAACACTAAGAGTTGGTTTCCCCCCCCCCCTGCCCCCCATGCAAGTATGAGCGATATTGTAAGCACAACTATGTGCGATGGAGTTGGTAGTAAATATAAAGAATGGGCCGAGCAAGTGAGTAAGCGAGTGAGCGAGCCTGCAATTAGATGATTGGGTGTGGAACCATGAGCGACTCTGACTGAGGGTCAACGATGGGACAGAAAAGAGAAATATAACGAGGCCAGAGTGAAAGTTTGGAGTATGACCCGCGCATGCTAAACTACCTCTCGCGCTAGTCCAA
>NC_137924.1:43862980-43870480 GCF_963457725.1 Sprattus sprattus | reverse complement strand
CACAAACACTTTCTCTCTGTCTTTCTCACACTACACACATCACTGCACACATTTCTCCCCATGTTTCTGACTGTACTCCCCCCCCGCCACCGTGTGAGATTGGGGAAAGACTAAGCACTCATTAAATTGATCATGTTAGGCTGTGTGTGGCTGCGGTGCCTTTTCCAGCACCAAGCTGTGATCATCACTGCAGCCTCTCCATTTTGGGGTTGCACTCAGCCTAATACACACAGACACACGCACGTGCACACACAAACACACACACACACACACACACACACACACACACACACACACACACACACACACACACACACACACACACACACACACACACACACACACACACACACACACACACACACACACACACACACACACACACACACACACACACACACACCTACACACACACACACACACACATCTCTGCTCGTTGATTAATGAGTGTTTGAATATTATGACTTCTGCCAAGTCTGATGTCATCAAAGGCTGTCATACTCCAACAACCTAGTAGCACTGTGGCTTTGTGTATTTGTGTGTTTGTGAGTGTGCATGTGGGTGCGTGCGTGTGTGTGTGTGTGTTTGTGCGTGTGCATGTGTGTGTGTGTGTGTGCGTGTGTTTCTGCATGTTAGGTGTGGAGGAGGCTGTGTAGGTTACGTTAAAAATTCAATTTCCACTTAGGCAGTGCCATGATGACACAAAGTAAAAGCCAATACAAGTGTGAAGGAGGGAACAAAGGCCAGTGGATAATCAGTAAGTGTGTGTATATGTGTGTGTGTGTGTGTGTGTGTGTGTGTTTGTGTGTATGGAACAGAGAGTGTGTTTGTGTGAGAGTAGGACAGAGAAAGTTAGTATAGCACTCTGTCTGTATGTATTTGTGTGTGTTTTCTGTTTGTGTGTGTGTGTGTGTGTGTGTGTGTATGTGTGTGTGTGTGTGTGTGTGTGTGTGTGTGTGTGTATGTGTGTGTGTGTGTGTGTCTGTGTCACACTTGTGACATGTCATATCATGAATGGTCAGCGTGTGTATGGGCTGTCAGAGTCGTTCACATCAGTGGCATCCGGTCCCGGAGATATTAAAAGAGCTTGAGGAAATCATTACACACACTCACACACTCACACACACACACTCTCACACACACACACACACACACACAGACACACACACACACACACACACACACACACACACACACACACACACACACACACACACACACACACACACTCACACACACACTCAAAAGTCAAGGTTTACTTTGTGTAATGGCATCTGGTGTTCAACTTGTATGAAAGTGTCCCTGGCATACACACGAGAAACACACACACACACACACACACACACACACACACACACACACACACACCAAATTCATCTATGACTGGAATGTCTACCCCAAATAAACCTATTGTGACAGACAATAAACTCTGTTTTGCCAATGAACTACATACTTTCTTCACCAGATTTGAATCACTAGATCGTTCTTTTTAGTGATACAGTTTTAATATCTCTATTCAGTAACATTAAACACTCCGGAGCTGCACCAACATGGTGTGAACAAAGTGCTGTTTCATTTAAATAATTGGGTTTAATGAAAGATTATCTCTGATCCACATCCAATGTCTCTGCAAAAGGACAGAACAAAGAATGTATTTTCTTTACCGCCTTAAGTCTTTTGGGAAGAGTAGACATCTTCTTCTTTAGTTTTTTACTTCTGTGATTATGAGTGTTGTACGCTGCTGAAATACTACATGGTCCACTACTTTAAAGTTCAAACTCTTCCTCCAAATAAAGATCTACTTAAAGATTGTACGCCAACCCCTTGAGGGGCGCTTTGGATCAGTCTGTAATATTAACATGTTAAGGCTGGCCAACAACACTGCCTCTGAACCCAACCATGTCCCGAATAGTGAACACGAATTGTTACCATCAAACAGGAGATACAGGGTTCCATGTTGAAGGGATTATTTACAGATAGTCTTTTGTGATCGTGATGTTAGGTTTAAAAGAATACACTTTTGTATATCATCCTTACTTGGTATTCTATGTGATGTAGAAAATGGAGCTTCTGTGAGACTTGTCTGACAATAAAGTATCATCGTCATCATCGTCATTATCGTCATCATCGTCATCATCGTCATCATCCTCATCATCCTCCTCCTCCTCATCATCATCATCAAGTTCTGCATGGCAACAGTTAGTGATACGGATGATAATTTCCCAGAAAGAAAGGGTGTCAGAGAGAAGAGGATGGTGGGATGAAGAGACGGGTGTGAGGAGTCATACAAGAGATGATGAGCAGCAGGGTGGAAGGAACGGAGGGATTGAGAGTCCCTGAGCGGAGAGGATAAGAGAGAGAGAAAGAGAGAAAGGGAGCAGTGGAGAGAGGCAGTGCTGCACAGGGGAATGGAGAGATGTTGACGTGTTTTTGTTGTGGAAAGATGAAGGGATTGAGAGATGTGTATGACAGAAGGTTGGCAGGTAGACGAAAGCATGATGGATGACTCATGACACAGACATGTCTCATGACAAAGAGAGAGAGATGGAGGGAAAGAGAGGGAGGGAAAGAGAGAGGAAGATAAAGCTGAAAAGACAGCCACAATATAACCAGGCAAGGCAGTCAGAACAGATTTGACTAGATGTCTAACCCCGACTGCTACCACCACTGTGCTTAGAGCCCATAAGCTGAAATGAGCTACTCTTGCAGAAAAGCGTGCTTTAGATTTCCTCTATCCCTGACTCTTTTTTTCCCTCTTTTCTCTTTTGGTCACTTTGTCACTTCTTTTCCTAAGATCTGGGAAACATCTTTGAGGAGAAGTCTCCATGTTCTTTTTTTTTTTGAAAAGAAGTTGAACAAGTATTTTAAGTGAAAGCATGTTACTTTACCTCTACCTAAATGTCTGACTATCTCACTTTTTTCCTGTTCCCCATCTCTTTCTTTCTTTCTCTCTATCTCTCTCCCAGGTGCACCATTGAGGCTCACTGACTGACATATCAAGAGAGAGACCTGAGGCAACCATGTCATCTGCGCACCCTCTCCCCATCCTCCGCCCCCCTCCTCCCCATCTCTTCTCCCTCCTGCTCTTCTCCCTCTTCCTCCTCTTCCTCTCACTCCCCACCTCCCTTGGTTCCCCCCTCATGGAGGGCCCCGACAATGGCAACCAGTCGACCAACGGAAGCTGCTCGCAGAGCGACCCGTGCGAGCCCGGCGTCCTCCTCCCCGTGTGGTACCCGCAGAACCCGTCGGTGGGCGACAAGGTGGCGCGCGCCATCGTCTACTTCGTGGCGCTCGTCTACATGTTCCTGGGCATGTCCATCATCGCCGACCGCTTCATGTCGTCCATCGAGGTGATCACCTCGCAGGAGAAGGAGATCACCATCAAGCGGCCCAACGGAGAGACCACCACCGCGACCGTGCGCATCTGGAACGAGACCGTCTCCAACCTCACGCTCATGGCGCTGGGCTCGTCCGCGCCCGAGATCCTGCTGTCGGTCATCGAGGTGTGCGGACACGGCTTCGAGTCGGGCACGCTCGGGCCGTCCACCATCGTGGGCAGCGCCGCCTTCAACATGTTCGTCATCATCGGCCTGTGCGTGTACGTGGTGCCCGACGGCGAGGTGCGCAAGGTCAAGCACCTGAGGGTGTTCTTCATCACGGCCGCCTGGAGCATCTTCGCCTACATCTGGCTCTACCTCATCCTGTGCGTCATCTCGCCCGGCGAGGTTGAGTTGTGGGAGGCCCTGCTCACGTTGCTCTTCTTCCCCATCTGCGTGGTGCAGGTGTGTGTGTGTGCTGGCCGACCGGGCCTTTGGTTTGTCTTACTTTACATTGACTGCCTGTTTTTTGCTTGTGTGTTATTTGCATTTCAGCAACTCACATAGGTGTGAAATGAGTCGTTAAAGGGTTAAGACAAAAACAGTACTATTGACTATTTTACGTTAATTCAAGGCACATACCCTCCAAGATACTGGCTCTGCCCCTCTCAGCACATTCCCAGCTCTGCTTTACCAAGATAGCCCCTACCTTTCCCCTTCCTGTGGGCCCTAGGCTCAGCCTCTATGTGTCTATTTTTCCATTAAGTCTGATTCCAATCCTCCAAAGGTATTACTTGTAGTTTTATCTGTCTAACCCCTTCGCCACAACTGGTCAGATGGTTATCACAGTTAGACAGGGATGTTAGGATCTGTATAAATTCTATATATAGGACACCTGCACACACTAAAACACTAAATAGAACCACAGCACTCATTAAATTCATGATAGACTGGTTAACTTTCAGTGTTATCACACCATTTTACTTTATTTTACCAACAGCTAATCACATTGAAATGGCAGTCTATTAAAAGAATCTATAAAACATTTCTGTTGGAAAAAAAAATCCCATACGACACCATGAACAATCCTATGTTTTCCACACAGGCCTGGATTGCCGATCGGCGCCTGCTCTTCTACAAGTACGTGCGCAAGCGTTACCGTGCCGACAAGAGCCATGGCATTGTGGTGGAGACGGAGGGCGGTGACGACATTATGATGAAGGAGACGGGCTTTACCAAGATGGACATGATGGAGCTGGACGGCATGAACTCCCACCTGGATGGCATGTTGGTGACCGGCGGCGAGGAGGGCATGCGTGACCAGGAAGACGAGGCGCGGAGAGATATGGCACGCGGGCTCAAGGAACTCAAACAGAGGCACCCCGACAAGGACATGGAGCAGCTAATAGAGATGGCCAACTATCAGGTACTGCCATTATCTTCATTCTCTTCATTTAGGCATGCACATGTAATCTCCGTTGTGTAAACAAGCACAGTCTCTTGAACTCGCAACCTTGGGCATTGGAGACAGGCGTGTTAGCAAGAAGGCTAAAACCCATGGGTGCTAGCATCTGTTGCCAACATGTCTCGGAAGGTGTCAGGGAGTGAAGTTTACCAGAGATGTTATTAGGGAGGAGACGAATCACTACTTGGGGAATGAATGGGGGTATCTGAACATGGTGGATTGTAACTGATCACATTTCGCCTCACTAATGTTCTGTTTATTTTCACTGTAACCATAGCAATAACCACATTGCAAAATGTGGTGCATGTTCAGTGAGCAAGTCAACAGGAAGAAAATATATATATAATATTTGAGCATTTGGGAGAACTTTCACACCATTCATGTCAGATTTAAACACAGGATCACCTAATGTACTTTTAATGTCTTCGGATCTGAGCATAGAAATGCATTATACTGTCACTAGTTTTACAGAAAGAACTAAAAGACCAGTGATTACTTTCTTGAATGCATACAATGGACAGTACCACAGCAAAATATGTGAAGTTAAAATATCTAATTAAGTTAAGCACATGGCATTCTTTTCACTAAACTCTCTTTATTAACACTAACTAGCGCTGCGCAATCTATGAACTTGATTGGTGAAACAAAAACGTATAATCAATAAAACTACCAGTCAGAACCATAGGACATAGAACAGTCCTGTCTTCTCGTTCAGTGGGCTTATAGATAGGGTAGGGCATGTGTGAGCACAGAGCTGAGAGGTTCAGCAACCCTGTGCCCACAGAGCTGCCCTGCTGGGTCAGATCCAGTGGGAGATCGATTGGCTGATGTCGCTTGCTTCTTTGCATGCCCCATTTGAAGGGAGCTGTCCAGTGCTGAAATAGTGAAAGAGTGCTGAACCCACCACAAATGCGTCCCACGCGGCTCTCAGTCTCTCACAGGCGCATGCAAACACACACACACACACACACACACACACACACACACACACACACACACACACACACACACACACACACACACACACACACACACACACACACACACACACACACACACACACAAACACACACATAGAGAGACAGAGGCACACACCAGGACCCTAGGATTAAATCAAATTGATTTAATTGAATCTGGCGGCAATGGCTGACTGCAGAAATTATTTTGCTAGCCATTGGCACCCATTGAAGCACCGCCAGTGGCTGATAGAGTAGGCTAGCTATCAGGTACTGACAGTACTGCATTGACCTGGTCGTTATGTTCCCTTAGACACGCATGTAGACAACTTCAGTGAAGAGAGAACACTAATCACATATCCCTCACTGTATCATCATATGATTTACACACCCTCTGCCTCCCTCAGGTGCTGGTTCAGCAGCAGAAGAGCCGGGCCTTCTACCGCATCCAGGCCACACGCATGATGATCGGGGCGGGCAACATCCTGAAGAAGCACGCGGCCGACCAGGCCAGGAAGGTGGTGAGCGGCAACGAGCAGCAGGAGGCGGAGGACGACCCCTACACCACGTGTCTGGACTTCCAGCCCGTGCTCTACCAGTGCTTCGAGAACTGCGGCTCGCTCAAGCTCACCGTGGGCCGGCGCGGAGGGGACGCCAGCTGCACCGTGAAGGTACGAGAGCGGGGGAGGAAGGGAAGAGTGGAGGAAAGAGAAGGGCATCGGAGGAGAGGAGAAGAGAAGAGAAGGGAAGAGAGAGGAGGGAAGAGGAGTTGGGAGAGTGAAGACAGTCATAGAAGAGATATGCTTTATGAACGGTGAACAAAGAGGAGTGGGGAGGAGAGGAGGAAAGAAGTGATGGGAGAGGAGAGAAGTAGAGAGGGAGTAGAGAACAAATTAAACCAGTCACTGTGGAAGCACAGGATGTAGAGTGGGGGTAAGGGAGTGTGGAGGAGAGGAGAGGAGAGAAAAGGAGGGGAGGGGAGAGGAGAGGAGAGGAGACAGCTGAAGACAAATTTAGCCGTCACACAGGGCACAGTGCAGGTGCAGGAGGAGAAGAGAGGAGGGGGGAGAGGAGAGGAGAGGAGAAGAGAGGAGGGGGGAGAGGAGAGGAGAGGAGAGGAGAAGGGTACCAACAAGGTGGGGGGTAGGGCGTGTGGGGGAGTGGGGCAGGGCAGACAGGGTTGGTGCCCCAGTGTCAACAAGCTTAGCCCTGTCTGTGTCCTTTCTAAATTAGGAAGAGTCAGGGCAGATGCAGCGTGCATGCTGAGGAGGAGGAGGAGGAAGAGGGGAGGAGGAGGAGGAGAGGAGAGGATGGAGAAGGACGGGGAGAGGAAGAGAGGGGTGGGGCAGAGGAGATAGGTGGTGTGTGTGTGCAGAGGAAAGTAGACAGAATTAGACAAGACAAATTATATTTTTGGCTTCATACAGCATTGTTCTTCTCCACAGTACACCTGTAGTAGAATCTCACTGACTTGTTTTATTTTCATACTCACATACTCTTCCTAAATGAATTATTACTTTTCCTAATTTCAAAATATGCTGTGTCTTTTTTGTCCTTTTCACGTAAGCACTTTTTCAGTCAATGTTTCTTTCAGTTTAATACATTATCATTGTGTGCGGAATACTTTCTCTTACCTTAAAAATATGCATTTTGAATTATGACCCAAGGGTGACAACAAGGGTCGGTGTGTGTTGCAGTATCAGGCCGCACCCATATCTCTATTCGTTATTGTCTAAATGTTTGCCAATCTTTAGTGAGTGTC
>NC_137924.1:43855480-43857980 GCF_963457725.1 Sprattus sprattus | reverse complement strand
CAATGCAAAAGTATCCACAGTTTAGTTCACTCAGACTACTGATATAGTGAATGTGTCAAGTGTGAAAATGATGATTAAAAAACTCTCTCTCTCTCTCGCTCTTTCTTTCTTTCTTTCTGTCTTTCTCTCTCTCTCCTTCTCTGCCTCTTCTCATGCTTCCCTTCCCCCCCCCCCTTAACCCAATTAGCCAGCATCCCCCAAGTGCTGTCCTGCATTTTTAATTTGTAAAAAAAATATATATTTCCCAATGATCCCACAACTGTAAAATCAATTCAATGCACCTTTTGAAGTCTGTACATTGGTACCATCCGGCCCTTTCTGGTCTCCGGAACCCTGTTCAGACTGGCATGGATGTCAGAAAAACTATTAGAGCCCTGGAGACCTTAGGGATGTGAGAAAGAAATCCATCACAAACCTGGTGCTCAGGATAATCTGTTCAGGAACCAAGCGTGTGGAGTTTTCTACTCGTCTGTGGCTTGTGATCACATGGTCCCTGTTGGCTGCAGATAGGCTTGCACAACTGGATGAAGTAGGGGGGGATGTGTAAAGTGTGACACAGTAGGGAGAATGTATGAAGTGCTCTCATACTTCATACCCACCCCTTCCCTTGACGTCTGTCCGACAGTGATGTCACCAGGGGACGTGGCGGTCCAGTCAAGTAGGAGAAGTCTGACCCTGTTAAGATGGCCCATAATTCCACACTTCAGATGTGTCAGATACTTTGTATGTGTGTGTGTGTGTGTGTGAGAGACTAGGAATGATTAGTATTGCTTTCTTCATGTGACAGTTTGAAAGCTATGGACATTTTTCTGTCTGCATGTGTGACGTACTTAGCAAATCTGTGTACGTGTGTAGGTGTTTATGACTGTGTGTAGTATTGGTGCATTTGTGTGTGTGTGTGAGTGGTGTGTGTATTTGTGTGTGTGTGTGAGAGAGCGAGATGTAGGACACAGCATGTCTCAGTAAAAGTAGATCACTATCCCTCCAGGCACTGCTTAATGGCGGCCGGCTCCTCACTGCTCCAGACTGCTCAGCAACCTGTTCCCCACCAACCATGACCCACATGGACCGCCACCAGCACCAACTCTCCTCCCCTCTCCTTCTCCTCTCTCTTTCCTCTTCTTTTACGCTCCTCCCCTCTCCTTCTCCTCTCTCTTTCCTCTTCTTTTACGCTCCTCCCCTCCCCTCTCCTTCTCCTCTCTCTTCTTTTACGCTCCTCCCCTCTCCTTCTCCTCTCTCTTTCCTCTTCTTTTGAGCTCCTCCCCTCTCCTTCTCTTCTCTCCTTCTCCTCTCTCTTTCCTCTTATTTTACTCTCCTCCCCTCCCCTTCTCCTCTCTCTTTCCTCTTATTTTACTCTCCACTTCTCTCCTCCCCTCTCCTTCTCCTCTCTCTTTCCTCTTCTTTTACGCTCCTCCCCTCCCCTTCTCCTCTCTCTTTCCTCTTCTTTTGCTCTCCTCCCCTCTCCTTCTCTTCTCTCTTTCCTCTTATTTTACGCTCCTCCCCTCCCCTTCTCCTCTCTCTTTCCTCTTATTTTACTCTCCACTTCTCTCCTCCCCTCCCCTTCTCCTCTCTCTTTCCTCTTATTTTACGCTCCTCCCCTCCCCTTCTCCTCTCTCTTTCTCTTCTTTTACTCTCCTCTTCTCTTCTTCTCTACCTCCGCTGTCTCTGTTCTGTTCTCTATTCCCATCCTCCCCTGGCCTCTCTCTCTCTCTCTCTCTCTCTTCACTTCTTATTCTCCTTTTCTTTCTTCCTCTATCCCATTTTCTGGCCTTCTTCCTCTCCTCTCCTCTACCTCTCCCTCTGTCCTCCTGGCCTCTCACCCAACTTCTTCCTCCTCTCATATCCCATCAACTTTTTTAGTTCTCCTCTCCCCCTCTTCCCCTTCCTCCCCTTTTCCTCCTCTGCTCCTCCACTCTTCCCCTCTCTACTTTACTCCCCTCTTACACACTCCTCCCTCCCTTCCCTCCTCCCTTTCCCCTGTACTATCCCTCACCTCCTATCCTTAATTTCCATTCCCTCGCTCCTCTTATCTTCACACTCTCCTTCCTCCTTGCCCTTCCTCCTCCTCTCTCCTCCATCTTTCTAATGAAATGATGTAATAATAGGAGTCATACTGGTAACAGTGATGCTCAAGCAGAGTCCTCTGACAGATTAGATTGGTTTCAAATGGATTTAGCAGATTTAATATCCGAGGCATTGGGGCGCATAAAGACTGAGATGAAGAAGAAGAGGTGTATTGAGAGGAAGTAGAAAGAAAGGGAGAGAGAGAGAGAGAGAGAGAGAGAGAGAGAGAGAGAGACAGAGAGAGAGAGAGAGGCGAGATGTGATGAAATTCTGTGAATGGCTAGAGAGGGATTTCAATGCAGAGCCACTTCCTCAAAAAAGGAAATAAGTGTGTGAGTGTGAGTGCATCTGTGTGTGTGTGTGTGTGTGTGTGTGTGCGTGTGTGTGCGTGTGTGTGCGTGTGTGTGTGTGTGTATGTGTGTGTGTGTGCGTTTCC
>NC_137924.1:43845480-43847980 GCF_963457725.1 Sprattus sprattus | reverse complement strand
ACTACCTTTGTGGAACTTTCTTTTGCTGTGTATTAACCAAAATGCACTCTAACGGGGAATATTTGGAACACACTGTCAAAGGGTATCCGTGTCGGCAGTCTTTTAGTGAAGGCACAAAAGGCAGCAGGCAGACAAGGGACTCGTTTTGTGAGTTTATTACTCCACCAACAATTGAATAATCCAGTGAGAAAAATTATAAACAAAAAAAAAGACTGATATAAAATGAAACAATTAGATACAGACAAACTGTATATGTACAGTCAAAAGTACAATGTAGTACCGTTGGGCACTAAACTGAGGCAGTTCACGGAAAAGAAACTCACGTTCTGAGATCTCTAGAGCAGAGCATAAACTAGCTCAACATCAACTCTATACAAGACGTTCTCACCTCCCAAGCTCCCCACAACTAACCCCCACGCCACACCCTTTTAACAGGTAGCTGACATACCCACAATTGGCTCATACCACCATCAGCTAAGAACACAGGGGATAATTCAGGCGTGATACGAAATACACATTAAACAGAGTTAAAACGTAACCGACAATAATTAGTATGCAATCAAACATTCACAATACTGTTCACAATAGTCATAAGGTACAGGCAACACTGGAAACCTTATCATACCGTTAATTGATTTCGCGAAGGCGAAACTACAGTCCACGCACACCTGCCTTAACCATAAATATGTCCCAGGACGGGAACGCACTTCCTAATACCGGAAAAGAAATACATGGAGGCCAGAACTCATACCCGTGCATTTGGAGCACAAGCCTAGTAAGTAAGCTGTCTAATATCATTATTATTATTCATGCATAGACAACGGGATAGCAATGACGCGAGTGAATAATAATTATGCAATAAACCGTAAATGCTGAACAACGGAAAACTGCGTGTGTAGTGAAATGTTTGACATAGGAAGACAATGAAAGATATACATCTCTTTGCTTGCACACACGCCCGCCAAGATAAATCAGTTTACATGTACATGAGTGAGGGTCCATAAGCAAAGTCTTGGTACTGGTCAACTTCTCCGTTGACGTTTAAAAGTACATGGAAAGTCTGGTGCGTCCGCCATTAGGACGCGGTGAGGACGCGCTTTAGAATCGCGGCATCACACACACTGAATTCAACCAAGAACCTAAAATTATTCCCCTGTAGGAAATAACTAAGACACCTTGGGCCCTATCTTGCACCCAGCGCAATTGACATTGTCACCGACGCATGTATCATTCCTATCTTGCACCCGGCGCACAGCGCGATTTTCCCTCCAGAGGCGCGCTTCGAAATGAACTTGCGTAGACATGGGCGGGGGCGGAACAGAGAAGGCGTTTCTCTGGCGCAAGTGGTATTTTGCAGTTTCAAAAAAAAACGCCGTGCGCCGTGCGCCATTGACCAAAAAAAAGCTGGTCTAATGTGAGGCGCAATGTCTAAAGTCTGTAACGCGTATTCAGAACGCTATTTTAAGGGCGCATGTGCTTGCCCGCACAGTATAGGACCTGTAGGCTACACTTTACTTCTGTCGTCTTCACGAGAGATTAACACCAATTGTTTGGCAAGCCATATATAATTACAAGGAAAATAAAGTATTTACCACATGAGGAAATCATTGTGATATCCGTATCCAAGACATTTAAAAACTAGGCATACATCTAGCGTACACAATTGACCCAAATGATTCAGGTTAATTGAAGCTGCGTGACATTTGATTTATTGTATGGCTTTGTTGCATTTATTTAATGCCAGTATTATTATAAATCTTGTAAACTCATCTCTGTGTATGTGGACTTTATTTATGTACCTTGGGTTTGGTCAGCTGGTGCACTGGCTTGGGTGCCGATTTCCATGCCCCCAAATCCCTGCACGCTCTCAGGCGTGAGGGTAAACGTGGCGATGTCCTCTGCTGCCGTCAGATCCTGGGTCGAGGCAGATCCACCTCCCGTGAAGGCACGAGAACGTGTGTTACCTTCCAGCTTGGATGTCCCACGTCTCCGGACGTCATTATAGCGTTTTCGGCAACGTTTTCGGGTGCCCCGTTGCAGAAACAATCACGGCAATATCTTGACATGCTTTGCTTACTTTGGGAGGGTTTCTCGCATCCCCATATATATCTATCTCCCGGCTTTTTACAAAGCCATACAATAAATCAAATGTCACGCAGCTTCAATTAACCTGAATCATTTGGGTCAATGTGTAGGCTACATGTATGCTTATTTTTAAAATATCTTGGATATGGATATCACAATGATTTCCTCAAGTGGTAAATACTTTATTGTCCTTGTAATTATATATGGCTTGCCAAAAAATTGGTGTAAATCTCACGTCGGTCTCCTCGGCTGTGAACTTCTCCGGTCTTCCACCAGGTAATTCCGCCATCAAAATAACAAGCCGCTATGGACTATGCGCTTCTCGCTCTTAAAGGGAATGTGAAATGACGCTCGGATTGGTTTATTGCATATTACGCCCAAACCACACCTATGGCTGAGTAACCTCCTTTGGACC
>NC_137924.1:43835480-43837980 GCF_963457725.1 Sprattus sprattus | reverse complement strand
CGATTACTGTACCTGTTGCCATGCCAACCACTTACTTTGGTTTGCCTTCTGTAGTTTCCATTCATCCTTTACCCCCCTCCTCTCTGTGACAGGCTGTCTCCCTTGAGCTCATGATTGTGGTTATTACATAGAGATGAGGGACATTATCCTCCATATGAACTGCAATTAAGATCAAGATGGATACATTGAGTGAAGGATAATCGTACTATAGATAATCCTTCACTCCACTCATCCATCTTGATCTTCATGTCCGTCAATCTTGAAAAATAATTCCCTTCAGAACAATACCATTTTTTAACTGTGTTGAATTGTTTTTAATAGCTAGCTAGATTGTTTGATGTCAGAAATGACACTACATTGCAGTTTAATGTATATGTTTATTTCTTATTAGGCTACAATGTTGTGCGTATGCAATACATGACAGAGTGTAGAGTCGCAAATGGGTTCTGTCTGTGGCAACACCTCCAACTGTCAGTTGTCTCACAGATCGATCATTCTTTCATTTTTGATTCCAGCAGAGGGCGCCATACTTGGCTAGGCTGCAGATATACGATGTTAAAAATCATAAAAGAGTTTCATTTTCTGTACTGAGCCACTTCTCTCTTAGGATTCCATTCAAACAGAACAGTTTCTGGTGTCCCTTTGAATACTCCATGGCTGTAACGTGTTTTCACCCGGAGATTGGAATCTCCCCTTTGAGAATATCTCTGGTGAACGGGCTACTAGCGGAATTATACGACAGATGTGAAACATAAGCACAAAATCACATTATCAGCGGTTAATATTCCTTTTCAGCTGTCATTATAAACAAATATCAGATCTCTGAAATTTGGGGTGGCCCATTCAACCGATTAGAACTTATTGGCAGAGCCTTTCATGAATTCAATTGTATTTATATCGCGCCAAAACGGCGCCCAGGACCTGAACCCCTTTAGAACAAGCACTTGTGATAGAAGGGGAGCGGAGACAATCAGAAACATGGCTCAACAAGATCTTGTACCACTAATCTAGAGATTGTGACTGTGGATGATGTGCTTGTGTGTGTGTGTGTGTGTGTGTGTGTGTGTGTGTGTGTGTGTCTGTGTGTGTGTGTGTGTGTGTGTCTGTGTGTGTCTGTGTGTGTCTGCAGTTATGTGTGAGTAGGATGGTGTCATCTAATCGCCTACATATCACATCACATAGCTGTTAATTAGAATCATTCGTGTTAAGTCTCGACAGACAGACAGAGGAATAGTGAATGAAGGAGGTGAGAAACGTCTCTTCATCTGCTGCTGTCTGATTCACAGCACCACCCCTTCCCCCCCGATGAGAGTGACGTCTTTTAATGTGATTCCACTCTTTCTTCTCCTCCTTTCCTCCCCTCCTCTTTGTTTTTCTCCCTCCATCTCCGGATAAAGTCTCCTCATTTTTTTTCTCTCAAATGCATTAGCAGAAAAAGCTAATTTTCTATATGGCTCCAGTTGTAACTCTTCCACTGGTTACTAAGAGGCCACTTTGAATCTTAAACAATGGCGCGGGCGGTGATTTAATGTGCCACTCGGAGAGGTGACTTATAAAAGTGGCCTTCCCTGCAGGCAGAGACACTTAGAAAAATGAAAGAGAGAGAGAGAGCGTTTCAATGGGTGCCACTGTAAGACCTGTTTAAAGACTCTCAAGGCGTTTGATGTTCTCTTTCTCAGCTGAGGGTTGGTTGGGTTGAAATGCCACTCCGAAACAAAGAGTTCATAAAAGCTATCATGAATGTCGTGGACAATGACATTGTAAAGAGTTTTTATAAGACACCTTTAAGATGTGTTTGGCTAGCAGTTCTTGAAGAACCTTTTTAAGACCCACTTTTTTGCCAGTGCTTTTTCTTCTTATGGGCACACATTTGAAACTCCAAAGTCAGCCTGCTGTTTATCCGGTTTCCTTTGTTCCCCACTTTGAGTGTGCACCTACCCATAGTGTTTTGGATGTGTGTACCCTAACCCAACTTCCAAAGGTTCTATTTAGAACATCTAGTCTCATGAAGAACCTGTGGAGAACCATCCTATTAAGACTGTGGGTGACTGATTGTGCTGGCCGTGGAAGTTGCAGCTTCTATTCCTCTGTTGTATATCTCCTTTCTTTCTCTTTTTTTTTGGTTCTTTTAGTTCCATTATTCATTATGTCTCTGACCTCGGTTGTCAACCTCTCCTCTCTCAGTGTTTAGCACAGGCCATGGTCCATGGTCACTCCTCTCCTCTCCTCCTCAATCCTGCCTCTCCTCCTCAATCCTGTCTCTATCTGTTTTTCTCCTCCTTTATCAGCTAAATTAGCTTCTGTTTGGCTTGTCAACCCCATCAGCCTGGCATGTTACTGTGGAACAGTGTGTTGTGTTGTGATTGATGCTGTGCTGTGATGGGTTTGTTTTGGATTGTTTGGGGTGTCTAACCTCAGCATGACCTCTCTGATGAAGCACAGCTCGGGGATCAGTTCTTAGACAGGGGGCCTGGAACTCCTGTGCTTCTTCTGGGACCTG
>NC_137924.1:43802980-43830480 GCF_963457725.1 Sprattus sprattus | reverse complement strand
CGCACACGCACACACCACTGTCCCCCATAATAGCACATACTTTCCACACACACCACTGTCCCCATAACAGCACACACTCTCCACACACACACCACTGTCCCCATAACAGCACACACTCTCCACACACACACCACTGTCCCCATAACAGCACACACTCTCCACACACACACACCTTATTGTCCCCATAACAGCACACACTCTCCACACACACACCTTATTGTCCCCATAACAGCACACACTCTCTACACACACACGCACACGCACACACCACTGTCCCCCATAATAGCACATACTCTCTACACACACACACCACTGTCCCCCATAATAGCACATACTCTCTACACACACACACCACTGTCCCCATAAGAGCACACACTCTCCACACACACACACACACCACTGTCCCCATAACAGCACACACTCTCCACACACACACACACACCTTATTGTCCCCATAACAGCACACACTCTCCACACACACACACACCACTGTCCCCATAACAGCACTTTTTTCGGAGCTCATAAAATATGATTTATGACCAAGGACAAGTGTGTGAATGGAGGTGTTTATGTGTGAGTGTGTGAGAAATGCATGTTGATGTGAATGTTTATGGATGTGTGTGTGTGTGTGTGTGTGTGTGTGTGTGCTCTTCTGAACTGTTGTCTTTCCTCAGTGATAGGGAGAAATGTGTTGACATGTGTGTATGTCTCTCTCCTTCTGTCTCTCCCTCCCTCCTTCTCTCTCTCTGCTGTGGATCCCAACAATCATTTGGCAACCCAGATGTCCAGGATGATTGACCCTTTTCTGTCGCTCTATTTCGCTTTCTCACATTTTCTCTTCCTTCATAATTCATGGAGACTAATCCCAAATGGCTCCTCACATAGCTGGAACCTGCTCCTCATCCTCTCCCACCCTCTCTCACCCTCCTCTTTCTATCTCTAACCCTCTCACTTCTCTCTTTCTCCCTCTCTCTCTCTCTCCCGTTCTCTGTGTCTCTCTTTTTCTCTCTCTCTCTTGAAAATGGGTTTGCTAATAAGGAGGCCTGCTGCTCACAAAGTCTTGTGTAGCCTGTGTCAGGTTTCTACGGCACCTGAGCTGAGATGAATGTCTGAATCCTTGACCCTTCCTCTGCACGGCAATCTGGTGAATGGGAGGATAACAACCGCACTCTCAAGCTTTTCTCTTTAGAAATAAGACCAGTTTATTTTCGTACAGACGCGTTTCGGCCTTACGCCATCGTCAGTGTGTGACACAGTGTGACACACTGACGATGGCGTAAGGCCGAAACGCGTCTGTACGAAAATAAACTGGTCTTATTTCTAAAGAGAAAAGCATGAGAGTGCGGTTTTTATTCTACTAATAGTTAACATTCTTTTACTCGCACCCGAAAACGCATTTATATATATTTTTTGAAGTAGAGCGCGCCTATCCCTACTAAGAATGGGAGGATAACCCCATGTGAGTGTCAGGAGCACTGGAGGCACTGGAGCTCTCTAAACCTGGGGCTCCTAGTTCACGCCATGATAGCAGATCCCAGCATCAATAATGGAGAACGTGCACCATTGGTGTCATCACTTGAAATTGCCTTTGAAAAAAAAAAATTGAAACTGTGAAGAAGCACATCTATTATGCAGCGTGTGTGTGTGTGTGTGTGTGTGTGTGTGTGTGTGTGTGTGTGTGTGTGTGTGTGTGTGTGTGTGTGTGTGTGTGTGTGTGTGTGTGTGTGTGTGTGTGTGTGTGTGTGTGTGTGTGTGTGTGTGTGTGTGTGTGTGTGTGTGTGTGTGTGTGTTGGAGGACAGAAAGATAGGGGAAGAGGAAAGGATGGGGGCATTTTCTTTAATCTCGTACCACACATTCTAAATCTGAATAATATGTGGCACAAGATTATGGATTATACATGAGGGGTGTGGTTTAATGTCAGTGTGTGACAATCTATGTGTGTGTGTGTGTGTGTGTGTGTGTGTGTGTGTGTGTGTGTGTGTGTGTGTGTGTCTGTGATGACTGCTGTATGACTGCTGCAGTTTTACTATCAGCTTGGGTTAAATAAATAATTGATGTTTAGCGGTAGCTATGGAATGGAAGGCGTACTTGTCTGAGAATAGTCACACCCACCAACACACACACACACACACACATACACACACACACACACACACACACACACACACACACAAATACATACACACACAATCATACACGCATACAACCCCACAGAGCATTGAGACTACCATCAGATCCTTTTATGTTAGTCTAATGTGTACTACGTGCCCTATTAATGTTTTTTCTCTCCCTCTCTCTCTCTCTCTCTCTCTCTCTCTCCCTCTCTCTGTAATAGGAAAATCATTGAGGTGAAGATTATCGATGATGAGGAGTACGAGAAAAACAAAGCTTTCACCATTGAGCTGGGTGAACCAATACTACTGGATATTGGACAAAAGCATGGTATGTGTGTGTGTGTGTGTTTGTGTGTGTGTGTACAAAAACAGCTCCTCAGCCATCCTACTCTTTTACTAACGCGTTCGGGTCTCGGGTGTCTGGTCTCCATGTTGAATCTCTTTAAATGAGACACTTTCCGTTAGCAAGCACTGAGAAGACTAGACCAACACCCCCACCCCTTTCTCTCTCTCTCCTCCCCCTCTCTCTCTCTCCTTCTGCCCCTCTCTCCCTATCTCTCTACTGACGTCTCATTTCAATCCCAAACTGCGTTTATTTAAATACATCAGTTTGGATTTTGTGTCTACCAGTAGTCATTTCTCGACAGATTCCAATGAATTAAAACATAGACAGCACGTGAAGTGAAGCTCTTCCAACTGAGCATGTTTTTAAAACCCAACGAAACCTAGAAGAGAGATATAAAGACAGAGAGAGCGTTTAAGAAAATGAAGGAAATACAAATAGAAGAGTGAAGCGAGACATAATCCAAAAAGTCAAACATTTAACTGATACAACCATCACAAAAAAACATTTATGATAAAAATACATAGTTTTGATATATTGCTTGGCTATACTGGATTAGGTTTACCTTTATGGATTTATTGTGTTGGTTTTATCCTTACTACTATCATTACATTTTATGTAGCGACTGTAAATGTCCATGTTCTGTTTCAGGCAGCACTAGCAACTCCTCAGGACAGGAGCGGCGTTAGCACAGAAAATAATTCGTTTCAACAGTATCATCTTGTCTTAGCATAGCGAAGACCGCAGGCTGTATCAGCACGCTGCGCATTAATTATGGAGCTTTTAACTGAAACGAATGTCCTCGTTTTCAGATAGGCCACTGCTTATTTCAATTACCAGGAAGTACAGCTTTCTGAGATTCTCAATGTTCACAAAGTCAATCAGCTCCATCAAAATTGTATTTTGCTGTAGTGTTTGTGCTCTATTCCAAGTATTCTCATAAGAGAGGACTAGGGAGCATTTATGCCCTGCTTAATTCTTCTAATGTGTGGTAGATATCAAACTGGGACAGACTGATTTGAATGCACAATGGCTGTCATACAAAATCTCCGACTCATTTTTATGCACAGCCATTACAGATATGAACACATTAAATAATGGCTTACATTAATGTTTTACTATCACAATCTCTCCCTCTGTGGCTGTCTCTCTCTCTCCCTTCCCCCATCATCTCTCTTCTCTCTCTCTCTCTCTCTCTCTCTCTCTCTCTCTCTCTCACACACTCTCTCTCTCTCTCTCTCTCTCTTTCTGGTATTAGGAGACTCCAATGAGAACAAGGCCGTGGGTGCAGAGGACGAGGATGCTTCCAAGATGGGCTGCCCCAGTCTGGGAGAGCACACTAGACTGGAGGTGGTCATAGAGGAATCCTACGAGTTTAAGGTAAACATCACCAGACACACCATACGCAATAGCTAACACATCCACTAACAATAATGCTAATATGGACCCCATAGCTAATATGGACCCCATAGCTAAAACATCCACTATCAATAATGCTAATATGGACCCCATAGCTAAATCATTCACTATCAATAATGCTAATATGGACCCCATAGCTAACACATCCACTCACAATAATGCTAATATGGACGCCATAGCTAACACATCCACTAACAATAATGCTAATATGGACCCCATAGCTAACACATCCACTAACAATAATGCTAATATGGACTGGATTATTGTCATTGATGTTGTGATAAGTCATAATGGGCCAGTGGTTTGGGGGTAACATTAGTAATTGTAGTTATAGGTGTGGTGTTGTTGGAGGTGGAGATGGAGATGTTTATGGTTTATATAAAATTAAATTAAATATCTGACTATTAGCTGCCATTCACTGCCATTTCCATCTTCCTCTGTGTGTGTGCTCGTGGGGTGTGTGTGTTGTGTGTGTGTGTGTGTGTGTGTGTGTGTGTGTGTGTGTGTGTGTGTGTGTGTGTGTGTGTGTGTGTGTGTGTGTGTGTGTGTGTGTGTGTTGTTTTGTGTATGTGTATGTGTGTGTGCATCAATAGAACACGGTGGATAAACTCATCAAGAAGACCAACCTTGCCTTGGTGGTGGGCAGCAGCAGCTGGAGGGAGCAGTTTGTCAACGCCGTCACGGTCAGCGCAGGTCAGTCACTGCTAGACACACTTACTGTCCACATGCATCACTTCCTGTCTTATCAACAGTAATTCAGGGCCAGATAAGGGTGTAGTGGGGTGTAACATCAGCGACAGAGCTGTGTGGTGATATAGAAGTTAAGTTAAGTAAATAACTCAACTATCACCCTAACTGAATAGTTTACAGTATATAATAGTAGCATTTTATAGTTCTACATAGTGTTATTGTATATTACAAGAGTGTTATAGAGTATCCTAGCTGTAATAGTTTACTGTTGCTGGAGATTATTCTGTGTGGAGACAATTACGGAGCATAAGAAGCAAAAATGTAATTTCTACTCATTGGCTTGGTCAGAAAGTATGGTGGAGAAGTATGAGAAGTATGGAGAAGTTAGAGAAGTATGGTGGTGCTGCTTTCAGTGAAATGATCTAGTAAGTCTGGATTACTCTTGGGCTCCAGCTGGGTGTTCACTCTTTAATAACTCTGTTCCGTGCCCCTGCACCTCCTTCACCTGCAGGGGAGGATGATGAGGAAGAGAGCGGAGAGGAGCGCCTGCCGTCCTGCTTCGACTACATCATGCACTTCCTCACCGTCTTTTGGAAGGTTCTGTTCGCCTTCGTGCCGCCCACCGAGTACTGGAACGGCTGGGCCTGTTTCATCGTCTCCATCTCTCTCATCGGCATGCTCACGGCCGTGACCGGCGACCTGGCCTGCCACTTCGGCTGCACCATCGGCCTCAAGGATACTGTCACCGCCGTGGTGTTCGTGGCCCTGGGCACCTCCGTTCCCGGTAGGTTCCGGTCCATTGGAGTACATGAAATGTGTCCCACCTGAGCCACCATACCATGGCATTCTCACTAAAGTTTGTTTAGAGGAGACCTGTGTAGGTACCCTATGAAATCAACCTCCTCATAGCTCACATGTGTGGTCCAGGCGGGCCACCGTAGTTTATTCCCCCCAGCTGCTGTAGGGGGATGGATGGTTGGTTGCTCTTTTCCATTATCCTATGACATGCTGGATGCTGCTAGGATAAATACCTCCTGGCCACAAACTACCCCAGTTGAGCATGTTCCTCCCCTGAGAGGTGACGGGGGGAGGTGGAAGTGGCTGATTTAAGATATCAGAGAAGCCATGATGAGGAGCTCCAGTTGGCACGGCGGAGGCAGCTGTACTGTAAGCGTTGTAGGGGAGTTGTATCCAGCCATACATTCAGGTTGTTTGTCAACCTCACGCTGTGTGTATGCAAGCGTGGAGGCTATATTTAAATGTGTTTAAAAAGAACTTGAGAAGATCGAGCCCAGGTGTCTTTCTAGGTTATCTGGATTTGTGTGTGTATGTGGTGTGTGTGTGGGTGGTGTGTGTGTGTGTGTGTGTGGGTGGTGTGTGTGTGTGTGTGTGTGTGTGGTGTGTGTGTGTGTGGGTAGATGGGTGACAGAATGAGAGAGTATGTGGTATATTGGAGCTCTAGGGCACTCATTTGTTGGCAGGCACGTGTGTGTATGTGTGTGTGTGTGTGAATGCATGTGTGTACACACAATGTGTGTTTGTTGTTGTACCTAAGGGCTGTGTTTTCTTGTTTAAATCTTTTTCATTTTCTCCTCCGCTCTCATCTCCTTGTTCTCACCTGCTCCCTGTAGCTTTCTCTCGCTCTAATCTCCTCATCCTCTCTTTCTTGTTGTTCCTGTCTGTGGCTTCTGTCAGCTCTGGACATCAGTTTTCAATTCACTTTGCCATTTCTCTTCCTTCCCTGTTACCTGCCATTCCATTTGCCTCTGCCTGTCTTTCTGTCTGTCCCCTTTTGTTTGCTTGTTTGGTTTTTCCGGAATTTTCTCTGATCTGCCAATCTCCTCTGATGAAGAGCCAGTTTGAATACTTGCAGAGGAAGAACTGGTCTACCTCATAAAAATGATTCTTACTGTAATATCCATTGCATTTCCTCTAAACTAAATGTGCCATGAATTGTTGTTTAGAATGTATTTAGTGTGTTATTATATAAAACTGTGTATTATTTAGTGTATCAGGCATTGCTGTAGACTGTCAGATATCGGTGCTCTGCTTTCTCTGTGTTAGCAGATATAAAATACTTCTAACTCCCATCCACACTTGATGAACAAGAACGAGAGCAGGTTGGAATTAATCTAATGCCTGACCAGAGTAGTTGAGTTCTCTCATTTGTAATTTAATTAATTCACCACAGTAGTTTAGTTCTCTCATTTGTAATATGATTAATTGCAGATGGTCTCTGTCAGTCTACATTTCTTCTCACCCTCAATTGATTAGACACTGTAAGCGCTCTGGTCTGATCAATCTGATAAATGAGTACGAATGGGAATAGTTTTCAGGGGCCGTATTCACAAAGCCTTTTATCTTACCACTAGGAGTGCCCCTAACTCGCGCTAAAACCTTTTACGTAGGAGTAATTTCTTAAAAGTGATTCACAACGGCTCTGAGACCTACTCATACTAAGGATAATACCAACTCCTAAGCTTAAGATAAAAACTCCGTTGCTATGGATGACGTCGCTTCTCATGCACGAGTTTAGAAGGGGTGAGGGCGGTGATTGGTTGTTGACAGGCTCTCTCATTAAAAACTCATTCGTGACGTCTCTCTAACGATCCCACTATATCGACTGAAAATAAGAGAATAACCTAGGCTTCAAATTAAGTCATATTAAATAGTTATGGACAGTGCAGTTAGCAGAATGCACACGCATGATGACAAGTTTGTGCATCCAACGGGAATGACACTTTGCACGTTAAGAGAAATATAAAGCGATCAATATAAAATATGGCAATTGCATGTAATCAAGGCAGTAATAATTAAAGCACCCAGCAAACTGTAAGGCTATTATATTTCCAGCCCTTGACCACTTCAAATATCAGCACATGCGGCCCTTTAAGCCCTCCAATCTTAATTGATCAAAGCGAAACGAACGTGAAACGTATAGCCTAAGCGAAAGCCTACTGGTCCCAGGACCAATAGCCACTGTCACCCCAGCGGCATCCAGCTGGTAAGTTCTCAAAAACCTGCTGCAGACCGCTCTTGAAATGCACAAGTCATCGGTACATCCAACTGTTGGATGATGTGGGGTCTACAGTGCGTTGATAGTTTGATGAATTAAACGGCTGAATGATGTTTTACGCGAAGCCAAATAGGCTATCTTTATGTTTCCAAACATTTCACTTCGGGACACATCGTTGTTTAAAGGCGTCATTGCATCCCGCGCTAATTCTACGACAATATCAATACCTTCACGGTTTAAGCAATGTCTTTTATCAATTCCAAGTCGGCTGCAGCCATCTTACGATTTTTTGTGAATAGGTCTTAGTGACTTAGGAGTCCTCATGAGGAGTTTTAAGCTGTCCTAGACTTAGGTGCTACTTTTAGGGATAAAATATTTTGTGAATTGCTCTTAGTAAAAAAAATTAGGAGTCCTACATTTAAGACTGACACGCCCATTCATTTTAGGAGTTTCTCCTAAATTCGCCACTTATGAGCTACTTTTAGCCCTAAGATTCTTTGTGAATACAGCCCCAGATCTCTAAGAGCCAGTGGAATGAGCCTCAGAGGGACGCGGTATCCGAGGAAACACCTTAGATCTGAGTGGGAGTACAGCCACAATATGGCCGCAATGCTTTTGTTTGCTCTCCCTCTCTCTCTTCCCTTTGTTATGGAGTTGTCTGATAGTCATGAGATAGTCGGATTGTTTTGTGAGTTAGCAGAGGATGTTTTTTTTTAAGTATAGGAGTGTAACAGATTTACTTTGTACACTTGTTTCCATGAAGTTTAATTTGAGGATGTAAGCCTTGTGGTCATTCAACTGTTCTCTTTCCCTCTCTCTCTCTTCCTCTCTACCCCACCCCAGATACCTTTGCCAGCAAGGTGGCGGCCATTCAGGACCAGTACGCCGACGCCTCCATTGGCAACGTGACGGGCAGCAACGCCGTCAATGTCTTCTTGGGCATCGGTGTGGCGTGGACCATCGCTGCCGTACACTGGCGCCTGAAGGGCCAGACCTTCAAAGTCCCGCCGGGCTCGCTGGCTTTCTCCGTGTCGCTGTTCACCGCGCTGGCCGTCGTCGGCGTCAGCGTGCTCCTGTACCGCCGGCGCGCGTCGGTGGCCGGGGGAGAGCTGGGCGGCCCGCGGACTTGCAAGCTGTTCACGTCGGCGCTCTTCTTCAGCCTGTGGCTCATCTACATCCTGGCGGCCTCGCTGGAGGCCTACTGCCACATCCCCGGCTTCTGAGAGAGAGAGGGATAGAAAGAGGGAGGGAGGGATGGAGGGAGGGAGGGAGGGAGGGAGAGTTGGGGAAGAAAAAAGGTGCAAAATAAAGAGTTTTATGAAATGAAGGGATGGGGTAGGGAACAGAAGTGAGAGAGATAAAAAGAAAAAGACTGGGGAGAGTTAAAATGAACAATTTGGTGACCAAATGGCGTGTTCGGGAAGAGAAAGAGAGAGAATGGAAAAATGGAGGTGTGAATGATAGACCTACAAAGAAGAGCAAACTTGGATTTACTCTCTGCCAACATACAAACAGACCCAACTGTCTCCCGTGTCCTTTGAAATGTGTCTGGTTCCTCGTCTCTGTGCTTTCCTTCGGTTTCCTCAGCCCTTTTTTTCTCTCTCTCTTCCCCTTTCTTCTCCTCTGTCTCCTTTCAAATGCAGTAGGAAGCTATGTGTCCCTCTCCACAGTGACTCTGCCTTACCACAACTGTACTGTAAGGTGTGACGTCGTCCTCACTTTGTCTTAACCAGTAGGAGTATAAGCGTGTCCTCCATTGGCCTGCCCTTGCTCTTAGACTGAAGGCTCAATGTCCCCCATGTCCCCACGTCCCCATGTGAAGACTCTTCTAAGTTTTCTACTCCATTTTCTTCAGTGCAACTTGTCAGTGATGTCGTCGTGAAATTGTAATTTTTTTTTTTTTGTAATGAAATGAAGCGCCGAAAATCTCCAAAATGTGGACAGCGGGAGGCAAAACGAGAAACGCTGGATCATTTTTGTGTTTGTGTGTGAGAGGTTACCGCATGTTTACAGAACTAGATGGAACTCTGGAAATAAGGAAAGAATGGGGTGAGAGGCTAGTAAAAGTGGCGGAATGCTTTGCATGGTTGTAATATCAATACAAGAGGATTTGTGTGTTTATGTGACGTCAAGCCCAGGAAAAGGAATGCATTGGATGAAGCCAAGGAACCATGCAAGATCATGAATGCCAGTATATGTAAATGTAACGACTTTATATGTGTATGAAGAATGAGATTTGTTGGAAAGCAACTAAAATATCGAACTACTCAGAACGGAGATGAACAGTGTAAGAAACGCAGAAGAGCATTGTGTTAACTCCACTGATAGGTACTGTAGCTTGACTTTAGCGTTAGCAGGTATTCTTGGTCACCAAGAAATAATTCCGTCCGTGTGAAGACAGTGTATAAAAACCTCACACGTGAAAACATCACCTAAGCTGTGACAGAGGAGGTGACTTTTACCTAGGACAGTTAGACCTTTAGAATTATGGACTTCATGCGTGCATGTCTCATTGTGTTAAATAATGTTCTTATATGGATGGACTGAAAACACGTCATAATCCATCAAATGATATTGTTGATTATTTTATTTTGTATTTTGAATAATTTCTTGTCTATTCTTTCTGCCTACAATGCTGTGTGGTAGAGTAACTTGTGTTGTCAGTATTTATTTCAGTGTATAAGACCTGAATAAGACCATACATCCACCCCAAGTAGCTGGCATGGTCAATTTGAAAGCTGAACTGGTCCAAACCCTCTTACCAGCCTAATACAAACCCTTAATTTGTACTATATTACCTGTTATCACTATGAACCTAACACTAAAAACCATTGGCCCAATCTAACCCAGTGTTTACTTGATCTAAACCAGAAGTGCACCAAACTATATATTTGTTAATCCAGTTCAAACTTGTTTCAGTCCAGCCTGTGCAAGAATAAATCATATTTAAACTAATACTGCAGTCCATACCAGCAGTATCTTGGAGTAGTGTCTGTTTAGCTGAGGGCAGTACATCCCAGTGTCCCAGCCCACTCCAGACCAGACTTATTCTCAGTATTATTAGCACTGACCCCGAATCAGTATTACCTGTGTGATCAGACCAATTGAATATGGGCTAAATTTAACTAGGACTCATTTTCTCCAAATTAGAATGGCCCCAAGCTAAGATGGTAAGAACTCAGAACAGACCATATGGTGACTCCTGCTCAGCAGCAACCACATTTAAAACTCAGTGGTGTGAAGACCATTTGGATCTTTGTTTTGGGATCACACACATTCCTCGGGGAGTGTAGTCTTCTGAACCATGAAACACCAACTAAGGCACCCAGAGCACGGGGTAATGGATGTTCCCCACGGCTATTGCCCGACTTTCTGACCCCAGTCAAGCCTCTCGCCCTCACTCCGTCGAGGCCAATGCAGATGTGTCACGTAAAGAAACGATCGGCATAAAATGAGCAACAGCGCCTGTTCTCAGTTTTTCGTCTCTCTTCCTCCTTCTTCTCCTTCTCTCCCTCGTCCTCCTCACCAAACCCTTAATTGAGAAAGTAAGTCAGCTCACTAAATGGACGACGCTGAGGAAAGAAGTACAATAAGAGGAGGGGGGGGGGGCGGTGACAGATATAGCCTACAGTGTCAATATGTAGCTATAAAAAGTAGAGGAGAGACAGTCACGTCCATTGTTTTGGGTGAGCGTAAATGCGTAGATGGTGTATTTTTAGGCCCCTCTGTTGCTAGGAGACGGCCGTCGAGTGTCGGTGTCTTTGTGCAGTCTGGTCTGTGACTGGCGTTGCTGTAGTGGTGGTCTGTATGGGGTATAGCCGTTAGTCTGTGTGTCTGTGTTCTCAAGTTGGCATGTTCATATTTCTGTGTTTGTGTGCGAGTGTGCTTGTGTGTGTGTGTGTGTGTGTGTGTGTGTTTGTGTCAAAGAGATAATCTCCTTAGCGCTCACTACCTGTGGCGTTGCCCCCTGCGGCATAATGAATTAGAGTGCCATCACTAACATTCCAGTGACTACGAGCCCTCATAATTACATTCCTGTACACGCTCTCCCTTTTCTCTGGGGAATGAGAGAAAGAATGAACAAGTGAAAGCGTAGAGAGGGTGGGGGGGGGTTATCAGGTGCATTATTACCACTGGGACGAGGTCCTCGTGAAGTAAAAACAATATAATCGAGTGTGTGTATGTGTGTCTGTTTGTGTGTGTGTGTATCTGCGTGTATGTGTGTGTACATGTGTGTCTGTGTGTGTGTGTGTGTGTGTGTGTGCACACAGGGGACCTCTGCTTGTGAGGTCGCTGCCTACTTTTCAGTCCATAGGATTACATTTATGACTGGAGATAAGTGAGGATTTAGACCCAGCGGGTGCTTCATTCATTAATATTACTGTTATTATTAAATGGACAGAGCAAAGTGAAAGGCATTTATTAAATGGACAGCACTGCGTGCATATGTGTGTCCAACAGCTTGCAAACAGCTCACACTAATATGTTTGTGTACTGGCCGAGAGATAAAGGAAGTCAGAAATCAAACAGAGAGAGAATGTGTGTGTGTGTGTGTCTTTGTGTGTATGTGTGTGTGTGTGTATGCTATAGTCGATATATCTGTAATGTGATGTCTCAGTTGGCTTTGTGCCTGAAAGCCTGATCCAATCACTGAGATTGGAGTGTCTGGGTGTCAGTGACTCGGGTGTCTAACAGCTATCAGAAACAATGCGCACACACAACACACACACACACACAAACAGACTCACGCTGAGTGATGTTTTACTAATAGCATGTAGATACGTACACACACACACACACACACAATTTTAATCGCCTTGTAGGTCTAAAACACACACACACACGGACAAAAAGAGATACAATTCTGTCCATGTTCATAATATTAAGTGATGTAACATTCTCTGTGTTGCCATGTCCATACATACCTAAGCTCTTCTTATGTCTAAAAACAAACAAACAAACACACACACACGCACACACACACAAACACATACACATTCCAACATGAGTGTACGCCAGTGGGCATCAGTCTCATAATTTCTGGTGTAAGATAAGAGCAGCTTTGAGATGGGTTTGGTGCTGCACACACACACACAGGCGATAGAACCATAGGACTGTGAATAGACACACAGCCGACATTCTCAATTGACATCCGCTTCAGCTTAATCTGTCCTTTTTGTGTGAACATGTCATGTGTTTTACTGGACCGAATTGTATGAATTCAATCCATTCGTATGCTTCGTTTTTTAAAGTACCTTGCTGAGTATGTGAGTTTGTGCGTGTATTCCAGAGAGAGGTTATTAATGTGTATGTGTGTAAAGAGGGAGGATATCAGTTATTCAGTGTGTCAGCTTGCCTGTCATGGTGTAGGCTCACTCCTGTTTGAGTCGATGTTGCTCTTAGCTGCTTGAAAGCCATTTTCCTTCCTTATCAGTCAGACCACTCCTGTAAGTGTGCTGTCTGTGTATGAGGTGTGCGCGCATGCTGTTCTGTTCTGTGTGTGTGTGTGTGTGTGTGTGTGCATATGCTGTGTGTGTGTGTGTGTGCTGTACTTTTATTTGTGTGTGTGTGTGTGCGCACTGTGCTCTCTCTCTCTGTCTGTGTGTGTGTGGCCTCTGGCACGGCCATGTGCCACTGTGTATCTCATCTTGCCGTTTTCTCCCTATTGTGTTTGCTTGGCTTGGCCCTCCCTTATCACAACATGCTTGAGATTAGCCATTCATTCGCCGTCGCTTTTCACAAGATTAGGCTTGCAATTAATTTCCTCTGTTCCTGAGTTCAGTCACTTTTGCTGTGGAGGAGCTGCCAAGTGCTTTTCCTCCGGGGACTTTTTATCCTCTGATCGCAACTTTGGGAATTTTCATCAAAACAAATGGCTTTTGGCTTTTAGCTTTTGGTTTTGTCTGTGTCATGTTTTTCAAGTAGAAACAATAGAGCTTACGCTTCCAAGCATTTAATCATTTTATTACTTATACGTGTGTAATGTTTTTGTGTGTGTGTGTGTGTGTGCGTGTGTGATTGTGTGTGTGTGTGTCTGTGTGTGTGTGAGAGAGTGTGTGTGTGTGTGTGTGTGTGTGTGTGTGAGAGAGAGAGAGTGTGTGCGGTTGTTTGCATGTCACCTCTAACCCATTCCAAAATATGAAATGTGGTGTAGAAAAAATCCCCTTATTGTTCTGAAGTATTTTTTAAAGAAAAAAGGCCTAATATTCTAAGAAAAAGGAGTTACACTATGTTGTTTACAAATACCATGCTCTTTCTTTTATTCTTTTATTTGAAATCTGAATTAAACTTTAACAATGGTACACCCCCCATCTCACTGTTTACTCCTGTTGACTGAGACGTGAGACGTTGACTGTGCTTTTATGTTTTCAGACACAGTCTATTGTCCTCATCAGTGAAAACATCAAGCAGTGTAAATGCCCACCAACACATCACTCAATGAATCCACTCTCGACAAAGGAAGCTCGATGAAAAGACGGTTGAGAGGGATAGGGAGAGCGAGAGAAAGAGATTAAAAGAGATAGAGAGAGAGAGGTAGAGTTGGTTGTTTTTCTCCTAAAAGTGATCTGATGGAAGACAGGCGTAACAGACAGAGACAGACAGACAGACAGACAGACAGACAGACAGACAGACAGTCAGACAGTCAGACAGACAGACAGACAGACAGACAGACAGACTGACAGACAGACTGACAGACGGCTCCTATTCCCTCTCGACCGTCATCCACACCACCACTGGAGGGGAACGAGGAAGTGAAAGGAGGAGGCATAGAAAAGGGGGGGAAGAGAGAGGGAGGGAGGAAAGGCAACAAACTCACTGGGGGGAAGAGTGAAGCATTGAGCAGGAAAGGAGCGCTGTGGTAAACACATGAAAATGAGGGGAAGACAAGAATGAGAGAAGAACTGTGGAAGGAAGTCTTCCCAACAATAAAGAGAGTGGATAAACGTGTGGTTACTCCATGCTGACATAATTGTAGAACCAATCCAAAGGTAAAATGTCAGAGAAGAACGATGGGCTTATCCCACCTTTAAAGCCCTCTTGATGGAATCACTGTCATCATGAAGGGTGACTAAGGACTGGAAGGGGGGAAAGACTAAATGCAGAGTTGAATGTACTTAAGCCCATGATACCACTAAATCACTCAAGCGGAGCCTTGAGATTCACTTCAGGGCTGCAAGAGTCCATGTGAGTAATGGGACAAGGCCAGTGTGTCATCCAGTGATGCAAGATGTGGGGCTACCCTTTGCGAGGAAGTGGTATAATTCTTAGAAAAGCCTTTTAGAGACACTTGCTTCAACATCTTTTGTTTGCGTAATGCCAAACTGTCTCTCGCGTCGAGAAACACTAGAGAGTTCCGCTGTCACTTGTGCCCCCAACACGGAGACCTTTAATGTTCTACTGGCATAGTTCATCACAGAGCCTGGGAGGCCTTGTCTAAAAAACGATCCAATCCAAACCATTGCACCTATGACAGACCATCTGGCCCGATAGATGCCAAATATTTTTGTCATTCAAATCCATAACCTCCCGTGCACATGTACCATTGGGGTGCACAGACATGTTCTTTACCTAATCTAGAAAATGGACCGAAGAGGATGCTGTCACAGCTCTGCTGAACGTGCAAAACGGGTGCAGGCGGGATATGAGAATGAGACGGAGAGGTAAAAAAAAGACAAGAGATGAAAAGAGAGAAAGAGGCATCCAACCTGCTTTCATCCTGCCAGTCTCATTCCCTTTATCCTTCCACTGGTAGGCCTACTCTCATGTCTGCGTTCCCTCTTTAAGCATCCAGCTTCACACGTCTGGTGCTGGAAGTGGGGCGAAGGGGGGTTGGTGGGGGGTGGCGGTGGTGGGGGGGGTATTGGGGATAAAACAAATTGAGCAGACATCTAATTCAGATTCTAACGATGTAAGCGATTGCTATTTTGGGAAGTTAACTAAGCAGTTGAAAGGCTTTATATCCCATGCAGGCTGTGGAGTCATTTTCATGGCACAGCACAATAAGGCTTTTAAAAAAAGGAAAAAAAACAGATGGTTTAAAATAGAGGGATAAATCCTTTCTTCCGTTCGCTTCCTGTCGTCGTCTCTTAAGCCCCTCTGTGTCTTCGAAGCACCCGCAGGCGGGACAGGCGGGCGCTGATGCCGGCAGGGTTACCGTGGTGATTTTCTCATTGCAGCGGTGTAAGGAACTGTGGGAGATGTACTTCACCTCATGAGAGAACCTAACTATACACACACACACACACACACAGAGACGTAGTATTGTCTGTGATAGGATTTAAGAAAAAAAAATGCAATTTTCATTGTGACATGTTTTCTCCTTGGCTGGAGGGGGGAGTCATTGACCTCCCTGGGTTCCTCCTTCCATTCGTCCCCTCATTCAGCATCAGTCCTTGGGGACGTGATGGAGGTGGGATTTCTGTTTAATTTGGTTTATTCATGTTTTTGGTCAAGGCTGAATGGGTTCGGCCTCTGAGTCCTGTTTACATCTGGGCCCTGTACCATGCAATCTGTGGGAGACGTCAGAAGGCAGCTTGACTTGACTCGATAGAGAGAATATGTGGGGACTGAGGGAAGCCAGGTTTCATGAGATTTCACAAACCCAATCAATGCATACTGATAGAACTCACTTTACGCGGCCCGTTATTTAGCAGGCAAAATGGCGTCAGTGTGTACGATGTTATGGTGGGAGGCACAGGATGTGTGTATCTGTCATCTAGGATGATGATTTTCCATGTTTACTTCATAGAACTCACCAGCTACTTTTGATTATGAACTGAAGAACCTAACTGGTAGTGACATAGCACCGCTGCTCCCATGATATTCCTGTCTTAATTTTACTGATTTAAAGCATCACAGTCTTTAATGTAGCCTTCACTTTGCTGAAATTTGTACTTTGCTAGAGATCAGTCTTTCTCTCTTAATGCTCTCAGAATGACCCATTTACATGAATTATGCCCAGTGCGCTCTCTTTTAGAGTGAGCTCAATTACCCAGGACGCATATAAAGTGTTTTATTTTGCACAAAGATGAATTACCGTTAAATCAAAAGAAATATGAAAATGCTAGAACTGAGAAAGGAAATGATCCCCAAAAGAAGACCAGCCAAAGCAATGCTCTAGACAAAATCCGGTATTTATTGAATGTACAGTTTATATTAGGTATCAGCACAATAAAAATTACATCCAGAAGAACAATTTTTCCCTTTAGCGAGGCCAGCCAGTACTTTCTCTACATACAGTGTTAACAGGGTTAAATGCCTCAACCGCAGAAAAATAACCACCAGAAATATAAACAGAGGGAATGAGAGAGATGGAGAAAGGCTGAGAGAGAGAGAGAGAGAGAGAGAGAACGAGCAACTAGTGCCTCTGAGTTTTATAGTTGTGTTTTTGCAGTGGGTTTTAAAGCTATGATATAGATACAAGCCGGCATTAGCCCTTTAGGGAACTATCCTTGTCTAAATGCTATCGTAATGGACTCATCCCTTAAAGCCTGGTTTGCACCATGGTTAGATTTGGTCAAGATTTCATTAAGATGCACCCATACCTCCATCACTCACTTACTACGATACAAACATCTCCTCTGAGCTCCCTCTTCACTTGGCAAAGTAAAAGTCAGTCAAGCATTGGTTGTAGAAAAGGCAGCCATCTTGTATAAAGATTGGAAAAGACGAGGAGAAAAAAATGAAGCCTCAAACACCAGGGAGAATAAAAGTGCACTAAGTAGTTGTAAAAAGGTATGTTTTCTAAAAGATAGGACCTATACTGTTTATTTAATTATTAGTGATTAAATATACACAGACAATAATTCCAAATACACATATATGATGTTAGGCTAATGAGGTCTTGGTGTGGGGAGGATATCACCTTCACTTAATGCTCTTCCATCCCTAAAGCTGCTACGCAAACACACCTGACCACTGGAAATGCCAGAATCACATTCAAAACTATTATATCCTCACAGTACCTCCTGGCCACAAAATGGACATTAGTGACTCAGTTGTTTGTCGAAAAGAATAAAAACGTCTCGGAATCTCAACGTGAAGTGGGGGGAAAAAAATCCAGTCTGCAGGGCCATGGAGACTGAAACAAAGGGCAGATTCTGTTCAAATGTATTTCAAAAATAAAAAAAGATGAAACAAATGAAATAAAAAAACCTAAAAAGGTCGTAAAATAGTTAAAAAAATTAAAAACACAAAAAGTAAGGTGATGTGTCATTGTCCGTCCACCTTAAACAAACAGGCAGCAGATAGCAGTTTGGAAATGACCCAATCAGCACAGGGCTTTTAGTTCAAGGGATATCCTAACACCACCATATCTTTGGTTCACTCACACACACTCTCACACATGCGTACACTAACTATAAAATGTACCGTAAGTCAGTAGTAAATCCATACAGAAGTACACATATTAAACACAAGCAATATGATAGACATGCATGTATAGTATGTAGACGTATGTAATATGATTGTTTCCAAAGGCATCTCTGGAGCCATCTGTCCATGGTGGTGGAACACTGTTGTGCCACCTACTCTGCCTTTGAGAACACCGCCCTGGGTGAGAGGATGATGGCCCTCTCACTCACTTCTACAAAGCTGGTCTTTCACAGGTGAAATTGGGGAAAACAATTAAATAATTATTTCTTCTTGCTTTGGCTGTGCAAAACTGCTAAAGCATGAAAATACAGAAAAATGACAAATATACACCTCTTTTATACACCCTTAAAGGTCACGGGTCACAGGTCGTCTGCGTATGGGCCTGCGTGACGGGCACGTGGGACATGACTCAGCTAACATGGCCGATCTTCACGAGTCCTAGGTCATTCAGATGCACAAAGGGCACACCTGACTGGGCTATCTGTGAAGGAGTGCAAGTGCCACCTGGCCTCGAAGTGGATTAGAGTTGGCTCTTTAATAACTGTTGTTGAAGTGGAATAGTTCAACATTGATAGTGCAGTGGGTGGTTACGCAGGCTATGGTGAAGATGCAGGTCAATGTCCTTGGAAATATCACCTCAGCATCTCCAAACACGCCAGAGACATGGAGAAATAATGGATCAACCACAGACCACATGAGCAGATGAAGGTAAAACTACCGCACTATTGAGCGCCATTTTCCCCCTCTACACATTTAAAGTCCACTTCTTTTGGCCTGAGTTTGCTGAGGGAGCACGACTCGTACCACACAGTTTGCAGATTTTCGAACCATATGCACATTACAAATTAGCAAAGGGACAGTGCACTCAAAAAAGGAGGGGAAAAATAAATAAATAACTGACTTTTTCTTCAAGTGGGATGAATCTAATGGTCCCTGACGGGCCCTCTGCTCAGAGTCGAATGCTAAACAAGCCCCTCTGTTAATGTCAACTGACAGTAAGCAGAGCCAGTTAGTATGTGTTTATGTCTAAGGCCCCCTCATACAGCATGGCAGCCCCACGCAAGCGCTCCACTCTGGCTCCTGTAAGGACGTCTCCAGAGGAGGGACCCGGGACCACTCACACGCAGGTGGACCGCTGGGATCCAGAATGCTCACAGACCTTTTACAATTTACTTTCTATGTACTGTACCTTTTTCTTTTTGAAAGTAAATGCTCTTTTGAGCCAGCCAATGGAAGTCAGGAAGAAAACCGCTCCCAACTGCCCAGTATAATGACACCCATTCAAGGTAAGCACACAATCGTATATATATAAAAATAAAAAAAAGATTTTCCTGTTTTTGTTCTTTGTGTGGTTGGACAGTTTCTGTTGTTTTCGTACTATACAATCTCTGCTCACACAGGCTGCTGCTGCTGGACTAGCAGCTGGATTGATCACTAAGGTCTAAAAACCCCTGCTAAATTAGATTAGGTGAAACCATTCTGCCATCATTCCAAGCATCCTGCATGATCAGTGTGCTGAGATGCTGAGGACACAATAGAAGGGTGGGGGGGCTGTAGTGCTGTATTCTGTTATGGGCACAGGGATGAGTCACCCTAGCGCTGTGGTAGCAGCGAGCACTTGGGTGATGATGGCCAATTAGGCCTGATGCAGTGTGACTAAAGCGCCTCTCTATCGCTGTACCATCTACTTTATCTCCACTTATAATTGCTGTTGTTTCCCAGATTGCTCCTGTGTGTGTGAGAGTTAATGTGTGTGTGTGGTTGTGTGTGTGCCAGCGAGTGTTGGTTTCTGTGTGTGTGTGTGTGTGTGTGTGACTGGCCCCAACTGAGAAAAGAAACTAGCTGCCCTCTGTGAGTCAGGGGCATGGAGAGAGTCCCCAGCTGGCAGTGTGTGTGTGTGTGTGTGTGAGTGTGTGTGTGTGTGTGCGAGCGAATGTGTGTGTGTACAGACTCTGCGTGTCTGTGTGTGTTTTTAATTTTGGCTCCAAGGGCAAGAGGAGGCAGCCGTGTTGAAAAAAGAGACAGAGGGAAAGATAAAAGCCAAAACACACTAGTCTTATCGCCAGTGATTAAAAAACTGAAAACAATCCTTTGATGGATGGATAGATAAAATCGAATAAAATCTCTGTTTAAAAGCCCAAGTCCGATTCCTCAAGAGGACGGTATTACGCAACGGGGTTAAGAGTTGAGCCTCTCCCTCCAGGACACTACACTCGCATTTCTCTTATTTTTAGGCACTAGATAGATTACAAGCAAACTGTCCACCAGAGAACAAAGATTACAGGCCCAAACTACACTTACTCACACAAACCCAAGCTTGCATGCAACACACACACACACACACACACACACACACACACGCGCACACACACACACACAAACACACTGCATTGCCCCTGTGGATTAACCTCCAAGTGAAGGGGTGAACAATAATAAAGGGCAAGACCGTTTTTAAGACAGTGGAGAGTGTGAAAGCTTCTCGGCTCACAACTCTCTCTCACACACACACACACACACACACACACACACACACACACACACACACACACACACACACACACACCGATTGCACATGGAATTACAGCCTCAGGATTAGGTTGGATTACAATACAAGCCCACTCACATACGGAGGTGGCGAGGGAAGGATAGAGGGAGATGGGGAGAGGAGGGTGAAGCAGAGAAAGAACACCAAAAGAGAGTGAGGTGGATGAAGTCATTGAAAAGGTTAACAGAAAACCATAAAACACAGAAGGGACTGAACAATGTGTGTGTGTGTGTGTGTGTGTGTGTGTGTGTGTGTGTGTGTGTTTCACTGCTGGAGGGAGGGATCTCAAACACTGTAATGCTGTCCAGTGGCAGTCCTGCAACAGATACTCACGTCCGCCTTTGATGGTGTGTGTGTATGTGAGTTTGTATAGTATGCATACGTGTGCATGTATACGTGTATGTGTGTATGCCCACATGAGTGTGTGTATGCGTCATTGCATTGGGGGTTCACTTTAAGATTGTTCTCATCCAGTTAAAACTACAAGGCCATGCAAGCTGTGACCTGGTGGCTTTGCGCTCACTGGCACAAAAAGACAATGTCCAGGCTTCTGAACGGGTCTCGAGTTGGTAGCTTCACTGAACTCTATGTAAACAAGCACCTCACCGCGCTAGCGTCACGCTAACTCAAACACTCCTCTGAACTGCCATGCGAGGAGCTCAGGAGACTGCGACGACTCCGCCACCTGGTGGACTCTCACAAGCAGTACAGTCATAGCGCCACCATTCACAAAACATGATATAAAAAATAAATTATAAGAAATAAATCTCGAGCATTGCTCGCCCCACTCCATGTATCCACAGGAGAGAAAGAAAAGAAGCACCTGGAGAGCTGACATGGACAGGCGATAAAGCTAAGCTAACAGGTGCTAATGTTGACAGGTGGATTCATCACTGTTTTCAGGGCCTGGATCAGAATAAAAAAGCTTTGGTAGGAGAACGCTCAAGCCAATGGAGTGAGGCAGGGCGAGATGCAGTGAAACAAAGAGAGAACAAATAAAACCATTTAAAATAATCAAACTTAAAAAAAGAACAATAATTACACCACATTTAGTAATACTATTAGTATATCATGATCCAGTGAGAATAAATCAATGAGAGGGTTGTTTAAAATCCAATAGATCTTTTTTCAAAAATTAAAAAAAGGATGTATCTAATGCCTATTTAAACAGGTGTGAGCTCCGCCTCTGACAAGACTGGCGTGGTAGAGAGGGAGGAGTCAGCTAGAGAGACGGTGCTATTGTCCAGGCTGCGCCCCATACTGTGATTGGGCGAGGGGTAGGGGGGCGTGCTGCAGTTGGAGCCCGGACTGCTGTGATTTGCCAGTGGGCTGAAGAGGGCGTCGCTGCACATGCCCTTGCTCTCCAGCTCCCCCTGCAGGTACTGGCAGATCTCGTCGGGCAGCCTCTGCAGCTCGGCCTCCAGGTCTCGCTCCAGCCGCGCCAGGTGCTGTGAGGGGGAGAGCAGAGTCAGCACTGCGCACATATGATGTGGTGTTTTACAGTCAAGTCAAACCATCAATAAGGATGATCGTTTGGCAATTAAGGTCATTATCAATTTGATAACTTTTTAAGTTGGACACATGGCAGCTACACTGGCTTGAAACACTGGTCCTTATGGGTTTGAGACACACCATTGTGCAAAAGAGATTGTTAGGTCTTAAAAATACTTTCAGCTATTTGGAATGGACAGGTTCTGTAAGAAGGTGCATGGTGCACATGCCACAACACTTCAACACTTTGATTCTCAATCAATAAAATTGTGTCGGTGATGGAGTATTTGTAGTTCCACTCTGGTGGAATGAACTGCCTAGTAGTACCAAACATGGGCATCCCTCTCTACCTCAAGAAGCTTTTGAAGATCCAACTCTTCAGAGAGCACCTCCCTTCCTAACTGGCACCTTGCACTTACAGCAGTTACATTCCTGCACTTCTTTTTCTTTTCTATGTCGTTTTTCGATTTCTTATGCAAAGTAGCACTTATTGTTACACCAGGTTTTTATTGCTTTTAGCTTTACTGTTCTCTCCCTTGTACGTCGCTTTGGACAAAAGCGTCTGCTAAATTACTAAATGTATATGTAAATGGAGTAGGGTAAGGTTAGAGTTGTGGTAGCTGTTCCTGGATCAGTCTGTGAACCGTAACGAGTCTCGATCATCCAAAAGAGCATCAGGACGAGACAGACTGCCGACATGGAGCACACACACCTTCTCCGTACCACCACACGTGTGTTTGTGTGTCGCTACTGAGCTAGAAGCCAAACAGTTCTCTTTTTCTGGAACTGAGTCCTACAGCCAAAAAGGAACCTATTTGATGTACTCTTGTGGGGGGGGCTAACTCTGAACCAGGAGGGAGTGTGAACCACAAAGCAAAAGTTTGGACTCTGAGGTTAAAAAGATGCTCTGAACTTCACCATGTGGAGAAGAAGAAAGGGGAGAGCCAGGGCTTGAAGGGCTTGAACTGACAAAGTTGTGAATAAACCAGGCGGCACTATAGAGATGGTGGAGAGGGCTACCAGCGCAGGATGGGGAGAGCCACAGGCCAGAGCCATGGGGAGGGGGAGAATGGGCGAAAGAAGTGATAGATAAAAAAAAGACAAAAGAGAGGGATGGTAATTTACCACTGGTTGATCAGCCTCGATGCTCTTCAATACCTCCACCTGAGCCAGCTTCAGTTTGTCCTGACGCTTCACCTGCTGCTCCTCCAGCTAGAGAGAGAGAGAGAGAGAGAGAGAGAGACAGAGAGAGAGAGAGAGAGAGAGAGAAATACAGACAGACAGATTGTCAGGAAAAAATCCTGAACTCTGCTAAGTTGTTTAAATTACTTAGAATAAAATGACACCAACAAACCAGAGCAAAGTTTATAACAGATCTATTACGCTAAGGCCTTTAGCGGAGAGCAACGGTGTTACACTGCAGTGCAGTGTTACCACTCGTGTCAACTCTGAGCTCTTGCTCCTGGCGCAAGACCATTTATTAGAATTCACAGCATAGGTTACAAAATACATTTTAACCCCTCCTCTGTCCGGAGTTGCCATCTGGCCTCTGTCCTACTAAGATAAGGAACCTTGCTTAATTAAAAACCAACAATCACGAAGAGTTTAACAGAACACCTGGCCTCATCAATCGCCATTGCAATCTCAATGTAAACATTCATGACATTAGTTTCAGTTTCAACATAGTTGGTTTTCCCTTCGTTGGAGACGAAGTTGTAAATACCTTAACTAAACAATGCCTTTCTAAGATAACTTCAACCCCCTCTCTCAAGAGACAGCATTCCATTGAACAAGACAGAGAAACAGGGCACATAACCAACAGCACAGAACACTTTAGAAAAGAGCAGTTATAAGAATTTCCTTTAAGTCTAACACTTCATGATAATATTTAATAATTTCCTTCACACAGATGGAAAAGGAAGAGAGTGAGTGAGAGAACGATTGTTTGTTGTTTCCCAGAATGATCTGTGTCTGTGTGTGTGCGCGTGTGTGTGTGTGTGTGTGTGTGTGTGTGTGTGTGTGTGTGCGTGAGAGTGTGCGTGTGTGTTTGTGTGCGTGTGTGTGTGTGTGTGTGGATACTCACTCGGCGGATCAGGTGGACAGACTCCTGGATGTGTTTCCTATTGATCTCATTGGACTCCCTGGACAAACACAGAAGCAGTGAAGTAGATGGATAGAGGCAGAGAGAGACTCATGGGACACATGAGAAACATGGAGGGACCCCAGAGGGATTGAAATAAACCACTGAACAATGAACGAGGGAATGAAGAAATATGTGACTGAGAAGAAAAGAGAGAGAGAGAGAGACTCACGACTCTGCCTTCTCTCTGTCTCCCTTCTTGGCTTCTATGATGCTGTTTTGTCTCTTCCTGTCAAGGATCTTCTGAAGCTCCCGCTTCTCTCTGGACAGAGGAGACATCAATCACTTTTGAGAGTGTGTGTTTAGAAACACACACACACACACACACGCTCACACATTGTTCATCTTTCTGACAAAAACACAGACACCCCCTACCCTTATACATACAACCATCCACAGACAAAATCACGAACACACACACACAGACTTACTTCTCACAGATCTCTTTGAGTTTCTTCAGTTGTGCAACTTGGCAATCACTAGCAATTTCTTTTAGTTTCTGATAAGACTGCAACACATCACAAAAAAAAAAAAAAACATTTAGTCAAAATCACAACAAATCTAGTAATGTACACATGTGTGTATGTGCCTTGCCCTAGATAAGTGTGTGCATATGTTTGTATGTATCTTGTCCTAGATTAGTGTGTGCATATGTGTGTATGTATCTTGTCCTAGATTAGTGTGTGCATATGTGTGTATGTATCTTGTCCTAGATTAGTGTGTGCATATGTGTGTATGTATCTTGTCCTAGATTAGTGTGTGCATATGTTTGTATGTATCTTGTCCTAGATTAGTGTGTGCATATGTTTGTATGTATCTTGTCCTAGATTAGTGTGTGCATATGTGTGTATGTATCTTGTCCTAGATTAGTGTGTGCATATGTGTGTATGTATCTTGTCCTAGATTAGTGTGTGCATATGTGTGTATGTATCTTGTCCTATATTAGTGTGTGCATATTAGTGTTGCACCGATGCCATTTTTTGGCTCCGATACCGATACCGATACCTGGCTGTGCAGTATCGGCCGATACCGATACCATACCGATACCACTGTTTGAAATTTGAAAAATATATTTTTTTTTAATCAATGGTTTGGTCCCATGTATAATACTAGTGTAACAGTAAGAAAGTCAAATTACATTTCTTGACAGTTTCAGCACTTCAGACATAACTGAGGACTAGTCCTCTATAATTGATGGTTTACCTTACTGAGCAGCACAGTGGCTTTTCTGATTTTGAACACAATAGAGTTAAAGTTTGGTCAGTTCTTTTTTTTTTTTCTTTCCCTGTATTGTTTCTTTGTGTGTTTGTTTTGTTTGTGGACCAAACCATTGATAAAAAAAAAAAAAAAAAAAAAAAAAGTATCTGCACTATTTGTTGGTACTCGCCGATACCGATACCACCATTTTAGTGCTGTATCGGGGCCCTATCCGATACTGGTATCGGTATCGGTGCAACACTAGTGCATATGTGTGTATGTATCTTGTCCTAGATTAGTGTGTGCATATGTGTGTATGTATCTTGTCCTAGATTAGTGTGTGCATATGTGTGTATGTATCTTGTCCTAGATTAGTGTGTGCATATGTGTGTATGTATCTTGTCCTAGATTAGTGTGTGCATATGTGTGTATGTATCTTGTCCTAGATTAGTGTGTGCATATGTGTGTATGTATCTTGTCCTAGATTAGTGTGTGCATATGTGTGTATGTATCTTGTCCTAGATTAGTGTGTGCATATGTGTGTATGTATCTTGTCCTAGATTAGTGTGTGCATATGTGTGTATGTATCTTGTCCTATATTAGTGTGTGCATATGTGTGTATGTATCTTGTCCTAGATTAGTGTGTGCATATGTGTGTATGTATCTTGTCCTAGATTAGTGTGTGCATATGTGTGTATGTATCTTGTCCTAGATTAGTGTGTGCATATGTGTGTATGTATCTTGTCCTAGATTAGTGTGTGCATATGTGTGTATGTATCTTGTCCTAGATTAGTGTGTGCATATGTGTGTATGTATCTTGTCCTAGATTAGTGTGTGCATATGTGTGCATCTCTAAGGTGTGGTGTAGGCTGGTCAAGAGAGGGGTAAAAGAGTCGAATAGAGACGTAAACGGAGAATATGTGTGTGTGTGTGTGTGTGTGTGTGTGTGTGTGTGTGTGTGAGTCTGAGATGTATGTGTGTACTTACCTGTCTGGTATGTGTGGGTGCGTACGTATATGTGTGTATGTGTATAAATGTGCATCTGGTGTGTGTGTATGTGTGTGTGTGTGTGTGTGTGTATATGTGCGTCTGGTGTGTGTGTGTGTGTATGTATGTGTGTGTGTGGGTGCGTGCGTGTGTACACATGTACCTCTTTGAGGTGTGTGTATTTCTTCTCTCTCTCCAGTTGGTGCTGGCCCTGTCGGAGCATGAGCAGCTCCTGCATCTGCCACTCTCTCAGCTGCACCGTGGCCTTCTGGTGCTCCACGTCCAGGGCACACAGCTCCGTCCGCACCGGTTCCTCCGGCTCACTGCGCACGCACACACACACACACACACACACACATACACACACACGAATGAATAAATACATATACACAAACAGAACACACACACACACACACGGAACTGGAACTCTGAAACAAACAAGTTGTCATATATCTGAAAACATCTTACACAAACAATACACACACACAAACCAACACACACAGACAATAATACAAACACACACACACACACAGGCCCTCACTGTTTTTTTATGCTCATTCTTAGCTTCTTTTCAGCTTGACTGCGACGCCTCTGAATGTCCGAGGTCACCTTGTTACACCGACTCCTCTGTTCCTTACTCATGGCCCACACCTAAGACACACACACACACACACACACACACACACACACACACACACACACACACACACACACACACACACACACACACACACACACACACACACACACACACACACACACACACACACACACACACACACACACACACAGAGAGAGAGTACCATTTTAGATAAGTCATAATATCTAATGACTGAACGACAACAATCTCTTTCTTGGCTGACACTAGTTAGTCGACTTTGGGTTTTGCAGTAATTAGACATAGGAAATGTGTGTGTATATGTGAGAATGCTTGTGAGTGAGTGTGTGAGTGAATGCACGTGTGAGTGTGTGTGTGTGTGCGCGTGTGTAAGTGAGTGTGTGTGTAACCAAACTCACCTTCCTCATGTGTTTCCTGCGCAACTCCTTAAGCTCCTTGCACTGTTTCCTCAGCAACTTCACATAAGCCTTCTGTTGTTTCAATTCATCTATAGACTGGGCCTTAATCACTGTAGAACACACACACACACACACACACACACAAACACACACACACAAACACACA
>NC_137924.1:43782980-43790480 GCF_963457725.1 Sprattus sprattus | reverse complement strand
ACGAGGTCGTTGCCGTGGACGACCGTCACTAGCTTGGCCTCCACGGTGCCCTCGCTCTTGCCAAAGCCGAGTACGTCCCGCACATTGGGGCTCTGCAACGAGCACATAGAACACACCAGGTGGGCATAGAGTATAGAACATACTTAGAACATAGAGCACTTAGAGCACACACCAGGTGGGCATAGAGTATAGAACATACTTAGAACATAGAGCACTTAGAGCACACACCAGGTGGGCATAGAGTATAGAACATACTTAGAACATAGAGCACTTAGAGCACACACCAGGTGGGCATAGAGTATAGAACATACTTAGAACATAGAGCACTTAGAGCACACACCAGGTGGGCATAGAGTATAGAACATACTTAGAACATAGAGCACTTAGAGCACACACCAGGTGGGCATAGAGTATAGAACATACTTAGAACATAGAGCACTTAGAGCACACACCAGGTGGGCATAGAGTATAGAACATACTTAGAACATAGAGCACTTAGAGCACACCAGGTGGGCATAGAGTATAGAACATACTTAGAACATAGAGCACTTAGAGCACACACCAGGTGGGCATAGAGTATAGAACATACTTAGAACATAGAGCACTTAGAGCACACACCAGGTGGGCATAGAGCATAGAACATACTTAGAACATAGAGCACTTAGAGAACACCAGGTGGGCATAGAGTATAGAACATACTTAGAACATAGAGCACTTAGAGCACACACCAGGTGGGCATAGAGTATAGAACATACTTAGAACATAGAGCACTTAGAGCACACCAGGTGGGCATAGAGTATAGAACATACTTAGAACATAGAGCACTTAGAGCACACCAGGTGGGCATAGAGTATAGAACATACTTAGAACATAGAGCACTTAGAGCACACCAGGTGGGCATAGAGTATAGAACATACTTAGAACATAGAGCACTTAGAGCACACACCAGGTGGGCATAGAGTATAGAACATACTTAGAACATAGAGCACTTAGAACACACCAGGTGGGCATAGAGTATAGAACATAGAGCACTTAGAGCACACACCAGGTGGGCATAGAGTATAGAACATACTTAGAACATAGAGCACTTAGAGCACACACCAGGTGGGCATAGAGTATAGAACATACTTAGAACATAGAGCACTTAGAACACACCAGGTGGGCATAGAGTATAGAACATACTTAGAACATAGAGCACTTAGAACACACCAGGTGGGCATAGAGTATAGAACATACTTAGAACATAGAGCACTTAGAGCACACACCAGGTGGGCATAGAGTATAGAACATACTTAGAACATAGAGCACAAAATAACACCGAGATACCAAACAGATCATTCAGGATGGAGCAGGCAGCATCTCGACCGTAGGTTGTTGTGTATATATAACAGCATGAAGACCAATGTATAAATATAACAGCGAAAAGTACAATGTATATATATATCAGCGTAAAGAACAATTGTACGTTCCCTGTATTCATCCACCACTTGTTCCGCCAACCAATCAGCATGAGATGTTACTCCTGCCACAGGAAGTCAAGCGCTGTCACCTGAACTGATCTGAACAGCCAGCCAAGCCCGAGGCACCGCTGTCCAGAGTCTCGTCTGTGCACTGATCTTGAGCCACTAGTCTTTTCCACTGTGGCCCAATGCCATTTGGATTTGCCATCAGTTTACTGTTGTAACACAGCACTGAGCTCACCGATACCGGCTGACTGTTGACCGATGCGGTAAAGATACTGCACCAAAATAAATGAGAAATGGATACATCGCTGAGCCACGGCATGTGTCCAGTTCACTTAATCCAATTGACTTTTACAACCACCAATAACGTTTGGCTGGTTAAATCTGTGGGATGGTTTTTATTAATGCACACTTGTCCTAAAGACGTAAGTTTGGGAGACGTATGGCATTAGCCTGAGCCTAACCTCTGTAGGTCACATGGCTGAGTGTGTGCAGGATTGCAGACACTCCACAAGTGTTACGTGATGGAAAAGACACATCTATTTATTATTAATGGCTTGTTGCAGACACTTGCGGTCTGACCTACCTTTGGCATCTTGGCATATTTCCCTGTTCTGGTGTCCCTGATATGGCTGATGTCCAAGATTTCCACCTCCTGAGAGAGAGAGAGAGATAGAGAGACAACAAGAGAGAGGTATAAGCAAGGTTTTTTTTTTATATCCGTGAGAGAAAGACATAGGGAGTCATAACATTTTGTATTTCTGTGATGAAGACAGGGAGAGAGAGAGAGAGAGAGAGAGAGAGAGAGAGAGAGAGAGAGAGGGACATGAGAAGGAAAGAGAAAAATCAAGAGGAAGAAGGAAAGATGTAAGGTTTTTTTTTTCTTGGATGAAAACATAGTTAGACAGACAGAGAGAGAGAGAAAGAGAAAGATGCAAGCAAGGTTTTTATTTTGGTGATAAATCTGTTGCCCCAAATTTTCCATCACACAACAGAAGCGCAGGAGAGAAGAGACACTCAGTGCAGAGGACAGGCCACACACACACACACACACACTCTCAATTCCTCTTTCAGACAACGCCACGACAGGCCCCACACGCTCACACAAACACACTCCATCCCTCTTTCAGACAACGCCAGGGCAGAGCCAAGGCCAGCAGGGCTGGAGCAGAAAAGAGGAAAAAGGAACCCGTCAGAAAGAAGACAACCATCATTTTTATAAAGGAAAACTTGACCCCTTTAAAACTCAGCCCCTTTTCCGTCACTGTCCATCTTTAAGCTCTATTTAAAACATTTTAAAAGGCCTTTTTGCATCTTTCCCCGTCTCCCACTTCCTTCCTCTCTCGCTCTCGCTCTCGCTCTCCTACAGTCATCTAAACACTCCCTCCAGTGTGGCGGTTAAAAGCGGTGGGATTGTGTGTCAGTGGAGGTCTAGGGAGAGTGCTCCGGAACACTGGGACAGTTGGGAATGGGAGAACAGACACGCAGGCCGGATCTCTCTGCCCCTTCAGCCTGAGAAAGTGCAGGAGCTGGCAGTGTCTCTGAGACACATACACACACACACTTACACTTACACACACACACACACACACACACCACTTCCCCTCAGCTTCTTTAAGAGTGAGGGAGGCTCGTTAATGCACTTGTAAACAAATCTGAAGCCAAACATTAAGTACTTGTGGCCTTGGCAAAAGAGTAAAACCGCCTCTCACCCAACTCTCTCACTCACTCCCACACTGCCATCCTCACATCTCTCTTCCTCTTCTCCAATCAATCAGTCTTTCCCGGGTGTCTTTCATTCTATTCTCTTGTTCAGACTTCCCTCCTGTCTCCTCTCATTAAATACCCCCACCTGCCCTTGCCTCTATCAAGATCTCCTCTCACATCAGTCCTCTGTGTTAATTATTCCTCTGTCTCTCTATCTCTCTCTCTCTCTCTCTCTCTCCCTCTCCCCTGTTCTTTTCCTCTGGCTTGCTCTGGGCCTCTCTCAGCAGTGGGAATGACGAAGCTGTTGAGCTGAAGACTCCCTCGGGGCGCTTGCACGGGTTAAAGGGCTCTGCCGGGAGTCCGACGGGGCTTGATTCTAGTCCAAACAGACTCAGCAGGGACTACAGCTTCTGGGTCACACACACACACACACACACACACACACACAGACGCACACTAATCACCCAAGAGTCACACACACCGACGCAAGCACAGAAAACGTTTCTTTTATCTGCTCCCAAAGGCTACATTTTCATTAAGCTGGCTCTTACGGCTGCCCCCCAGAGGGAACTCAGCAGCCATTCGCTGCTTTGCCATCAAACACAGCTCTTTTAGACCAATGGCAGCAGCCTGAGGGCTAGGTTTGAGCCTGGCATCTCTCTCTCTCTTCTACGTGGTGGGTTTGCCGTCTTTAGAAAAGTGGCAGGAAAAGAGTTGGCCTAGAGGAGAGGAGGAGCAGACACTGGAGTTGGGACACATGATCCACATGGAAAGAGAGGGGAAGAACCGTGTGAAGGAGGAAAACAAAAGAAACGGAGTCCAAACTGGAAGACCTGGTTTCTCTTGTTTTGGTGAGACGGACGGACTTTCCAGGGGGGAGTCGGAGACAACAAAGGCGTGGGAGAGAGAGAACATGTGACTGCCACTGATTTAAGATGGCATTTCAGGCACACTGGAGTTAACACAAATGCATACAACAGCACACACACTCAAACACACATAAACAGAAAGCCTTTACACATTTGCCAATACTAGATTGCGTAGTCACAGGCACATCAATGTACACACATATTATAACTACCATACACCTCAAACTATGACCTGGAAACTTGCTACACACAACCAAAAAAGGGCAGAGTGTTTTTCTTTTTCTGTCAGTACTCTTGTGTGTGTGTGTGTGTGTGTGTGTGTGTGTGTGTGTGTGTGTGTGTGTGTGTGTGCGCGTGTGTGTGTATATCTCTATGTATGTCTTCAATTCCCTTTATTGTGGCATGTTGACTCAAAGCTTAATAGTTAGCCGCTTGAGTCATGACCGTATCATTATGTCATTTGTAATACTCGCTGAATGAACTGAGTGGATTGCACTGCGCTGCAGTTGGACCACCAGGGAACAGGCTTTGGCCCACAGTCAAACAAGCCAGCAGAGGGGCATCAATCACACTGGTTGTGCCTGGAGAAGCTACTGCTAAAGAGGCTAGAAGAGACTATACATCACCATGCCCGTGTACCCAGGCAGCAACCTGCCTGTTTTGACCAGGCCACGACGTATAATGTGAGGCATCAAACGGGAGTCACCCTTGACATGTCAGATTACATTTACACAGCCGAAAAAAAGTAAAGAGATTTTATTAACAAAGGCTTCTGTACACCTCACCCAAACGAACAATGGCATTAAGATCCCATTTGAGATCCAAAATAGCCACTGAATTGAAATGTGGCCAAGTAACAGTGACGCACTAGTTTGGCTGGGCAGTGTACAGTGTTGCAAGTGTGGTTCACCCCCCTCCCGTGACACAAATGCCGTAATGTGGGCTAAGATGATCGGGAATACTCCCTCCCTTCCATTTTCTTAGCTTTCATGAGGTCACTTCCACTCCGCTTGTGCTCAGGACACCTCCAGCAGAGGCCCAGGGAGGGAAGGGAGTTGGCCCTGATCTGGAGTCAGACCCAGGCCAGGTCCAGTCAGCATTCCACTGCTATTTTGGATGGCCCTTACAGGGACAGAACAGACTTCAGGTGAGTGCTGCATGCTGCTGGGAAGTCTGATGTAATTCACGTGATTTAACAGCATAATCGGATCCATACTGATCATGAAAGGACAGTCAGTGCCGTCGCATCACATGACCCTCAATTGTTCTGTCTGGATGTTTCTGCAATGGAAATGTTTTTGGTGGACGTAGGCCCAGTGGAGGAAGTGAAGTGACGGGATTTTGGGTTCCACTGTAGTCTGGCAAGCCTGAGTCAGACGGAGCTTCTGGTCATTTGGTTGGACTGACCAATTGCTAAAAGAAGAGAGCTGGCAATCGAGCATGGAATCCCCCCACGTAATACAATAGAAAGAGAGTGGTCAAATCATACAACAATAACCAGTCACCACACCCTGCCCCCAGAGCTACTGGTACACACACACACACACACGCAAACATACACAGAGACGTGACCTTAAACACACTCGGATGCGCATCCACACACATCCACACGCACAGAGAGAGGGAGGAGGGGGGAGACATGCACACTGTCAAGCACAGAAACTAAATACAAAGTGAACTGAAGGCACAAATGATCAACAACACACACACACTCACACACACACACACACACACACACACACACACACACACACACACACACACACTCACACACACACACACTCACTCTGTTCACAGACCTAGTAAAAATTATGCATCATATTCGCTCTGAAAAGAAACTGACAGATGGACAGACCAGCTCAGATAGCGTCAAAGACAAATGCACAGTTAGACAATGAGATTGACTAAAAGATGTATGGATGGACAGACAGGCACACAGACAGACGGACACACTCCCACTGACAAAGAATGAATGAAAGAAAAAAAAAAAAGAGAAACTGGCGACCGGATGGAGTGTGTCAGAAACGTGAACACATGAACTCCATCTGCCCTCCCCGTCTCCTCTGGGTCTCTCTGCCCCGAGGGGGAACCTCCCTACTGCCTGGCCCACACAGGCGCCCTCTCCCTGGGCCTTTTGTACTCCAAGGGGGGCTGGGTGGACCGGAGGGTGGGGGGGGGGGGGTTTGGGGGTGTCATGGCCCCAAGCCTGGAGCCGTTACTCCCCTCACGCGAACCACTGATCCATCCAAGGGAGGCCGCGCCAGGGCTCTAATAATCCCCAGGTGGACATGAGACATTCATTAACACCACGCATGTGAGAGGGCTCAGCGCTCCGCAGGCCACAGAGACGGGATCTGCAGAGAGAACCAGGGGCTGAATCAACAAGCCCTCACCTCAAAGCTCCACACAGTCTCTATCAAACACACACACAGAGACATGCACAAACATGTTTATACACAAATGCAAACAATTACCTTTCAAACATGTACATGTATATATATAGAGAGAGGGCCAGAGACAAAGGGGGGGGGGGGGGGGGGGTACATGCACACACACACACACACACACACACACACAGAGCTGCTGATGATGACATAACTGTCATACTATCTCAGTGGACTCTGATGTCGTAACCACTGGAAACAGACACTTCCTGTCTCAGAACAGAGGGAGCATGGGCCTACGGGAGAGGGGAGTGGCAAGCATTGGGTGTCTCAGTGTGTATCTATATGTGTGCATGTGTGTATGCATGCGTGTGTGTGCGTGTGTGTATGTGTGTGTGTGTGTGTTTGAGAGAGAGCACTATGTGTGAGTGTATGTTGTAAAGATGGAAGGGCTCCCGGGACCTAGTAACATGCTCGGGTGGAGTTGTAGACATATAATACTCCTGTGAACTTCATCCATCCACACTCCCTCAAACACACACACACACGCACACACACACACTCCACCCTGTGCCCCTCTTTGCATCTCTTTCTCCGCAACATTTTCTTAGTCTTTACACTTTCTTACTCCCTCTGTTTCTCTTATTCTCTTTCCAACTCTTTCTCTCTCTCTATGGAGTCAAGGTCAGTGACATTCTCGCCTCTCTCTGGTTTCTGCTTGCTGGAGGAGAACAAGGGGAGTGAAACAGACTCAGGACAAAAAAAGAACACAAAACAAAACAAACAAAACAGGAAATAGCCATCCAATTACAACCATAAATAATAAACAAATACGACTGCAGTGCTTGCAAAATCGCTACCCTGTCGTCCTGGGACAAACCGGTTCTCCTGTCGTGCTACAAAGAAATGTGCCAAAAAAACACCGTGTCAGATCAGAAAGGAGATCCCTTGTGTGAGATAAAAGTCCCTTTTTTATTAGACTTTTCTGCTCTTTTGACTTGCTATTTGGAGGATAAACTTTGACAATCAAAGAACACTTTGTTGTTGATCATGATGGTGGTCTGCTAGGAAGTGTCC
>NC_137924.1:43777980-43780480 GCF_963457725.1 Sprattus sprattus | reverse complement strand
CAACGGCAGCTATCATCAGCTCTTCCGAATCACCACACTCAAACGCAACAAAGCAAAACAACCACAAGCTTATGCCCAGCCAACAGAAGAATGGACAGACTTCACTCGTTTTTCCTTAAGAAATGACAGAGTGATATCCATCTTTCCCCACCCCGAATTAGTTTTTCACTTAATTTTCCTTTCTTGGTACGAACACTTTTATACTTTGACGTTGTATTATTTTCCTCAGATTCGACAACATCTAAACCTGCTGGGAAAGCAACGTTCAAGATCCTTTGCACACAATGATGTGCCCACATTATTTATCAAGTTTGATCTCTCCATCTTTCTCTCCATCTGCCTCTCAGTTTCTCCTCTGACAGTTTACTGTATAAAGTAAAGAAATGATGATCACGGAGAAGAGCTTTAGAGGTTAATGTGCATGTGCCAGTCCTCAGAGAAAGGAGAGAATAAATAGAGAGCTAAAAAGAAGGAAGAGAGAGAGAGAGAGGGAGAGAGAGAGAGCGATAGCTGGAGGGTATGCTCGAAGAAAAAGGGGTACAAGGGAAAGTTATGCTCCAGGACTACCCTCTGTGTCTGAACAATTTCCTGCATGCTTTCCCACGGAGAGAGAGAGAGGGAGAGCTAGAGTGAAAGAGAAGGATATGGAGAAAAAAGTAAAAGGGAAACAGTTATTCCTTTCGTTTACATTGCAGGAATAACTTCTGTCACCTCGCCTGTTCTTGGCCGATGACAACCAGCTGGATTCTAAACAGGGAAAAAAAGAGGAAGAGAGAAAGGACAGAAGAGGAAAAGAAAGTGGAAAGTAGGCGTGAAAACTCTGCAAGATAGCAGACGCATTCCAGAGAGTGTTCCACGGGACGGATATGACCTAGCTAATGTATTCCAGTCGATATATACTGTAACCATGTTGAGACAAGACAGAGCAACAGGATGCACAACCAGAACTAAAACAAGACTGGCAAAAAGTCCAAATGGATGACATCACCTTAATGGGCCCTTATCTCACTGATGGGCAATGTGGCTGGCAACACGCGAAGTGCGCCGCGCTATGACCTAAGGCTAATTGAATAACTTTAAATTAAACATATGTCACAACATCTGCAAGATTCTAAACGTCAACATGGGTTGGTCGCGCAATGCTGGGGCGTGTCACGCAGTGTTGTGGGAGATTAAAAATAAAACAACCTAATTAATTCATGACGGGGCAGACCTCCCACGATTGGAAATGTGTCTTCTGCTCTATTGTAGAACAATAACTGAACTCTGTGTGATTTGAGTGTATGGTCATGAATGGTTGTGTCATTGTGATTGGCTGATAAAGAATGCCTTCATTGCCACATCCACTAATAACTCAACCCATTCATGCTCGATTCACCTCTGCTTTGTGTCAATGAAGTGAGCAAATATAGATATCCCTGCAGATTCTCACTGCACTGTTGCTGATGCGTGTACATAGTGGAATGCAAATGTTTGGGCACCCCTGGACAACATTTTTCTATTACTGTGAAAAGCTCAGTGAGAAAAAGCTGGCTTTAAAGGCTTACATTTAAAGATGACACACTTCTTTAATATGTTAGGTAAGGCTACCTTTTTTTGTTTTCATCTTTTACTGCTTCAAAATAACAAAAGGGCCCGAAGCAAACTTTTGGGCACCTTGCATGGTTAGTACTTAGTAAACACCTCCTTTGGCAAGTATCACAGCTTGTAAAAGTTTTTCAGTTCTTGTTTGGGGGTTCTTCACCAAGTCTTTTGGTTCTGTGAGATTCTTGGCTGTCTTGCATTCACAGCTCTTGTGAGGTCTATCCACAGATTTTCACATGTTTAGATCTGGGGAACTTGTTTGTTAGGGCCATGGCAAAACCTTCAGCTTGTTTCTCTTCTGCAGTCCATTGTGGATTTGGAGGTGTATTTAGGATCATTATCCTGTAGTCATCCTCTTTTCGTCTTCATCTTTTTTTGCAGATGGTGTGATGTTTGCTTCCATAATTTGCTGGTATCTAAAACAATCCATTCTTCCCTCGACCAGTGAATTGTTCCTCATGCCACAGGCTGCAACACAAGCCCAGAACATGATCTATCAGCCCCAGTGCTTAACATTTGTTAATTTTATTAATAATCTTTTTTATGACATTCTGCTCCCTCTCATCTCCAAATAATACCTTCACTCAAGTCAACAGAACTTGTTTCCAAAATGCCTCAGGCTTGTTCAAATGTCCATTTGCAAATTTCTGATGCTAAACTTTGAAGTAAGGATGGAGGAAAAGAGGGGGTTTGATTTTCCTTTTAAGCAATTCCACAAGCAGTTCTTTCTTGGTCCTCCAGACTTCACTTAAAATGTTGAATAGAATGTTTCGTCTTAACTATTAAGTCATTCTGAGATCAGTTCATTTTCTACTTACTTAAACAAAAGAGAAATTGTGAACAAGGGTGCCCAAACTTTTTTACGCCACTGTGTGTGTGGTGTGTGTGTGTGTGTGTGTGTGTGTGTGTATGCGTG
>NC_137924.1:43752980-43770480 GCF_963457725.1 Sprattus sprattus | reverse complement strand
CTCTTCCTCTCTTTCTCTCTCTCTCTCTCTCTCTATTCTTCTCACCCACTCCACCTAGCTATTCATCTACCTAACCTTATTCTAACATCTTTCAAAGGAACTCAGCAACTACTGCAGTCTGGAGATCAGGGGCTGAAGGCTCCGCAGATCCAAATCCAGCTACAAGTTCTTCAACTTGACCTGCCAGAGATTATCGGTTAATATACTCATTTGTACCAAAACAAAGTAGAAAGACACACCTCTGCACTTTCAGATGAATCAATTAAGGGCAAACCCAAGGTGACACTGGAAGAATAACTGTGGTGCAACCGGCATGGCTAAGCTTCACGGCTCAGTATGTTCTTCTTCACCTGCTGAGATGACACTTAATTTGGTAACGTTTCCTCATAGTTAAAAGAAGGAAACACGTGTCTAGGACATTAGAGCATAGGGAGCTTTATAAAGGTAACTAGTCGAGATAAGATGGGGGAAGGTGCAGTCCTATGCATGCCCAAACCTTCTTACGGTATATTCTATTTCATGAAATTGCCCTTTTATTTTACTTGTTGATCACCAATGTATCTCTGTGTTGTTGGGTTGTGTGGGTAGTCAGTCAGCCAGGGGGTGGAGGAGCTTTGTCCGATGGAGAGCAGACGGTGTAAGGATGTTCCCAGAGTGAGTATGAGAGAACATGTGCTGTGGGCTGCAGCCTTTAGCTTCCTACAGGATCACATTTTTGTCATTTTTTCATTCATTGTGTGTGTGTGTGTGTGTGTGTGTGTGTGTGTGTGTGTGTGTCCCTCATTTCAAGTTCCTCCTGGGAGGAATGCAGATGATTTTATCTTTATTCGGGATAGAAAAGACTCCAAACGGTCTGAGGGGCCCATTTTATCCATGTAGGCTGTCCACACTGAGAGATTGTCATCATCCTTCTTCGAATCCGCTGTGCTTCCTGGGAGTATTTTGTGGTGGCAGGATAGAAAGCGCTCCTTACAGTTGGATCCCCTTGTGTGTAATAACCTGAGCATTCTGTCTCGGCAGCTCAACATCCCCAATCTAAGACTGTTCCCAGACACCGTGAGACATGAGGAAGTGTCTCTCTCCCCCTCTTTCACTTCCTCCCTGTTCTCCCGACCTCACTGCTTGTTTCTCACCTGCTTGTGAAGCTGTTAGCGTGAGCTTGTGAAGCTGTTAGCGTTAGCTTTGCAGTGTGTAGACAGTCCCTGTGCGTGCTTTGGCTAGAGAGGAGGGCACACCCATTCCTCATATCGCACTGCACCAGCGACATTCAGCACGCTCCACAGGGCCTGCAGAGAGAGCTCTGCCAGTGGGACCACACTGTCCAGCCATTGAGCTCCGTGGAGCTCCTACACACTTGGATCCGTGTCTGTGCAGTGAGCTCCGCATTGTCAGCCAGAGGCACTACAAGGCCTCTAGAGCGAGCTCTCTCACAGGGACTATGCAGAACAGGTTGAGCTACTACGGCTATATCACAGTATGTGTCTGTGTGTTTGTGTGTTAGCCAAGAGCATGTTGTTGTGTCCAACAGGATGTTTGCAAGGGTCACTCAGCTGGACGTAACCGTATGGGCGAGGGAGAGTGAAGAGAAAAGGTTAAAATCAGAGAAAGAGCAAAGCAAAAGAGAGAGGGGGCTAGGAGGAGAAAGAATATCAAGAAGATAAATTGAGCATGAACATGGCAGAGAGGACTTAAAAAAAGAACAAAAGGAGGAATGAGCCAGAAGAAAGGATGAATAGAAAGACGAGAGAAAAGGTAAGTGGAACGAACAAGTGGCATGCATATAAGGTGACCACACAAGAGAAAGAGAAAGAGAAAGAGAGAGAGAGAGAGAGGAGGAGAACTTTAAAATGAAGGGATCAATCTTCATTTGGCACCCAATGTGGTCCTCCCCTCCCACTCCCTCCATCCCTCTCTCTCCCTCTCTCTTTCTCTGTTGTAACGAAACAGACTGCACAGGGACTATAGCATACTATATATACTAATCGTATTTACATACACGTATACATACACAGAGGTACACAGCCAGAGGGAAAACAAGGTTATTGCAGAGCACCCTGACAGCAGCACTAAGAGGAAAGAAACAGCAAATAAGGTGGAATTTTAATCAAATTCACCTAAATTAAATTTACATGGAAGGTAGATAAAGAAGGAAAGAAGGAAGGAGAGAGAGAGAGAGCGAAAGGATGGGAGGGAGAGAGATAATAGATTGAGTGCGTAACTGGGTTTGTAAGTGTGTTGTTGGCAGTGGGGTGAGGAAGGAGTGGGGAGAAATGTTTTGGCTCTGGACAAGGGCCAACAAGCTGGAACAGGAAGTCATTCAAGGAGAGAAGCACACGTCCATACCCGTGTTTGTGTGTGCGTGCACACACACCCACACCAGGCCGCGCGTACACACACACACACACCAGCTGTAGTACATTCCTTAAAAATCTGTTGCTTTCCAATTACCAAGATTATTACGATTCATAATGAATTGACAAAAAAACTAAAATACATTTACACAGATAACACACTCATTCACATAAACGGCATAAACACAATACTTACATCATCAGCTAACATAAGCATTGCAAAACATTTACGTTTTTAACAAGCCCGGCAGGGCCGGGAATACCAGCAAAGCTCATTTGAACTATCAATGCTTGTTGGGTAGTCGAGGCACCACTGCGTTTACAACGGACAAACACCACAAAAAGTCAAAACAAACACCTACGCACAGTATCGTCCCATCACTCAACCTCTGACTCACACACTCACCAATGTAAGGCCTGTAATTGTCACATGCTTTCATCCTGTCATTTCAACAGGCGGAGCAGAGAAAATAACCTTTGCTCTCACAGCCATACAACAGCGTTGCCCCATAGTAAGACTGACCCTCTTGTTCCACCTAATACTGTTGGTTTATTATGTTGCCATTACTCAAGTGTTCAGCCATTGTTCTTTCAGTGCAGATTACGCGTAGGCCATCCATATAACTGCAGTCAAATTGGGTTTAGACAGGCGACCACTTAACCAACACACTATAGAGTTGTTTTCTATGGTGAAGGAATAATAGACCTCGAAGACGATGTCACCCCATTACAGAACAGAAGATGACAAAGGGGACAAAAAGAGAATGGAGAGATGAGGATCAGTCTGATACTGATCATTTAGCAAATATGGGATGTAAAGGATAGTTTTTAAATCTGTGATGTTTAAACAATTCATACGGCTTTGTATGCTGGAGGGTTCTGATATGTCAACTGTTTGCACTACTCTGCCAAAAACAAACAAGTAATTAGATATGACGTCTTCATGATAATTGAGCAAACACTGAATCGGAGAGTCAAACCGACAGAGAGGGATTGTGTGTGTTTATGTGTGAGTGTTTGTGTGTGAGAGAGAGAGAGAGAGAGAATAAAAGCAGATAGGTCAGTGGGTGATGTAGAAAGACGAGGAGAGGAGAGGAGAAGAGGAGAGAAGAGTAAGGGTAGCAGAGGAAACAGAGTAGAGGAGACTCTTCTGCAGTGATGAGAAAGAGGGGCAAAGAGAGGGACTACGAAAGCAAACCAGATCTCTCTCCTCCTTGCATGTTGTTTATCACCTCTTTGTTTTCACACACGCTCAATCTCTCCTCTTGTCTCTCTCTCTCGCTTTCTCTCAAAAACACTCTTAATGTCCCTAACCAAATCTTCTCAGCACTTTCTCAAATGATATGTCCTTATTTGGTTTCTGGAAGAGGAATGTGTTTCTCTCAAACACACATGCACTCCTCCTCCTCCTCCTCCTCCCTCCTCCTGCCCTCCACCCCACTTTCTCCCACTGCTACCCACATCTCTTCTCTTCCTCTCGAGCTCCTATCATTTCTCCATGGAGAGACTGAGGCATGTTGTTTCTATACAGTGGTTCGCACAGTTAATCACAGCTCCCAACAACTTCCTGGGAATTCCCTTCAGAGAGGAAAAGCATATGAGATAGATAGATGGAAGGAGCAAAACATAGATAGAGTGAAAAAGAGAGAAACAGACAGACAGACAGAGAGAGAGAAAGAAATTCCTGACAGCTCAGGAGACAAATATGCATCTTCCCCTCCTCAATCAGCGGATTGTTTTCTGGACAACACGGGTGTTTGACCAAGTAAGACACAGCCAACATCAGTAACAACATACGAAACAGAAACAAAACCTATATCAACACATGACCTCAAGCCAACACGACCCCCCCCCCACAGACACACACACACACCATGCACACACACTCACATTTACTCACTCACTCATGTGCCACAGAAGCATGTTCTGATTTGCTCAGCACTCCGTTACCGTAGCAATCGTCAGGCTCCTTCTGTCTTAACTGGCCGGGTCTAAACGGGCCACTGCTGACAGATTTGCCAGGTAAAGCTACGGCAAAGCAAATAGGACATAAAGCGCCAACAAGGACCTTGTGCTTCAAGAGAGAGCCAACTGTCCAGTGCATTTGCTTACACAGTTCACAGAACAGAATGTGGTTGGTCCTTAGGACACAGGGCAGTGGATGAAAAAGTGACCCTCAAGTAAGTGTGTGTGTTCCAGAACATTGTAACTAAATCCTAACCACAGTACTGTACTGTAATGTTAAGAAGGGGGAGTTGTTGTTACACAGAAAAATGCTGATCCCAAGGGTCAATTTAATACAAGCACTAATAAACACCTGACTAAAAGACATGGACAAGTGGATACGAAAAAGGTGAAATATAGCTAGTGGGGGGTCTGAGAGGGAGGAAAGAATTGCATTGTGGGCCATGGGAGGTCTAGTGTGGCTGTGATCAGTTGCAATGCTAGCAATCAGTTGACAGATAGACAGTGAGGGTGACCAGTGCTGGAACAGCATGTCCGTTCTCAAAAATCATTAAGCTCAAGGACAGCTTGCATGGTGTGGCCTGGTGTTTGTCTGTGTGTGGGTTTGTACATCTGTCTGTCTGTCCATCCTGCCTATTTGACTAATATAGTTAAAGCCAATTCAGGGTTTACACTCACTAGCTCACCCACTGCACACAGCACTCTCTCTCACACACACACACACACACACACACACACACACACACACACACACACACACTCAGACACACAGACACTCACTTTACAAATATGGAGCATGGGGAGGATCGTTTTTTTTATAACAGAGATGCATTTATCATTAATAATTTAGTGAGATGCATGGCAAGCTATTTTAACAAAAAGTATATTATCATTTTAACCGTATTACTTGCTTTTTAGTATCGGCAAATCCGGCCTTCATAAAGACAATCTGCATAGAACCGAAAAGCATGTGGTTGACTTCAACCCTGCCATAAAACTGTGGTGGGTGACTAATGGACTAATGCTGACATCAACACACACACACACACACACACACACACACACACACACACACACACACACACACACACACACACAACTTGACTCAAAGGCACCAATGGCCACTTATACAACAATGGTGCTATCATTAGGTGGAGTGTAGGGCAAGAGGCCAGAGCCAGGGCTCCTATTTTAGTTTAATGTGAGTCAACTTAAGGCCCTTCAATCAAACAATAAGACTGGAAGTTTTTTTTTTTTTTTACAGAAACTGAACTGGGTAAAGGCGGTATTCTCGTTTGGTTTCTTCTCCAACACGCTTCTACACACTGGAAAGCATATGCATGGGCGCGCACACACACACACACACACGCACGCGCCCCCACACACACACACACACACACACACACACACACACACACACACACAAGAGCTCGTTGCCAGGAGAGAAACTACGCGGAAGAATACGCTTCTTAAGTACGAATAGTGAGATCGTCCCCCCAAAACAATGCATTCGTTTATGTTGACTTTCCAGCCAAACAATTCATCTGTCGATATCAACGATTTTGGCAAAACAGAAACGTCCGGGTTTGACACTCCGCAACAAGGTTAAGTCACTTCAGTGTGTATATACGCCGTTGTAAAACAATACGGTAACAACATTTACAGTAACAACATTTTAGAGCGAACAACGCGGAAAGAAGGTTAGAAGAAAACTGTCCTCTACATTTCATCGGAAGAAAAACTTGCTGGACAAGAATTCAATAGATATCAGACACCGCTTGGTTGCTTGTTCGTACCCTCTGGTGTCAGTCGTTTGCAATTCCCTGGTAAATGACTACGAGTTGTTAACATGATAGCCCTGGTGTCACATATCACAAATCCGATTACATCAAACACAGTCTAGAAGTTTGGTTTTGGTGTTTGCGGGAATTCGGTGTATTGCTTAATAGACGTAAAACACCACACAATCCACTCACCTCATCCCATTTGATAAATTTGCTTCCCCGTTTCAGTGTTTCGTGGACAGACACCGGTTTGAGTTGCAAAGCGTGAACTCCCGGCTTCGCCCCAGCCATTTCTGCACTAGCGACGGGTGGCAACGCCTCTGTCTTCGGCGTCTTGCCCTGGTCGGCACCCCACTCCTTGAATGTAATATTGTTTTTCCGGGGAGAGTTCGAACTTGCTTAACGCTTTGTGTTTTCTGTTCAGGCCACACTCAGCAGCGCGAAGAAAACCTGCAAAATCACTCAGTTCAAAGTCACACATCCAGGGCACAAGGGGCGACGAGTGGCGAATGGCGCTGCGCAGTTGATTGGAGTTTATGATTCCATGCACTGTTTATGTTTATCCGTTTATCATGCCATAGAGAGCTGAATTGATCTTTTCCTTCCTCCCGTCCATCCGCTCTCCAAAAGTTGTCCTTCTTTCCACACCTTCGAAGGCTTCTCGAAACTTTCACTTGACTTTCGTCCTCGCCAGAGTCTTCTCTTCTTTTTCCTTCATGTTTTCTAGAAATAAGCGAGTGAGAGGGGGAGCGAGAGAAGGACAGGGAAGGAGAGAGAGAGAGGGAGTAAGGAAGTGAAGGGAAAACGAACAGTCGGGGGAGTGTTTTTTTTAGTCTACTTTCAGACGGGCATTGAGACGTTGTCATTCCATTCTTCTTTAAGAGGCGTGTTCCTCGTGCATGAGTATAGGCTATGGCGGGATTAAGCACGCCAAAAAACGCAAGGGTAAAGAAATTGCCAAATATTTTGAGCAATTCTCTTAAAGGGCCAGTTTGGAGCAACGTTTTGCGGGGTGATTTCAACTTCACCACCCTAAAAGAATGTCAAATTGGCTATGACACGTGCAGAACTAGATTTACATCACATACGGAATTTCTAAGAGATTTAGCTATGGATAGGCCTATAATTTAGTGAACCAAAATTGTTGCTGTCTCATGAAAGAGTTCCACTCGGCGAACACTACAATGTTACAATTAATGACAGTGGATTAAAAAAATAACTTTTCCCCTTTGTATCATCTGCATTGGTTTGTTAATTTGAAAGTTTACTTTAGTTCACTGGAATTCGGCCAAGTTCCGTCAGCTAATTGGCAGTAGGCTCCGAGAACGTCCGTCAGAAAAGACAACTGTACATGATGTAGCTCTTACAGTAGTCATGTGTGTTTCAACAGGTATTGACATGTTCAATCAATCTATTCTGCCTATGTGGCAAAAACACTTTCTGGTAGTTCATTGAGGTGAAATTGGCATGGTGAAACACAATTATAAAAGGCGTAACTGATCTTAAAGCAGTTGTGTGTTTAATAAACAAATGTGCGACGAGTCTGTTTTCAACAGTCAGCACTGCAGCTGTGAGGACTGAAAGCCACGTAAACCCGTCTCTCAATGGGCGCTGCATTCCTGGGCGACCTTGTGCACTTGACAATTCCGTCAGCGGCACTGGGGGAAAAAAATGACCTGTGAAATTTCGGAGCTGTCTACACCTGTGGATATGGGTTAACCCCCGCTCCACCCTGCCCCACTCCACCGCTACCACCTGGATATGGTCTTCCTCAGACGCCAAATAGTCTGCTTTCAGATGGTTCTTTGATTTAAAATATAACCCTTAACTGATTGTGAATGCATTGCGCAACTGAAGACAAACCTAACATTATAGGTCTACCAGATTTATATTCTGTAAATTACAAAATTGTTAGTGTAAGTTTACATTATTATAGTTTACGATATTCACAGTTCAAGGTTCAGTGAAATATAAAAATGCAGACATACCACCTCAACACTCCTCGATAAGCATCATGTTCTCCCTGTTTCTACCCTGTGAGATACAGCTGTAGGCACTATGACTGTTCTCATTGTATCTCTTGGCTGTGGTTTAAAATAGCCTACATTAGAGCTTCATGCGCCATACGAATGGGACACCAGAGGGGGGCTGTCAAGACAGGCACTTGAATGATGAGAGTGAGAGAATAGAATATAGATGAAGAATAATGACCACTTAAAGGCGACAATCGCGAGGGCTGCAAAAGATCAGTTGGTAAGACTTGACTGGCCCACAGGTAGGCTATCTCTTGCGTTTTCTCTGTCCTTTCCACCAGTTATTCATTTGTAAAATCGTCCAAGTTACATCAATTCACTGCCTCGGGTCTTTAGGGGTGGTCAAGCAAGTCTGAATGAATGTGACTTCAAACTGCTGTGCCCCTAGCGCGTATGACCCCATTACCTCCTTTAATGATTTACAAAATTACATGATCATGTTTACCTCGTCCAGATCTCTGTCCTTGTTTTTAATTAAGGCATTGTTTCTTTCACTCTCTCCTTCCTTGTATTAATGAAAGAGTCCTGACTCAGTCAACAGTAGCCGGGGTGTGTGATCACGTTACTCCGTAAAAAGCAAAAATGTTGGCCGGTGGCAAAGAGGGAAAAGGCTTCAAAAGCCTCATTGTTAAAACACAGACGTCCTTGTGTTGTCTACGCGTGCCTTGTCTAATAGGAAGAACTATCCACTTCCTCCCTCTAGTGGTTATTAGACAGCATTACCAACTGTTGTTATTTCAGCCGACTGGATGTTAAACTAACTTGATCATGACTTCATGAAGTTCGATTTGTTGTCCAATGACTCGCTTAAAAATCTGATGAATCAGCTACGAATTAAATACAAAAACACAAGATATGTATAATAGATCACCACTGTAATCACTCATTTCATTACCCCATTTACACCCGAATTCCGGAAAAGTTGGGACGTTTTTTAAATTTGAATAAAATGAAAACTAAATGACTTTCAAATCACATGAGCCAATTTTTGTTCACAATAGAACATAGATCACATAACACATGTTTAAACAGAGAAATTTTACAATTTTATGCACAAAATTAGCTAATTTCAAATTTGATTCCTGCTACAGGTCTCAAAATAGTTGGGACGGGGGCATGTTTACCATGGTGTAACATCTCCTCTTCTTTTTAAAACAGTTTGAAGACGTCCGGGCATCGAGGTTACGAGTGTCTGGAGCTTTGATGTTGGAATTTGGTCCCATTCTTGCCTTATAGGTTTCAATGTATTTTTTTCGATTAATGATGTGCCACATGTTCAATAGGTGAAAGATCTGGACTGCATGCAGGCCAATTCAGCACCCAGACTCTTCCAGGATGAAGCCATGCTGTTGTAATAGCTGCAGTATGTGGTTTTGCATTGTCCTGCTGAACTACACAAGGCCTTCCCTGATATAGACGTCGTCTGGAGGGGAGCATATGTTGCCCTTAAACCTTTATATACCTTTCAGCATTTATAGTGCCTTACAATACATGCAAGCTGCCCATACCGTTTGCACTTATGCACCCCCATACCATCAGAGGTGCTGGCTTTTGAACTGAACGCTGATAACACGATGGAAGGTCTCCCTCCTCTTTTGCCAGGAGGACACGGCGTCCATAATTTCCAACAAGAATGTCAAATGTGGACTCGTTGGACCATAGAACACTATTCCACTTTGAAATAGTCAATTTTAAATGAGCCTTGGCCCACAGAACAAGAAGGCCCTTCTGGACCATGTTCACATATGGCTTACTTTTTGTATGATAGAGCGTTAGTTGGCATTTGCAGATGGCACGGCGGATTGTGTTTACCGACAGTGGTTTCTGGAAGTATTCCTGGGCCCATTAAGTAATGTCAGTGACACAATCATGCCGATGAGTGATGCAGTGTCGTCTGAGGGCCCGAAGACCACGGGCATCCAATAAAGGTCTTTGGCCTTGTCCCTTACGCACAGTGATTTCTCCAGTTTCTCTGAATCTTTTGATGATGTTATGCACTGTAGATGATGAGATTTGCTAAGCCTTTGCAATTTGACATTGACGAACATTGTTTTTAAAGTATTCAACAATCTTTTTACGCACTCTTACATAGATTGGAGAGCCTCTGCCCAGCTTTACTTCTGAGAGACTCGGCCTCTCTAAGACATCCCTTTTAAAGCTCATCATTTTACAGACCTGATATCAATTACCTTAATTAGTCGCCAGATATTCTCCCAGCTGAATCTTTTCATTTTTTTTTGCTTTTTCAGCCATTTGTTGCCCCCGTCCCAACTTTTTTGAGACCTGTAGCAGGATTACCTCATTTAGTGGATAAAAGTGTCAAATTTGTCAATTTAAACATTTGTTATGTTATCTATGATCTATTGTGAATAACATATTGGCTCATGTGATTTGAAAGTCATTTAGTTTTCATTTTATTCAAATTTAAAAAACGTCCCAACTTTTCCAGAATTCGGGTTGTACTTCGGCTTCTCTCATGTACTACATACTATACTACCTGTTACCATATATTATGACAGTTGTTAGTTTCCCACTTTGCTGGAGTCCCATTCATGATAGCAGTCACCTAGGGTCAACTGGTACCTTACCAGCACCTGAACTGATAGTGTGAGATATATAGAGATGATTAAAACAATATAACAGGCATAGTACAATCGTATTGTTGTAGAGTTCAATACTGTAATGATGACGTACTGATGCTTTACATCAGCATTCGATTGTTTAAGCACAGAGATATGTCCCTTCCAGTTGTTTGTATGGAAATCCTGTTTGTAATTCGGCCCCACTCACCTGTTCAGGTGGGCCCTGTGTATATGTCAATTGTAGCAAGCCTAATCCCTAGCTCCTAATCCACTCATCATGTAATTTCTCACAAATTCCCCCGGCTTCCCCAATTAGCATCTCTCTCCCCCTCCCTCTCTCCCCCTTTATCTCTCTGTCTGCATCATTGTCATTAGAGATCTGGAAGTAATAAGAGTTCTGTGCTAAATATAGGTCATTTTCACCCTCAATTCCTCTGCTATCTCCCTCTCCGCCTCAGTCTCTCTCTCTCTCTCTCTCTCTCTCCCTCTCTCGCTCTCTCTTGTTGTTGTCATTCCACATGAGGCCACTCTCAGCAGTGGCTGGGGGCATTCCTGTCCCCAGTGTGACATTTGATTCTGTCTACTAAACATAATGGCTTGGCATCCCAGCTCTTCTCCCTTGCTTAATGTTAAACTCATAGTTTACCACGAGTAATGAGTATCTAAATTCTTTTGGTTTGCTCTTTACCTCTGTGGTTTCAGACCCTTCAGCACAAGCCACAAGTATGTGAATGTCACCAGTAACATCAGCCAGGTGGCAGTATTGACATCGAGAAGTGATCGCAACAACTTGAAAATGTCTGGCTGACACTCAACAACAACACAAGCTGCCAAGCTTTGTTTTTAGAATGAATGTTTTTGTATTTATTTTAGGGACAAATTGTAATGATGTGCCTGGACGGATGCCAGCCGTCATTACCCCAGAGGCTGTGAGAAGTTGACCTTTGAACCCTTGGATTCCCAGTTGGTTGCCTGCGACTGTTGCTGATGGAGTGAACTACGGGTTTGTGGGCGAGGAGATTAAGGAGCAGATTTGTGTGTTAAACTCGTCTCAGGCTTAGGATTGTCCTCTTGAACCCTCTCCCTCTTTCACACAAACACATACACATACACACAAACACATACACACACATACACACACACACACACACACACACACACAAACACATACACACACATACACACAAACACACACACACACACACACACACACACACACACACACACACACACACACACAGACACACACACAGACACACACAGACACACACACACACACACACATTTTCTCTGTCCCCAACTCACTCTCTCTATTGCCTTCTAACCATTAAGTCTCTGGCAGAGATTTGGCAGCTAAAGATGCACCCACTGACTTATGTAAACCTCATCCTAAAAATCAGACAGTGTTTGCTGTCTCCCATCGAGCTGGCAGAAGTAATGCAAGGTCATTCTGAAACCAATGCAGACATGTTTAGACTGACAGTTCCTCCTTTGCTACCTCTATAACACCAGTCCTATACAGTTAATCTACTTTCACACACAAAGCCTCAGCCCTGCATTCTAACCATGCTCTGTTAGTACGTAATGCAGTCTATGACCATGGGAACAAAGACGCATGAGAACCTCACGTGCGTCACACACTGTATTTAATACACACATCTGAATACACATGTGACCTGCACACATAGTCTGGCATGTCGTTTTCCCCAGCCATCTCAATATCTTAAATATTACATGCTAGCATTTCAATGACCCCTGTCCCTTGTTTGGCTGAAAAAGGTCTCCATGCCAAATTTGATCAAAATGTAAATGTCAGTTATCTGTGTAATCTGTAAAATGATGAGACTCAAGCTACCTTTTTTACATAATATTCAAATATTATTATATCGTGACAGTTTTAATTCATTTTGATAGATGGGACATTCCAGATGTGTGATTATGCATGCGTCTATGCATGTGTGTGCGTCTATGTACAGTTCACATTCAAAGTGTGTTGAATTAAGCATGTCTGGGCCTATTGGACTGTAAGATCTAGACGCTGTGCACTAAATTATTTATCCTTGTATCTTTCTGGGTTATGCACACACCTCCGGAGCAATGTCGCCTGGGTTGTAAAGGCTCTGCAGCCAGTTGGTCCAACCAACATCTAGAGGTTACTGTATTGTGGTCTTCTATTAGTTTGTAGAGACGAGGCTCAAGGCTTTGCCAGTGTGTCTCCTCAACACACTTTGCATGCTACTAATTAAAAGTTTCGGCTTCTGTCCCCAGGGAATCTGTCCCCTGCTGTGAAGCACACAATAGGCATGTCGCCCTAGACTAGAGGAATGTTGCTACTCCACTTGAAGACCTGCAGCTGGCATTTCTTAGCTGTTAAAAGTTCATGGAGTTTTTTGAGCGTTAATACTTTACCCCTGAGGTAAATCGAGAGCTACTACCTTTAGAACTGGAAACGCTAGTTGTTGTGAATCATTTTAAGCACATTATGGGTGTTCAGTGATTTTTGGGTCCAACGGTTTCTGTTGTATTTTGTTGCATCAATCCACCTGTAGTCTATGCCACTGATACTCACATGTGTAGTCATGTAGTTCAGAATCTGAAATGAAGATGTAGGAAAATATGTAATGGTTTCTGGGTACCGCTTAATTTTTTTTTAGCTAAAAGCAACCAGGGAAAGTTGTCATCAATGTTAACAGTTGTGATAATATTATTTTCTAAAACATAAAAAAAAGTCCAATTAAGTCTGAATAACCAGGTTGTGTGAAAGCTATGAAGTGAGTGTGGACATATGTGCCTTGAGCCTACTTACTGCCAGAGAGAGAGAGAGAGACGGAGAGAGACGGAGAGAGAGAGAGAGAGATATTGTGGGAGGAGGGGGTGTATTCGCACTGCAGCATTCAGCAAGGGAGGCAAAGAAGGAAGGCAGACGAGGGGAAGAGGAAGACAAAACCAGATCGGACAGGAGAGAGAAGGCTCGTTAACCGGGGGTTTAAACTAATATCTCTTTATTGTTAAAGTAAGTTGCCTTTATCTTGAACTTTTTCGAAGTTGTTCTGACCGGAAATCCTTGCCGACTGAATGTGTAACTCCCCTTAGTTATAACTGAATACAAACCCATGAGGAACGGCTGAATTGACTGAACTAAACGCAAGAGGTAGGCTTCTTTTCAGCTTCAAATCAGAGACCGATTTGAAGCAAGGACTCTGTTATGCTGTCTTGGTAAAATAATCTATTAAAAACGCAACTCTACACATGTATCGTATATCCTTAACTGTAATTCTAAACGTGTAAAGTTGCCCAATGCCATGCAAATTTGCATGTCGCGAACAATAGCACATTTGTAGCGGTATTTTAAACCACGGTGACCAGCACACCGTTACGGGGAAGAAAAGAACACCTCCGAGTTTGCACCCACAGCACCCAAAAGGACATTGACGGACTATGGCGGCGGTAACAAGCCCGGAATCAAGCCCACAGCCCCGCGTGTACTTCCAGACGCCTTCTGGTACCGAGGAGGTACCCGAGATTCCAGTTCGGAAGCAGGGAAGGGTGACCGTGAAATACGACCGGAAAGAATTAAGGAAGAGACTGAATCTGGAGGAATGGATTATTAACCAACTAACGGATCTTTACGACTGTGAGGTAAGATGTGGCGGAAGGCCAGCAGGTATCAAATTAAATTATAAACCGACAGATCATTACCATACAGTATTCTGATGTGCAACAATGTGGCATGCCTTGTCGTGTTGATAGTAATAGGTTATGCTTTGAGTAGGCTAGCCCACGCTTGCCTAGGCTACCGTGCTTCGATTTTAAGCTATCATATTTCTGTTTAGCGCAACGAAACTGCCGCAATAGGCTACCTGTGACAGCTGTACTGTTTGATGACATAATTGCTAAATCAATCCGCGTCAGTCAAAATAATGTTGCTCTCTCACATTGTAAACGGGACGTGGACGTGTGAATTTAAATACCCATTGACCCACATTCTATTCCAAGAATCCTACAACAACTTAAGAGTGGTCGAGTAGCTTACTTGGTGGGAGCAAATGGTCTTCTATCCGGTAGCAATTGAGTAGGGAATAAGGCATTGTTTAGCCACAGCCGTTTACCTGTCGGCTCCATTGTTCAAATCAACACGGGTAATATGTTCAGTCTGTGGATAGATCAAACCACTGAAATGAGCAGTCAGGGCTCAACGACTCATAATCCAATCGTATTATTATTAGTGTATAGCTGTGTACAGAGACATTTAATGTATGACTTGTGGTGTTTTAGTTTGCTTTCTTTTAACGGAGAATGGTGAATATTGTACGGCCAATGGCGCGTTAAATCGGTGATGCTGCCAAGGCTTTTTTAAGTAATCATGGACCAAAGGTGACAAACTACCGGTGGAAAAGGCCGATCGCTAGTCGTTGACAAAAGAGCTGAACATGTGGTGGAGACGAAGCTTTTCTCTCTCTGACCCCCTCCCCCCTTTTTCCTCAATGCTACACTATACCGATCACAAAACTGACCTTCTTAAAGGCGCTTCCTACTAAATGTTTTTATTATTAAAATGGACTTACAACCCCCCAGCCTTCGGTAGAAAATATGTAGCGGTCTTGGATGACGATAGCGATTCTATTTTTCAGAAATTACTTCAAAAAGCCAATAGGTTGGGCACGACATTGGAGAAAGCAGACGTGGCATAGTGCCACATGCTTGCCCAGCTGGGGCGAGAGGAGAGTCGCTTCCCAGTGAAAAGTCGTTTTTGGCGGCGTCCCCCACCTACACAGCTGGGAAGGACGTGGGTTGGTCTTTCTGTAGAGGGAAAACTGGAGTAGCAGTGCGCTCCTTGAACAACAACGGAGACGTGGCTCCGAGAGAAAGAGGGAAAGGCCTTGTAAGTGAATAGAGGGAGGAAGAGTGGAGTGGAAAAAGGAAATCACGGAGAGAGCGCCAGAGTGTGTTCTCTTTATGCAACACGTGCGCTTTTGTTTGTAATGGATCTGGTTGGCACAGGCGTCTAGGTTCCTTCTGTCAGATTTCCATGAGTGGCCCATTCAAATCAATTTAGAATGATAGCATATTTACATATGTTCCTCAGGGAATCACAGATTACAAACAATGGTCGAAAAACTATTAGGTTTATGGTCACAGAGGACTTGAATAGAACAAGTAAACCAAACTCAAGTAGAATATTAAAGAGAGAAGTCAACCTGAAAAACATGAGAGCCATTTGCAGGAACATAGAGGTCCGAGGATAGAGAGCGAGCGCATTATGATGGGAGGAGAGGAGAAAAGACAGCTGCAGTCTCATTCCTAGGCCCGAGAATCCATTATGGTGTGAGGTGGGCTTTTCTCCTCTATGTAAACACACTCACCCACTGTTTTCATGCCTGTGTGAAAAGCATGTCTCATACCATCAGAGAGCCAATTACTTTTCAGTGTTAAGCAATTTAGCAAAAATAAGCACCTCCCAGTAGCTTGAACATTTACAAACATGTTTAGGTAAGCCAACAATGGCCGACTTATGTTTGACCAAATCATCTAATCTGTTACATGTGATGAACTCTGAAATCTCAGAAGACTAACTGAGTTAACTTGCACAGCTGGTTCACTTCCTGCCCTGTTTAATGAGTCAGCACATTTTTGGAAGTTTTAGAAGAACCACAAGAAAAAGAGTAAGGAAATGGCAAAATATGGATATTGTGACCATTAATATTTTTCTAACTGTATGAAAGAGGCTGATCAACTCTCTCCCTCTTTCATATATATATATATATATATAATATATATATACTGTGTGTGTGTGTGTGTGTGTGTGTGTGTTTGTGTGTGAAAGAGAGGAAAATATATTGGTCATAAAGGAGTTAGAGGCAATGAGATAGCACAGACATGAGTAACAGCTTACAGGAAATGCCAGTCAGTCAGAGGAAGTGAGTTTGTTATGAGTCCCAGCACATGCCAACCTTAAAAAACCTGCCCTGCTCCTCAGTGTGTGTGCATACCCAAAAACATCTCCGTGCTACCTGATGTGTCAACCTCCACATAACTCAGTGTCATGTGTGTGTGTGTGTGTGGGGATATGTGTGCATGTGAGCTTGTAAGCTTTGACATGCAGTATGTTTGCTTGAGAAATTACTCAGAACAGTGTTTAGCACCTGTGATCTCAGCTTCCTTATGTTCAGAGAAACCACACAGACACACATACCGGTGTATGTGTGCTTGTACATGTGTGTGTTTCTGTGTGCGTAGGATGTTGGGCTTGATCTATCACGGCATCGGCCTATCCAAAGCTGTAACACTGATATAACGATTCAAATGGAATTCAAAACAGGCCCACTTTGCATGACCAGTGCAACTCCGCTCCCACCAAACGAGGCCAGTCTGTACAGTAACGCTGTTACACAGAAACAACCAGCCGAAAAAACATCAATTGAAGATTTAATGGCATGACTAGTCACCATTGCCTAATAACTACAGAGATGTTTTACTATTTAACCAGAAGTATTCTGCCATAAGGTATGTTCTCGTTTGTAGTCTGAGGTGTAATCTGACTGTGCAAGCGTTATCGTGGCCTTGAAACAAAGAGGAAGCCACGCAGACCTCAAAGCCCTCTCCATGAGCCAAACTTCCTCCCTTGTCCACTGCACACCTCTCTTTTGGGGTGCTTACTTTCAGCAACAATCGAGCCGCTCGACCTCTGGCCCCCCCCCCCACCTCTTGGTTCCTGCAGCGGCCCGTTTCCCTCGTTGCAGAGCCAGCAGACTCCCCTGTGGTGTCGGGAACAACAAGCTAATCGC
>NC_137924.1:43727980-43747980 GCF_963457725.1 Sprattus sprattus | reverse complement strand
CTCTCCTCCACAAGACCAGATCCTGCCGGTCCAGCTGCCTCCACAGGCCCACTGCTGTCTGTCACAATGTCAGCCCTAGAGGGACGAACACTCACAATCATGTGAACACACACACACACACACACACACAGTCATACACACACACACACACACACACACACACAGTCATACACAAGGAGTCATACTCACTCACATATATACACTAACACACACACACACACACAAACACATACACACAAAACTGTCATGTATTCCGTACGTTTTATTCATCAGAGCCTCTCCAGAGACTGCTGTAATGTGTGTTGTTGGAGAGGACTGATGGCCGGAAGAAAGCAAATGAACTGAAGAACCATCATAAAAATGCACAAGTCGATAGTGGAAGGAAGAGAAAGAGAGGGAGAGAGAGTGCGAGAAAAAAAGGGCAAAAAACAGTAGGCGTGTAGCAGAGGGAGGAAGAAAATGGAAAGCTTACTCTGTACTTTTCCACTGCCCCTTCCAGTGTGTCTCTGTGTGTGTCTGTGTGTGTGTGTGTGTGTGTGTGTGTGTGTGTGTGTGTGTATGTGTGAGAGAGAGCGTTTGTGTGTGGGTTCGCATTTGTGAGTTTGTATGTGTGAGTTTCTTCCTATAGTGAGGATTTAACTCAGCCTCTCACTGCCTTAAGCTTGCCCCGGCTTATAAGTAATCAGACATTCAGTTTAGGTGTCTGGGATTCTGAATGACTTCTCTGGCTCTTGTATGGCATCGTCCCTTCTCTTCCTGTCTCTTTCTTCTTCTGCTATTTCTTTTTCTTTCTTTCTTTCTTTCTTTTAGTTGTTCTGCCTCTTGTATGGTATTTCTTCTCTCCTCCTTTTTCTTTCTTTCTTTCTTTCCACACATCTCTGTCTCCATGCCAACATGTGGGCCCTGGCTGCCTGCTCTGCTCTGCGTGGCTGCTGTTCCACTCTCTGCTCCAGAGCTCGGCAGACGGCTCACGCGGCACCGCCAACCGGACCGCCGTGTCGAGTCGCCCCTGCCACGTCTTGGCGCTCGACGTCTGGCACGAACTATGCCAGTTATGCTCCATTTGTTCCAGTAGTGTGTGTGTGTGTGTGTGTCACCATCACTTCTATCAGCCCAACTGGTCGCCCTCGCGCTCTGCTCAGTAGTTGATAAGATCCAACACGACACAAAGCGTTCAGTTCTCCTCCATGGAAAGCTCTGTTGAATCAGTCTCTCACATAAGACCCAACGTGCTAAGGCTGATAAAGCCTCTATCATAACTTGCAAAATTGAGTTTAGCATTGTGTATTACAGCTTCTAGAGCAATATGCAGTTGTGCTGGCTTCATGCTGAATTGCTTATTGGGCTGACATGCTTGTACCAGCTCCCATACTGTGTTTCATTATGAAGGAAGGGGCCCTCTGTGGTGAATGTTGTTTTCCACATATAAGTAAAGTGAGGGTATGGCACAAACCAGGGGAACACAACACAGACACGTCCAAACTGATTTTGCCTTCAGCGTATGAGGGTTTTATCAGACCATATCCTCTCTCTCTTTCTCCCCCCCTATTTCTCTGTCTGTCTCTCTCTCTTTTGTCTCTAGTCACTCTTTCTTTCTGTCTCTCTCTCTCTCTCTCTCTCTCTCCCTTGGCCTCTCTCTCTGTCTCTCTGTATCTCTCTCTCTCTCCCTTGGCCTCTGTCTCTCTCTCTCTCTCTCTCTCTCTCTCTGTCTCTCTCTCTCTCAAACAAAACAAACAAAAACAAACAAACAAGGCTGACTGTAGTCAGTTTTTATTTTGCACAAACAACACACAGTAACACACACGTGCATATACAGTGGCGATCAGGACACACACAAACACACACACGCATACGTAGGCCTGAGGTCGCAGTGAATTTTTCCTCCGCATTTCACCCATATCTCTCTCTCTCTCTCGTCTTACCTGATCTTCCACCTGCTATCTTGCCTCATTTCCTGTGAGCTAGTTCTAACGTGTGAAACACCCATCCTTTGTTTGTCTGATCATTTTCCATTCCATGTAGACTTGGTCATGTGTGTTATACTAACACCATGTTAGTATGTTATGATAAATGTGTACAGGAAGTGGAAGTTGATTGAGTATGTCCGAATTTTGGTCAGCTTAATGCAGACTTGATGGTCTCCACATCAAAGATTAATTCATAACCTGGTTTTGTTGCTGTGACTGAAAAGTTAGTTAGTTTTTAAAGGGTAATGTCCAGCCACACGTACCACCTGATTATTGGTCTCACTCGGCATGTGACGGACTGTCTAGTACATGTTGCTTGCTTAGCTGGAAACACTGGTGGACAGTGCAAGTTGGTCACAAGTCATTGGCGCTCTGATTGCACGCATGAATCAGTTTTATCTCCGTGCCAGGTCGAGCCAATCATTAAGTTACAAAACAGAGACTTATCACCCATCCTTTTAAACGATTCATTTCAGAATAAAAGTCAAACGAAAAGCGCACTCCTGTGCTTTGCATATTGGTCAACTGGCCAGTTTTGCTCAAAGTAGGCAGTGCATGGCCAAGTTTAGTTGTGTGGTACCATGCTATATACAGTCTGGTGAGACTACCCGCCTTTCTTTTGAAAAGGTTACCAATATGTAGAGGGAAGCAGACCTGTATGAGGGGAACTGTTTAGTTCCTCTTGAGTCAGAACACTGAAGTTAATTTCAAATGCTGATATAGCATCGGTTCTGATTCATTTTGTTTCCGATTCAATCAAGCTTGAAATCAGTGTGCAGTTTTCTCATAGGAAAACTTTATATAGCTTTTCAATGCTTCAAAGAAATGGACAGAAATGTCCAAATTAAGTATTCTATTAAATATACTATTTGACCTTACACTTAAATTCTTAACTTAACTGAAAAGAAGCAGTGTTGGTTATATCTAGCTCTTTATTTCCATGCTATCTCCTGTTAGCACCAGTTGCTTGTGATCACTTAAGCCCCATGTCACTTAAGTATTTGAATTAGAGTTTCTTTGGAACATATTTTGACCAAGATTATTCAAAATATGTGCCACATCACACACCTTACTAATGAGCCCCTGTAATCCTTCCCAGAAATCTTAATCCCCAATATAAGACTCATAGATATTGCTGGAGCAGAATGCTATTACTATGGGCTGTTGTTGTTGCTACACAACAAAAAAGGCCACCTCTCCTCTGAGGGCCTCTGGAACCTCTCTGTCTTAAAGGTGGTGTGGTGGAGAAACCAGACGGTTTCTACCTTGCCTTCAACACACACACACACACACACACACACACACACACACACACACACACACACACATAGAGCTCCTCTTCCTTGGTGGCGGGCGAGCCTTGGCCATGTGTTCCAGTATGTGGGTCATGGCAGCGTGTGAGTTGAAAATGACCCGCTCCCATACTGTCACATCTCATCCATGCTGACTAGCTGGCAGCCCGCAGACAGACACACACACACACACACACACACACACACACACACACACACACATGCGCGCGCATGAATACACACACACACACAGATTGTCACACCCATCATACAGACAGCATTGCCTCGCCACCCCGTCTGCTAAAAGAAAAAACCCAGACCAAGCAGAATCAAGATGAAAACACACACACACACACACACACACACACACAGAGTTCTGTGTCGTCTCCAAACCCAGTCAGATGCACTCAATGCACAGATACACAGTCACTCAAAACATGCACTTATTCAGGTGTGGTTGAGGTGAGGTTGAAATGGCATTTAGAAGGAACCACTGAGGTGTAGGATTACCTCCAGCAGATTGCACGCACACACCCACCCATCCACACACACACACACACACACACACACATACACAAACACACACAAATGCTTGGAAGGTATGCTATGATAAGAGCTTTTTTCCATCACCTCCCCTGCTATGCGAGATGAGCTGTGATGAAGAGCATCCATTGCTAAGAGGGTGGTCTCCATCCATTGCGTTGTTGGATTGACTTAAGCTCTGAGAACGAAAGCGTGTCATTGCCTCCGCACCCGTCTCTGAAATGTAACCCCCACCACACCACACCACCACACCCTACCCTCCAATGCTCTCTGTGCCTCTTCGTCTCTCTTTGATTTGACGCTAATCTTCTGTGCTCTCGCTCCGATCACTGTCTGCCTCTCTGGCTCATTTCCTGTGCTACGCTCCTCCCTCCCTCCCTCCATCTCCTACCACTATCTTCCCCCTTCCCCCCACTCCCCCCATCATTTCTTCTCTTCCTCCCTCCCTCTCCCTCTCTCTATCCTTTGCTCCTTCATGAGTGACTGGCAGCACATGGTGCCCACATGTTGGGTTGAACATTCTTTGTGTCTCTCACAAGCCCTCTCTCTCTCTCTCTCTCTCTCTCTCTCTCTTTCACTCCTTTTTGACTTCATCCATCCCTCTCTCCCCCTCTCCCTTATTTGACAAGCACAGTCTTATTATCTTAGTCTCTTATTCACACACACACACACACACACACACACAGAAACACACAGAGAAACACACACACAGATAGATAGACGTGACGGTCACAAGAGGTGACCGCTACACACTATCACAGACACACACACACACACACACACACACACAGACAGACAGAGATAGATAGATAGACGTGACGGTGACAAGAGGTGACCACTGCACACTATCACAGATACACAGGCTCCTGCTTCGCTCCAAATCCCCAGATCCTTTAAACCCCCTCATATCCACTTAGCTTCTGCACACACACACACACACACACACACACACACACACACACACACACACACACACACACACACACACACACACACACACACACACACTTAAAAACGTCTAGAATATCTGGATGTGTTGCACATAAATGAACAGCCAATTTCCAATTTTTTTGTGTGTGTGTGTCTGTATGTGTCTGTGTGTGTCTGTGAGTGTAAGTAAACTCGCTATGTGTTTATGTGTGAGGGAGAGAGTAAAGGAGGGTTATGGCACTATCCTAAGGACATCTGTGTATCTGTCTGAAAGGAGGTCTGTTCAAGTTTCTATCAGAGTGGTTGTGAATCGCTGTGTGAATGTTCCTCTGTGTGGTGTGTGTGTGTGGTGTGTGGTGTGTGTGTGTGTGTGTGTGTGTGTGTGAGTGAGAGAGAGAAAAATAGAGAGAGAGAGAAGGAGAGAGGGTGTGTGGTGTCTTTGTAAGGGAGAGAAAGTGTGTGTGTGTGTGGTGTGTGTGTGTGTGTGTGTGTGTGTGTGTGTGTGTGTGTGTGTGAGTGAGAGATAAATAGTGTGTGTGAGAGAGATAGGGAGAGAGGAGGGCTAGGAAGAGTTGCTGAGGGAGAAGGGGAGAGCTTTGGGTAGGGGGGAACTGGGCAGGTGCAATGACAGCTGGTCTGGGCTTCTCTAACCAAGGGGGAGGAAGAGGGAGAGGGAGAGGGAGAGGGAGAGGGAGAGGGAGAGGGAGAGGGAGCGAGAGAGCGAGCGAGCGAGCGTGTCAGAAAGAGAGAGGGAGAGGGAGCGAGAGAGCGAGCGTGTCAGAAAGAGAGAGGGAGAGAAAAAAAGGGCAGGGAACGAGGGGAGAGCTGAGCTCACACTAGCACACAAGCCTAGAAATCAGCCCTTCCAGAAGTTTCTCTTTCTTTCTCTCTTTCTCTCTTTCTTTCTTTCGAGCCTCCATCACTCTACCACACAGCTTTTCCAGTCGCTCCGAGGGGGCCTGGACGGTGTTCCTGAGGCAGCCCGGCTCATCGCCCTGGTCTGTGCGGTTGGTGCGCTGCTTCTTTTATTAGCAGTGCCCTGCATTAGCACTAGCACAAGCCCCAGTGAGTCACCAAGCAGCCACCTCAGGGAGGTCAATGGGGGGGGGGGGTGCTCAGGGTTACTGTGTGTACCCACAGAAGGCATGTGGAGGGGCCTTTTTTTAGCGTGTGTGAGTAAACGGAGAGGGGGGGGGAGGCAAGAGAGTGAGAGAGAGGTGGCACAGAACAGAGGGTGGGGTAAAAGAAAGTAGTAAAGAGCGAGTGAAACGGGTTTTGTTGGCAAATGGAAAACAGAAAAGTGTGGGCGGGTAGAGGGAGAGAGTAAGACTGTCAACCAGCCTTTATTAAACAAGACAACTCTATGTAAAGAAAAGGGAGGAGGAGGAGAAGAAAGGAGAGGGAGAGAGTCAGGCAGAGAACGAGGGGAGGGAGAGGGATCTCTAGCATGTAATTAAGGGTTGGAGCTACCCGTGACTACACACAGCCATATTTTTTTTATACAAATCCAATGAAGAGCCATGTGGCCCTGGGGAAGAGAAAGAGAGAGAAAAACCATGTTGTATGTTTTGAAAGGAAATATATAACGAGTGATAAGAGGTGGCTGGATGAGGAAAGAAAAACTAAGAACAAGAGGAACTAGACAGAGAGCAAACAACATTAGGTGGAATGTTGGCAAAATTACATTGATGTTCCGTCTCACCAACACACACACACACACACACACACACTCACACACACTCACACTCACACTCTCTCTACACAAACATCTGCTGTATATCCAGTTGTTCCCACAGGACTTCTGAACAAGAGTGGCCACTGTGACAGGAACCAGGCCAAGCGCTATCAGTAGGCAGCAATGTGCTTATCATTCTGGTTATTTAAAACCACGCGTGTGTAAAAAGTATGTTTTCTCAGTCATCCATTTCCTACTCCACCAATGATGATATATGAACCAGAGTTGGTTTGTACTCATCATTATCACAGAATGTGTGGGAAACATACTGTTCAGGTCAGACACTTTTAGAATCAGCTATTCTCAATGTGTATGTAGTTCTTCAAGTGAAAATCTCAGGCAATAGAAGATTTATTGTAGTATTTTGTTTATATTTGTATGTTTCTTCTTATTTTCATGGGCAGGTAAACAAATAAACTATAACATAAAAAAAAAACCTCTGCACGTTCAGACACACGCAATACTCCACACTGCCCACTGTACTATAAAGATAATTTGAAGGAGAGTGACATCTAGTGGCAAAGTCGAGCAATTTCAACTTCCTCAGAAAGCCTCGACAATGTGCGTCATTGCCTTAATGAGGCGCCGCTCTATTTTAAACCATGTACAGCGATCCTTGGACTTAAGGGTGGAATCTGTCTGGAACCATATGTGACTTATTTTTAAAGGGACGACGTGGCGTTGGAGTACAGATGAGATAATGGCCTTTTTGCATAGCTTTTGCATGTGCTGTTTCACAGTACATCGTACTCATACTTTCATCAGAATCAGGTTTTATTGGCCAAGTAAGTTTGCACAAACAAGGAATTTGACTTGGTAAACTGGCTCTCAATGTGCTTACACAAAATATACATTACAACACAATACAAAACAAACACAATACAAAAACAAACAGTGCAATGGTCTATGAAGTTTAAGAAAGTATATACAGGAGCTGTGAATTGTTACAACAATAGTGTAAAGAAGTGGAGAGTGCAAGAAGTGCAGGGATAAATATACAGCTGCGGAAAAAATTAAGAGACCATTTAAAAATGATCAGTTTCTCTGGTTTTACTATTTATTGGTATGAGTTAAAGTAAAGTTAACATTTTAGTTTTATTCTATAAATTACTGAAAACGTTTCTACCAAATTTCAAATAAAAATATTGTCATTTAGAGCATTTATTTGCAGAAAAATGACAATTGGTCAAAATATCAAAATAAATGGAATGTTTTCAGATCTCGAATAATGCAAAGAAAACAAGTTCATATAGATTCTTAAACTACACAACACGAATGCTGTAACTTAGGAAGAGATCAGAAATCAATATCTGGAAAAACCGCATCTTTTTTGTTATTTTGACCAATTGTCATTTTTCTGCAAAAAATGCTCTAAATGATAGTATTTTTATTTGAAATTCAGTAGAAATGTTGTCAGTAGCTTATAGAATGAAACAAAAGTGTTAAGTTTACTCAAACACATACCAATAAATAGTAAAAAAAGAAAAACTGATACTTTTTTCAAAGTGGTCTCTTAATTTTTTCCGCGGCTGTATATGCTACAGTGGATAAATATGTATGCTATATATTATATATATTCATGTTTATCCAAAGTAACCTGCAGTACAGTCAATGTTTCTCTAAGCGCTACTGTGAATTACATGACTTGGTATTGTTTGATATTTTTACCATTTAAGTTGGCCTACAAAGCCAAAGAATATGTGAAATGAACCTCATTCTAATTCTGAAGTACATATTATATAGGTTGAGATAATCCGATTTACCATACATGATGTTGTAATAATGTGATATTGTATGTTGGCTGTATACTACGTTATAAGACTGGACATGTGGTTCAACAGCTGAGCACTCACTGTAAGGTTGTGTAATGACCATTAGGAAACAATGGAGCAACTGTTCCACATTAGCTGTAGATCTCTGGTGCACCCATGTCCCAAGGGTTCCTCTGAAGTTGGGCTGCACTGAATGCTTGCTTATGCAAAGGGAAACTGATCTGTGGTCTTGAATGTACTTAAATGAAAATTAATATTTTTTACTATTGTACAAAACAACAAATTGTAAGACTGTCTTTATCCATCAGACGGTCCAAACGTCATTATACAATTAGTTGGTCCTAATTGTTTTCTTTTCCACTGTGTGTGTGTGTGTGTGTGTGTGTGTGCATCAGGAGGAAGCCATTCCTGAGTTGGAGATTGACGTGGATGAGCTGCTGGACATGCAGGATGATGTGGATCGTGCCTCAAGGGTCAAGGTAGGACATCTATCCGTGTTCATTACACTTGCCTTTACCTCCAGTCAGAGAATATTTGTATCCACTGTGAGTAAGGGACTACATATACAGACTGCAACATTATGCAAGTGTTCCAACTTCCAGTAAGAAACAGTGTTGTTAATAGCTGAAGGATCATCATCTAATCTGGTCCACATGAATAATGTTGTTGAGGAAAGCACTGACAGTGTTTTGTCATGTGATCTGTCTGAGAGCCTGCCGGGCCATTTTAAGTTTGTCAATAGGCCTAGTGAATGGATTCATATTGTACATTTGAACTGCTGTATTTTAGGACATCAGGATGACCAATAACATTTTCAGACAGTATTCAAAACAGATCTAACTTCCTGTGTATTGTTTTTGTTTTCACAGGACCTGCTAGTAGAGTGTTACAAACCTACTGACGTAAGTTCTCAGTTCCACTTTGGCTAGTAAAGCACACTATTAAATATCGGAAAGTATGGCAGTGCATCCACATGCCAGTTGTGCATTGATTTGCATGTAGATGGAAGGAATAAAATATCAGTCAGTGAAAAATCTTATACTGTTTTAGTATTGCTTCATGAAGGATTATGATGAACGTATAGAGCCATCTAGGGGGCATTCTGTGCTACAACATGCATTAATTTATGATGAAACAATGTAACACCACAATGCCCTTTGTCCACGAAAGACGCAATTGTTTTTGCATTGTGTACACTAAATATTGAAAAGAGCCAATTATTTAGTTTGCAGAAAATAGGTGACATGTTTTGCACTGTACAATTGTGGACAAAAGGGCGAAAGCATTTCTAAGATTGTGGAGAGACATTTTACAGACAAAAGTAATTCTGTCTACGTAATAGATATCTTACGCCAACATTTATACTTTTATACACAGTACACAATGTGCTACCCTATGATCATCCCATTGAATATTCATTTTGTCCACATGGCAGTTTTGCCATATTAGGGAAGGTATGATGTGCATGAAGGGTCTTTGGTGTGTCGTGTTCTGTCCACAAGGGAAAAGGCTGCTTTAACGTAGGCATCAGGCAAAGTCTAGGAAAGTCCAAGCAGCCTTTGATTACGTGGACATTCTGTTCTTTTTTGCGGACTAACGGACTGTATCGGACTAAAGACCTTTCTAGCACATCATACGTTCAGTAATATAGCCTGCGGAAATCATTCCTTTTGGATTTTAGCATACGAGGTAGAGTTGAAGCAGCCTTTGCTTTCATAAACAGAGTTCATTCTGTATTTTGCCAACTCACAGAATGTATGGACCAAAGACCTTTCATACACATCATACTTTCAGTAATATAGCCCAACAGATAGTAGAACTGATAGTTATGTGAACAAAATGAGCATTCATTGGCACGGAACGATCATATTGTAGCGCATAGTGTATCTCCTGCCACAAAGTATAAATATTGGCCTAGGACATCTATTACATGGACAGAATTACTTTTGTCTATGAAATTAGTTAATTTTGTCCACATCGATGCATTTGGTAGCACAGAATGCACTTTGTCCATGAAATACGGTCCGTTACACTTGGCACCACATAATCATGCCAAACTAGTCATAAAGTAAATACTATGATCGGTTGTGACTGTTCTTCATTGCTTTTTGTCCCTCTTCTCTTCCCGTAGGACTTTGTGTCTGAGCTTCTGGACAAGATCCGCGGAATGCAGAAACTCAGCACGCCTCAGAAGAAATAAAAGCTCTTCCCTCTCTCCCCCCCTCATCCTCCCTCCCTTCCTCTGCCCCACATCTCCTCTCCTCCACTCATCCCTCGCTCTCACAGGGGCTCACTGCCCTCCCCCAGAGTTGATGGAAGGAGTGGGTGATGGCTGTGACCACATCCCAAAATCCCCCTCTTTCTCAGGTTGGGGCGAGGGGCTGTTAGGGAGAGGAGCAGGGGACGCGAATCTAGTCAATCAGATCCGATTATAAGCAGGGCTTATGTTCACCATCTCATTGTATTTTATTCTATTTTTTCTTGTTGGAATTTGTTTTTGTTTGTTTGTTTGGTTGTTTTGATTTAATTTTGAATTCATTTTGATTTAAATGTTTTGAACAGAAGAAAGCAGTTCTAAATGTTTTTTTAAATTTTATTTGAAGGTAAAATCATGTCCTCGTGTTGCTGCGCACGCTTCTGTGGTTTTTGTTTTGTGTGCGTGTGTGTGTACATTTTTTTGGGCATATGCACACACATATAGTCAAGCTGCCTTTAGGCTTAAAGGCACAGGTAGGAGAATGGACTGGTTCCTGTGTATTCGTAAATCACTGGCCAGCACTGTCTGACTCCCCAGCCAAACAGCCCTAGGAAGCACTCACAGCGGTGTGGTTGCGTTGGCCGGTGGAGAGACGAAGATGCAGCCAGTGCAGGAGAGATCAGAAAGATGAGGCCTTGATCTTTTGTTATTGTATTTATTCCTTTTATTTCCCCTTCATATGATGTGCAGTTAAGGGCTTTGTTATGACATGATGGTCTGTCATGCTACTTTGTAGTATAGCTTACTAGGAGAGGGAAAGTGGGAGATGGAGGTAGTGGAGGGATTACACACACTCACACACTCCTTTGGACACATGCATACACACAAGTATACAGATGCACGCAGAGAGAGACACAGACCACTGTTACCCTCAGGGAACTGTTAGAACGTGCTCCTTTACAACACAGCCATAGCTGTTTGGCTACACACACACACATACTGATTCATACATGTGCTTGCAGGCTCTGTCACTTTCACAGACGGTCTGTTAGTTTTCACTCCGTCTGAAAGAAATGGGACGGAGAATAAGGAGGTGAGAGATGGGGTGAGTCACAAGGTTCTGACATCACACCGAAACTCGCTTATCAATGCGCCAACGTATACCCAGACCAGCTTATTGTCATAAGTTGCTCTTGCCAATCATCTTAGCCACGATGCCATCTTCTCTAGGGGCTCAGCCAATCAGATAAAAGACTGGGATCATTGCTGTAGTTCAGGGGTCTGTGATTCTTCAGGTATCTGTTAAGTGACTGCTAGGGTTGTGTGTGTGTGTGTGTGTGTGTGTGTCAGAGGGAGAACTGTAAGGGCCAATCACTACTAAATCAGCACATGATAATCCTTCCTCACCTCCGATACTCCTTTTCTCTTCCATTCTTCATCCCTCTCTCAGCTCACTGTCACTCTCTCCTTCTCTTTCCTTCTTGTGGTGCTCATCTTTTTAGATGAAAGCTTACTGTCTATTTTTTTTTCTTTTTTTATATATCAGACGTTGCCTTAGGTTTTATTTAAGTTACACAGACCAAATAAATAGAGACATTTAATTTTGAAAAAAAAAAGTCAATTTACACAAAATGGAATCTTTGGAAGCTTTAGAGTAATAAAGAACTCTTTTTTTTATGTGGGTGATCGTTTTTTAGGAGTGTGCTTTGACTAGACCCTCTTACGGTGCATTCTTAGGTGCAATTATTAACATTTAATGGAATAGTGGGATTTTTACTGTGTACGAGCTAGTGCTGTTGATTCCTTTTCTTTTTTACTGTAAAAGAACTTCAGAAACAAGTGGATTTCATTAAAAAAGAATAAAAAACAAACACAAATACTTCTATGAAACAAACGTAGAATTGTTAGAGAAAGCTCCACAGCTGTGTTTTTGAAAACAAATGAGAATAATGTAGCAATATTATACTGTCCTGTTCTCCCATTTGTTACACTTTTATGCAACTTTAATAAAAACATGTAAAATACTTTTGTTGTAGATGAGTGTTTATGCATTGCATTTATGATTTATAACAAACGCTGCTATCAAATTGTGAATAGCAGAACTGTCTACGAGCTATAATTTATAATAATTATTATATAATAATAATTTAGCCTATTTTGTGTGTATTGTATATGTATAAATGAGTGTGTGTGTATATATATATATATACAGTATACAGTCATGGACGAAAATGTTGGCACCCTTGCACTTTTGTCAGATAATGCACCACTACTCCCAGAAAAGTGTTGCAATTACAAATGTTTTTGCATTTACATGTTTATTTACTTAGTTTGCATTGGAAAAACACAAAAAATCTGAGAAATAATGCCCAATCTGACTTTATTCCACATAAAACTCAAAAAATGTATGTAAAATAAAACGTGGTTCATTAGACCAGGCCACCATATTCTGCCACTCTGACCGGTCTGCGGCTACGCAGCCCCTTAAGCAGAAAGCTGCAATGCACTGTGTTCTGACCCCTTTCTATCACAGCCAGCATTAAGGTTCTTAGCTATTTGCTCTACAGTAGCTCTTATGTTGGATCGGACCACACGGGTCAGCACAATGAGCGTTTGGCGTCCATGACCCTGTCGCTGGATCTCTGGTGGTCCTTCCTTGGACCACTTTTGGTAGGTAGTAGCCACTGCATACACCCCACAAGAGCTGCTGTGTGTGAAATGCTCCCTCTAGTCCTTACAGTCATTTGGTTTGGCCATCACATGTTTCCTGCTTCCAACACATCAACTTCAGAAACTGGCTGTTAGCTTGCTGCCTAATATATCCAAGCCCTTGACAGGTGCCGCTGTAACAAGATAATACATGTTATTTACTTTACCTGTCATTGGTTTTAACATGATCGGTGTACTACTCTTATTTTGTCACTATGTAATATTGAAGTTGATTCCGGTTCCGAAGTAGATATAATTTTGTCAAGATAAGAGTTCTCTATTTTTAGGAGGGAAACAATTTTGCAATAACAGATACATAAAACATGCATATCATCGTCGATGAGAAGATACGTCGCCTGTTGTGAGTACTCTGTGACCTATAACATATCCTGGTGTATATTAAAAAGGTTGGAAGAGCAGACAGAGCAGGGGAAAGCGAACAGAAGGACTTCATATTGCAGCGATGATCCTGCGCCTTCTGCCGATTGGCCATCTAGAGAAGTGAGCTCAATGTTGATTGGCTACTAGTTGAATTCGATGAAGTAGACAGAATAGTGGTACCGAGGAAGTACGAGTTGTACTATACGTGTTGACAGATTATAAAGATTCTGGAAATTTCCGAACATTAATTATAATAAGGTAAGGGTTTATTTTTGTATTTTAATGGCTGTGTTTCAAATACTTAGGCTACAATTCCGATACTATTCAAAAGGAAAAGTAGATGTCCTACAGTATAGCCTACTTATCCGCTCCGCAAACCTCTATCGCCGGCATCAGCCGGACACTCGATGCATTAGGCTATAACAATGTAGTCACAATTGTATGGACATACTTGTTACAGTAGCGTAGGATAACTATCGCTTAAGCTTTTTCTAGCCTATGTCTATTCGTAGGCTATGTTAATTAATGCAAATAGAAGAAGAACAACTAACGTTACTGTTGCAAAACTAGCTGATATGAACCGAGTTTACAGCCTCCTCCCACTTGGTACATTTGTTCTGGCTTTGTAAAATATTAGTTTTCGCTGGTTACATCTGATAAAGGAGAGGCAACAATGTTACATATGGTCAGCTCCGCAGTCATGTTACAAGGGCGGCCTGGATTCTATGGCAACTCCCTACAGGACATGGATCTTGTGCTTAGCAAGCTAGTCACCTCTCATGCATAGTAGCTTATACATTTCCATTGAAACACAAGCGTCACGTAGCCTAGCCTATACTGCTCCGTACTTTATCCGGCATCTTTTCACAGCATGTTTTCAAACTTCAACTGCACAGCACTTTGGCAGTGTCACTAGTGACAACAATTTAACACGCATCCTTCAGTTCCCACAACAACTTGTAGCGCAGCAACCTTACAGCGCAATAAACGGGAAGGCCAAATATTAGGCAACGTATCGAATACACCCAGTTACAGTAGCCTAACAAGTTCATGAATGTATGAAGAGAGTGGCTTTGACACCTGTCTGAAATGTTTTTTATTCCAGAGTTTCACTAAAGAGGTTCCCTACACAATCTTGACTTCTCCTTTGTTCGTCTCATGAAAAGGCCTAAAACAATGTCTTCGAAAAGGCAATGCGATAAAATAAAATAAAAAAGTAGCCTATTATGTGAAACCTACACAGGGCCGCAGGTGGCCATTTGGGCGCCTTAAGCGGAATTGCCTTGTGAATGTTATTATTAGCCTATATGAATGTGGATCTACTAGCACAATAAAAAACATAGGCTAAACCGACAGAATAAAACGTCACACAAACGTTAACGCAAAAACTAAAGCTAATCAATCAAATCAGCTATACATATATTAACTTCTTTATTCTGTTGGTATTGCATATAACATGTTTTGCTCATCCTTTGCTACTGTATATTTGGTAGATATAAATGTAAAAATAAATGTTTCCAACTTGATGCTGTTTGATTATGTATTTTTTATGGAATATGTTGTTTAGGCTACGTTCTTATATTTTGCCTTTTTGAGACGATAAATGGGAGAATTGTTTTTGCTGTGTATGGTTGAGACATTTTGTGATGTAAACCTGACAGGCTACCATAAAGGAATGTCTATTAAATATAGCACTACATTAATAGAGTTATCTCTGTTGAGTTAAGGAGTGCGAGTGCTATACTTTAACAGATTAGATGAGATGCTTATGTTACATCTGAAGCCGGAGAGATTAAGAGGAAGGCTATCCTCACGACGGACCGTAGGCTAAAATAAGTCACCAGACACTCACGCACTTAAATGCTGGCTAGCATTAGCTTTTTGCCCCATCGACTAGGCTTGATAATCATAAGATATTTTATTTTGTAACGTTACCTACTTAAACGTCTTCTTGCCTACCATGCATTGTTAAGGCTAGTGTTCCAGTATTTTACAATTAACACGTTTAAGCATACGAGATGTAAAAGCGTTATCCTGCAATGTTTTTCTCTTCAGTTGCCTTTCCATTAAGTCTTTCGTAAACTGTTGCCTGTAGCCTTCATATCTTCATCGTTCGGGCTTGACCGGTGCAAGCAAAACAAGCCACATGCGGGGGCACCACAATCCTTCATGTTATTATTTCGTTAAAATATAGTGTAAAGCCTCAATGGGTATAATGATGTAGCCTAGTTGTATGAAAGAGAAATATTAGATTATTATTATGTATTTAAATTGTATATTCATGCGTGTACTTGTGTTGGTGCCCTACGCGTGTATGTAGCGACGGCCCTGAACCTACACTCCAGTTAAAAATAGTGAACAAATAGTGAAATAGTGAAAAAAAGAGTGAACTTGTACAAGTGTAATTAGCATGATAGGCCAACCACTTTACAGATGGGCTTAGTTTAGGCATATAGGCATACTTTCAGTTTGAACAGTAGCATAAGACATGCATAAGACTGTGTGTTGAAAAAAAAAAACATGCATAAGACTGTGTGTTGTTTTTTTACCCCAATGATTTATCTGCCAGCTTGCTGCATGTAAGAGCTAGTGTTAGAGTGTTTGTCTCTCTTCTTCTATCCCTGGATTATTCTGACGAAGATGACACCTGATGTGTAGTTTGTAATGTGACAGGTTGATCCAGGTGAAGAGGAGAAGAGCCTGTGTGTGCTGGTGATGCCGGCCCAGCCCGCTGCCAGAGAGCCCGAGGAGGACATGGAGACGGAGGGAGACTCAGAGGTGCCACAGGTGAATGGCGAGATGGAGGAGGAGCGAGAGAGGGAGGGAGGAGAGGCCGAGGAGACCATGGAGGAAAGTGGCGAGGAGCACGAGAGCGAGAGGGGGAGTGAGTCGGAGGAGAGCGAAGCAGAGGAAGAGGAGGAAGAGGAGAGCTCAGGTGACTTGAGTGGCGTAATAAAGTTTAACTCAGTGTTGATAAAGTCTGTCCATTAGCTTATTGCTTACTTGCTGTACTGGTATTTCTATCCACCCCAACTGGCTTTTAATCTTTTACAGTCAGAGGCTTACAACACTCTACTTTCAGGCCATTTTGGCTGCTGTTCATCTCGTGTGAGGATTGGAAACTAGCAATATTATAAATTGTATATGTAAGGGATTATTATTCTGACATGATTGGTGATTAAATTGAAGATGAATGGATACATTTTTTAATTACCATCTTATTGAAAAGACACAAATCTATTGCTTAATCGTGGGTTAATTCATGGTAAATGGTTATGATTTGCAATTTATGTCTTAATGTCTTCGATGGATGGCCATAGACAGATCAAGAGAGCATAAAATAATCCTGAAAATATTCCTGAATCTTACATAATATGTTCATGTAATGTAGTCACATAAATCTAGCCTCTCAATTTCCCAACCCCAACAGGGAATAAAGACATCACATTTTATCAGATGTCTTTATTCCCTGCTTTTATTAAACCGTTCCAAATGTTAAATGAGCAGAAAGGATAATGATGAATAAAAACAGAAGATCAGTGTTTTTTCTGTGGTCTGAAATACAGAGATGGATGACGAGGACTGTGAGCGAAGAAGAACAGAGTGCCTGGATGAGATGTCAGATCTGGAGAAGCAATTCCTCGAACTGAAAGAGAAGTAAGCTTCCTACTTCTGACATATGAGACATTTGTTCTGGCAACATTTCAGTGGCCAGTTAATAAAGATGAGTTCAGGTCAAGCATACTGTAAGTTGAGACTTAAAAGAGGAACAAATTAAAGGTATTGCTTAACCAACCAACTCAGAGAAGGAGTCCATCTCTCTTTATTGGGGCTGTCAGTTCTAGTGTCTCAGTTTATTTGTTTTTGAAATTTACGTTTGTGACTTGAGGACCCCTTGAAACTAAACTTAATTGAGTTTATCTTTGATAGATGAACACAAAGTGCCCCATCTGAACCATGTTGCCATGTTTTGTGGTGGTTTGTAATGTGCACATCAAGCATAATGGAAAAAAGCCAATTAGAGGGTGACCCATCTTTTAGACAGTTGTTTTATGTCCAAGCATGATAACCAGACAGACCGAGGAGTTGGCAGATAAAGTCCAGGAATCTGAGAGCCATTAACTTAGATGGACCACTGGTAGGATCCATTTCTTGACAGTAGGAAAAAAAGAGAGACCGCCTCAGTTTGTTTCCAGCAGATCAAGCCAGAATAAAAGAAGAGGTTCCGGAGATATGGGCCCACTAGGAAAGCTAGGAATGGCCCAGCAGCCTGGGAGAATAGCAGAGGGATGAGAGGCAGATGGCAGGCATAATCATTCACCTCAGGCTAATCCTGCTAGTAGGCAGACAGGAACCAGGCCTACACCACGCTGCAGCATGGGGGGGCAGTGCTGAGCAGATGACACTTTAGAACTGAGATGATTGTGGTAATCATAAGGAGATGGAAAATGGATTTAAAATAATGCTAGCACCTCCTGGGCAGCATGATTGCTAATAAGTAGATACTTATTTCTGGGGGCAGTTTTAGGAGTATCTTGTTCTTAAGTGATCTACTCTTTTTTATCATGGTTTGGATGACATTTTTTGTCATTTCAAGAGCCCTTGAAAATCATCAAGGATCTGCAAATCACATTGTTATACTAAATAGATTGATGACATTGTACGTGATCTACACGGGATGCACTCCATTGCATAGTCATGCTGATGTAGTTGAGGCATGTTTGGAGACAGACTTTCAAACGTGTAGATGACAGGCCCCCGTACATGCATGTCCTTTTCCACACACAGTGCTGAAGTGACAGCATGTGTACAATGAAACCCAGCCTTTGTTAGAAATGGCCTGAAGGTCAGAGTCGTTGTATTTTTATGTGCATTTGTTTTTGTGTGTGTAGGAAAAATGATCCACTTTACATTTTTTTATTTACATTTGGATTAGTTGTACATGAATTAATTAGGTTGTGCCAAGATCTGAATCTTAGGGCTGACCCATGGTTAAATAGGCTTTAAGGATATGTTGCAGCCAGGGCCATGGTTATGTATGGCGGGGTCTTCACACCTATGCTTTGGGGCCTCATGGAATTCACCGGACCACTCTGTATTGTGTGTTCCAGACTGTTCCGTGAGCGTCTGAGCCAGATGAAGGTGAAGGTGGATGAGGTGCTGGCAGGGAAGGCGGGAGAGTACCAGGACCCCTTGGTCGTCCTGCAGCAGAACATGCAGATGCGCACCCAAGTGGCCGGTAATGGAACTGCACATAATTGTTCCTCATGAGCTGCTTGGGCGTACTCATACCCTGTGTTATCTTCGTGGTCTTATCCTTACTTTGTAGTGATACACCCATGTACAGTTGATTGTTTGAATTGTTATAATAAGCCAGTGCTTCATCTGACCATCAGTCTCTTCCACTCTTATCGTGTTCTCTCTCTCTCTCTCTCTCTCCCCCCCCCCCATCTCTCTGTCTCTTTCTCTCTTTCTCTCTCTCTCTGCCTCCCCTCCCTGTAGGTATATACAGGGAGCTGTGCCTGCAGGTTATCAAGCACAAACATGAATGTGAGATGCAGGGTGCGAGGCAACACCTAGAGGTAACACTTACCTGCTGAACAGACTGGGCCGTACTTAGCCATGACTCACCTTCAGCAAACAGACAGTCCTGCAGTCACTGTTAAATCTCTCTCACTCACATTTTAAATTGGAAATATGATTCATTGGCTTGACAAACAGTTACATTTGCATGTGAAAAGATAGCAACAGTTCAGTAATATCATTTAAAAAACTGTATTTGAAACGCACTGGCACACAGACACACACAGAAAGAGTGTGTGTTAGAGAGGGGGTGAACAAAAAGATGTTTCTCTGGGCAGAGTGAGCGGACGATGCTGTTCGACAACATGAAGACTGAACTGCTGGACAAGATCCGCAGACTAGAGGAGGATAAGCAAAGTATAGACATCACCTCAGGTACACACACACACATGCATGCACACACACACAATCACACACACACACACACAAACACGGACACACAAACACAGACACACACACACACACACACACACACACACACACACACACACACACACACACACACACACACACACACACACAGACAGACAGACAGACACAGGCACACACACACACTCAAACCCAGACACACACACACACAAACACACACACACACACACACACACACACACACACACACACACACACACACACACACACTCCCTAACTCACACACTCTTACACAGGCATTTTATCTCCTAGACAGCCTTAGATTTATAGTAGTCATTACCTTTGGTCCTGCATGATATTGAGCTCCTGCAAGGGGCTAATTTATTTGATCATTTATTAGAAGTAAGGTTAATATAACATGCATGCTCTCTCTCTCTCTCTCTCCCTCTCCCCCTCTCTCGCTCTCTCCCTCCCCCCCTCTCTCTCCCTGTTTCTACCTTTCAGAGTGGTGGATTGACGAGG
>NC_137924.1:43690480-43725480 GCF_963457725.1 Sprattus sprattus | reverse complement strand
CAAAACACACACACACACCATCACCATCAGAGCAGCCTGTCCACACAGAAGACACACATACACACACACACCATCAGAGTGACCCACACACACACACACGATCAGATCAGCCTAAAAACAACATTGAAAAAAAAAATATGCATCTTTAGATCAGACACTCTTACATTAAAAGGTTTCTGTGTTTTAATAAGTCAGTTGTTCCATGTGGAACCACTTAAAGTGGGGAAAAAAACATACACTGAGATTAATATTCTGACCTTCAAAAGGTTCTTCTCCACTTTAAAGGTTCTCTGAAGCCAATACCAGAGGACTAGGCTCCAAAAAAGAGCGCCAGCTATTCTAAATAGACCCACCCTCAGGAGTTCTTTCAATCAAGCCAGGGAACCATCAAAAAGATTCTCAATGTCACCTTTTTGTCGAAGAGTATCCCTTCATCGGTCCACTGAAGGGAACAGCCTAGATATTTCTACTACTATGCAACAAACACTAATATTATGCAGAGCTTGGAGACTATAACAAACATCTTGGCCTCCCTCCGCCTTCATCAAGTGGTAATCAGGAAGTGGACTGTAACAAGGAAGTCCGCCCTCTATTGCTGACCATACCAAATACACTGCTGTCAAGGCCAAGGTGACTGCATTAAGCAACCCACTGTCTGCAATTGTACCTGTTAGAAAGGGTTCACTTCCAGTCTATGATTGCACTTCAGATGAATGAGACTCCTACACCCCAGGCTGCAGCTGACTCTGTGACACATCGGGCCGGATCAGAGCCAGATCTGGGACAAACCCGGGCCAGAGCTGTTTCAGACTCGGCTGTAATCTGGGACTTAACTCCCCTCCCCCCTTTAATATGATTGTTGTTGTGATAACGGGAATAACTTATATTTGTTTGTAAAGCTGTAGACTGGGAACAGAGGGTGCTTTTAAGACTGTGTTTAATATAACCATGTATTTATAACAGAAACGCTATTAAAATTCAATCTTTTATTAAGTGGATTCTTGCATGGTTATTAAGCAGCATTGTTTGCTTAACTGGATAATTAGGAGGTTGTATACACAGAGTTTCTAGCCACAGGCAGATAACACAGGGATTTTGAATTTGTCAGTGACACTCATAGGCCACCAGGTGGTGCATTTGAATAGTGGTAATACCTGAAATCAACCAGCAGGGGGCAATGGACTTCTAAAGTAAATGCAGCTGCATTGCAAAGTGTTGTGCATGTGATGGCACTGTTGACCTATAAAGACTGGAGAAGGTTAGAGCTTGATGAGTTTGAATAGGCAATCAATGACCATGAGAATGAATTGAAGAAAACAGGAAGATACTTGGTCTAAGGTGGATTAGAGGACATTTTTAATAATATTCATTTTATTAACGTAAATGAACATTTCCAGTCTCAAGGTAAATCCCCACTCTTGCTTCAACCCCACGTTCTCTCTCTCTCTCTCTCTCTCTCTCTCTCTCTCTCTCATCTCTCTCTCTCTCTCTCTCTCTCCGTCTTTCACTTTCATTCGCTCTTTTTTCTCTGTCTTAATTTATTGGCCTGTGGAGCTGAGTGACTTTAATGAGATTTCTGATTAATTGTCGACGGAGAGATGTGTGCATGGAAGATTGAGGGCTCTCACACGAATGAGGGAGATGTTGCAGAACTCAGAGCCGCTCCTAGAGGACTCTGGGACAGAGGAGGCTGTTAGCTGCAATCAGTTCGACCGCAGTAGTTGAGCTCCCACAGATTAATGGTTAGAATAGATAATAATTCATGGATATGGATACTATAATGGATGCACACACAAACACACATACACTACCCACACATACACACATACACTACCCCCACACACACACACACACCAACACACATTATATTTATAGTCATGATACCCACTCACAAATGTGTAAGAGTTTAGATTCCATAACAGGTACATTTCTCATGTGTGATGTTCTTTTTCACAGTCTCGCACATTGACTCAAGACTCCTATGACGCGTGCCGGCACTTTAACTATGTAAGGAACGTATTTTAGAGACACGCGCTATGACAAGCCATGCACACACCTCTCTCTCTCTCTCTCTCTCTCACACCACACACACCACTTTCTTAGTGTCGCGTGCTATGTAGTTCTTCAGCTGACACTTCCAGGGCCCAATTACACAACCACACCTCCCTCCTCCTGGAGGATAAACTGTACGAAGGAGCTCCATCCCCTCCCCTTCCTCCCCCTCTCTCATTCTCTCTCTCTTTCTCATCCTTTCCCTTTCCCCTGTTTTCTTCCACACTCTTCACCTAGATCTCATTATCGCTCCCCTCTACCCGCTGATCTCCACCTCTCCATCCTTCATTCTGTCACTTTCTTTCCCTTCGATATCTCTCCCTTCTCTCTCAATTCCCTTCTCTCCATTTTTTCCATCCTTCTCCTCTCTTTCCCTCTCCCTGTGTGTCCCAGCCCTCCCTCTCTCTCACACACCTACACACACATATGCTCTTCTGTTCGCATGGAAGCCTCCTTTTCACACCTGAAGTGCCAGAGCAAAGCAAACAAATAGAATTTGATTACGCGATAAAGGCGTTCATGTGTGTGTGTGCCAATTTCTGTGCGCAGAGATGTATTTCCGTGCAAGTGTTTGAGTGCTTGCTTGTGTGTGTGTGTGTGTGTACGTGTTTTTATGTGTACAAATGTACGTGTGTTTCATTCTTTGCGTTCTTCTCGGCCTAGTTTAGAGTTGGTCTCCTGTGCACAGACACGTACTGGAGAGATGGGAGTACTAGACCAAACAGCAGAGAGGGAGGGAGAGAGAGGGAGGGAGAGAGAGAGGTGGGGGAGGAAGAGAGGGAGGGAGGGAGGGAGAGAGAGGGGGGGGAGGGAGAGAGGGTGACTGAGTGAAAACAAACTGTTAGGGACATTGCCGGACACACACTGCATCCCATTAAAACAACATGAGTCAATCTGAGTCGCTCTCCATTAGCATGCACACACACACACACGCACACACTTACTCACACACACACACACACACACACACAGAAACAAACACAGAGAGAATCCCCCAGCTTCCCCCCTCTCATTCTCTCTCTCTAACACTCACTCTCTTCATCCCTTATGCCTGACTTATATTTTCCATCACTCTTCCCCCTCTCTCGCTCTGCATTACTCTTCATTTTCATCTCTCTGTGCACCTCCATCACCTCAGCTCATTTATTTCCTTCCCATTCTGGCTGTAGCCCTCCCCTCGCTCGCTCTCTCTCTCTCTCTCTCTCTCTCTCTCACCCTGTCTTTGCCCCTTCTTCCCTGGTCCCAGAAGATCCTGTTCCTCTCTCTCTCTCTCTCTTACCCTGTCTTTGCCCCTTCTACCCAGGCCCCAGTGGATGGCTGCTCTCTACTTTTGGCTGCTCTAAATGCCTGGGCACAGGGGAACTCTTCTCTTGAACTCTCTCCCTCCCTCTCTGTCTCTACTACTTCTCTTCTCTCCCTCATCATTTTTACGTCTCTCTCTCTCACTCCTCCATTCTTTTATGTATAGCATGACTCTTCTTCGATGTGAGTCTTGGTTGCTTAGTATGGCCCTACAGTCAGAGTGGAGGCACACACTACACGTCACATGATCAGAGGACCAGAGGATCAGCTTGCCTTTCCCTTCTCTATCCTCCACTCCTCCTTCGCTCTCTATCCTTACTTCCCTCATGGACGACAAGCAGTGAGGGTGGAAGAGAGAGAGAGAGAGAGAGAGCATTGAATAGCCAAGCAAGAACATCCAGAGAGACATTTTGAGTGGGAGGGGGAGGATGGATGGATCTCTGTTCCCTATGAATGTATGAAGAGGAAGCAGAGAGGGAGGTTAATATCATCCAGCCAGCAGATAAACTCTTGTAAATAACTTCCAAGACAGGCAGAGAGGGATGATTGGGTGACTGAATAAGGGCATTTACAGATAGATGGATATAAAGAGTTTTGAGAGAGAGAGAGGAGAGGGGGGATGTCGGCGGCAATGACAGCGAGTGTTTCAGACAGAGGACGGACTGGTGAGTCACATGCAACCGGCAATCTCCCGAAAAGGTCACTCCCTCCCGGCGCTGGACAGGGGAAAATGGATTCGATGTGTTCTATGTGTCACCTCCTTTATTTCTTCCATCCCTCCATCCGTCCTCTCCACCTATCTCTCACTCCCCGTACCAGTCGAGCTGGATGCATCTGAGACTATTTTATTCCATAATCATCCCATTCTTCCGGCGCACTTCACCTATATCATTGTTTTGATAATGGCAACCAGTTCTGTATTATATAAATATGTATTTGTATACAACTAACGCAAACACAAACACACACACACACACACAAACACACCTCAGCAGGTAATAGAAGCAGCACTCACCAGCTGGTACTCAGCATATGTAGACTGTCTTGGAAGCAGTGAAAAGACGAGTCCCAACCATTTAGATGGAGATTCAGAGAGAGGCAGGTCATATGGACAGACAGCAGGAGAGAGAGAGAAAGAGAGTGAGAGGTGCGCTCTTTTGTGCACAGTTGAATGCATCTGTGTTTGCAGCAGATGTGGACATGAATTCGTCATGGTTTCTATGTGTTGTGTTGTATGTTCATGCATCTGTGAGTGGGTGTTTTAGTGTGTGTGTGTGTGTGTGTGTGTGTGTGTGTGTGTCTGTATTACGCATGTAGAGTGTGAGGGCTAACGATGCAGAAATGACGGTAATTAACTAAATGAGTCACACCTGAGGGGTAAGCAAGATGCTTTACTGTTCTCTTAATCAGAGAGAGAGAGATAAAGAGATAACGAATCATATATCAAATATCCTTATCATGATAAAGATTGAGGAAGGGGGGGGTGGAAGGTGTGAAAAATGGAGGGATAGAAACTGTGGCAGAATAATAGATAATGCACGAACAATAGTGTGATAACAACATGAGAGGAATGAGTTTGAGGTAGCAGTGAAGTGAGAGACATGGGGAGAGAGAGAAAGAGAGAGAGTTACATAGAAAGAGAGCTGCCTGCTTTTCAGACATAAATTATGAAGACCTCAGGTGTGCCAATACACTGTAATCTCAACTGTTGGGAACTGAGTGTGAGAATATATGTGTGTGTGTGTGTGTGTGTGTGTGTGTGTGTGTGTGTGTGCGAGAGAGAGAGAGAGTGAGTGTCTTTTCACACATGTGCTTCAGCCTTGTGTGAAGGTGGCAAATCTATTTCTTGAGGGACTAACCTATGTGTGTGTATGTGTGCGTGCATGTGCATGCGCGTGTGTGTGTGTATGCGTGCATGTGCCTGTAGAGGTGTGTGTGTGTGTGTATGTGCCTGTGTCTGTGTGTGCCAATGTGTGCATGTGCCTTTGTCTTTGTGGGTGTGTGTGGGTGTGTGTGTGTGTGTGTGTGTGTGTGTGTGTGTGTGTGTGTGTGTGTGTGTGTGTATGGCCTTGACCACCACACTCCACCAGTGATGCACAAAAGAAAAAACCTGTTTTTGCATCACCAGCTTGAGCTTGTGTCATGGAGGAGGAAGGCGCCTCCACCAGCACTGCAGCAGAACAGCCCCACAAACCTGCAGCAGCTCCCTATCACACTGGCCCCTAGTGCAGGCAGCACCTCCCTATCACACTGGCCCCTAGTGCAGGCAGGTAGGCAGCACCTCCCTATCACACTGGCCCCTAGTGCAGGCAGGTAGGCAGCACCTCCCCATCACACTGGCCCCTAGTGCAGGCAGCAGCTCCCTATCACACTGGCCCCTAGTGCAGGCAGCAGCTCCCTATCACACTGGCCCCTAGTGCAGGCAGCAGCTCCCTATCACACTGGCCCCTAGTGCAGGCAGCAGCTCCCTATCACACTGGCCCCTAGTGCAGGCAGCAGCTCCCTATCACACTGGCCCCTAGTGCAGGCAGCAGCTCCCTATCACACTGGCCCCTAGTGCAGGCAGCAGCTCCCTATCACACTGGCCCCTAGTGCAGGCAGCAGCTCCCCATCACACTGGCCCCTAGTGCAGGCAGCAGCTCCCCATCACACAGGCCCCAGTGCAGGCAGGTAGGCAGCAGCTCCCTGTCACACAGGCCCCAGTGCAGGCAGGTAGCAGCCATAGGGCTAATCTCTGTGCTAAATATCCTCATTGGTAATCATGGCACACATTGGACACCCCAAGGGGCCTTAGCAGTGGAGTCAGTGAGCCAGAAGCAGAAGGAAGGGGGGGGGGAGACGCCAAGCTGTCTATCCCAGGCTACAGAGCTGCCGCCGGGCACAGCAATTTAATCGAGCCCCAGGCTCCAGAGCCGGGACTCCGCGCTAGCCTGGAACATGGCCACCAGCGCAGTTACGCTCAATAAATAATCTCCTTCGGCCTGTGGCGCCATTCGGCATAATCTAACCACCGCTCCAGAACTTCTGAGAACTCCGAAAGTTTCGAAGGCTCAGTCAAGTAGCAAAATGGAGGATCGTTTACCTGAACAATATGGTGTGTGTAGGGTGTGTTTGGGGGTGTTGGTGTGTGTGTGTCAGAGAGAAAGAGAAAGAGATTCAAATTTTTTAATAAAAGACGAAGGACATCCGAGGACAACCCAAACAGATTCCAGGCTGCTGATTGTCCAAAAATACACATTTATTGCTGATCTGCAAAAGTACATGATTCCAGTTAACATCAGCACTTTGAAAAGAACTGGTATGTCAATAGCTAGTGCAACACCACAGTTTTCTGATCACACAATTTAAGTCAGAGAAATAAGATTTGCCATTTTACATTTAAAAAGTAATTGATGTATTATGTCTGACCGTAGAAGCACACACTCCACTGGCTAGACTGACAGCATGACATTATGGACATTGTAGTTCGGAGAAAATGAACACACATGGCGTGGAAAAGAAAATATACAGAAAAGGTGAGAGTGTGTATGTGTGGGGGGTGGGGGGGGGGGGGGGGGGTTGACGTGTCAATTTGAGGTGTTGCCATGAGTGTGTTTGGAGAAGAAAAGGTCAAAGTAAATGTTTGTTGTGTTGGGAGAAGAAAGCGAGAGGATGTCTTCCCCCCTCTGAGAATACAAGGTGCGGAGCATGACATTATCCACAGATGAATCTGAAAATGGCACCCTGCCCCCCCCCCCCCCACCTCTTCCTCCATCCATCCAGTTTGACATGTCCTTTGCTCTTTCTCTGAGCTCAGTTTCTCCATTATATCACACACACAGGCAGACTTGTGAGTGTGAAAATGTGAGGGTGATGGTTGTGTTTGTGAGTGTGTTTGTGTGCGTGTGTGTGTGTGTTCACAGTGCAGCGTGCCAAATTGCCGGCAGCTTGGTGAAGTAGTGTGTCTAAGTGCGGTTATTCTCTCACACACACAAAGATTAAAATGAATTAAAACTTGGCTCAGGGTTGTGAGCAGGAGGCTGAAAACTGTCGTGGATGCCAGGACCTACACAAGGTAAAAGAATGGAGGGAGCGAGAGAGAGAGAGAGAGATGGATGATGAAAAGGTGAAGAGGAGGATTTAAGCTTAGCCAGATGCCACCAGCCGCCTTAGGGCAACAACACCACTACCATCCACACACACACTCACATTCACCACACTAACCACACACACACACACACACAGACTCATATACTGACGGACCCTGGCCACAAGAGCACATAAAAACAGACAGCGAGAGAGAGAGAGACAGAGAGGGGAGAGAGAGACTCAACACACCGGCGGAAAATAGTTCTGAAAGGTCCCCGAAGCATTTCATGCCCACAAGCTGAACTCTCTAGAGAGAGAGTTCCTTTGGATCTCTGCCAGATCTCTCCCTCCACAGTCCAAAGCCACAAGGTCCAGAACACCCTTGCAGTTACTGTAAAAACCAATAGCACCAGATCCACTGAATGACATTACATTAGTTATTCGTGTATATCAGTTAATACAATCAATCAGTTGAAATTAATCATACTTTTAGGGGTTGACAAGCACCTTTGTCGCTATAATAATACATTATAAATTACACCAAATGACTTTGTCAGTTGCATTGACCAACTGAAAACTTGCCTTGGATGTTATGGATGTAGTTAGCTCAGCCTTCCAACTCTCCCAGCCTGGGTCTGGCACCTCTATAGTAAAATTTCCCTTAGGATAAATAAAGTATCCATTTATCTATCTAGTAATATCCAATCCCAAGGCTGGTTATTCACACTTACCTTCATAGTACTATCAAATCCTACGGCTGGTTATTCACACTCACCTCTATAGTACTATCCAATCCTAAAGCTGCGTTTGGCACCTCTATAGGACTATCCAATCCCAAGGTTGGTTATTCACACTCACTCAGCTCCACAATGTTTGCAAATCTAGCATTGATACTCAGTACAGGTCCTTTGAAATTCCAGTCCGTTATAGTTAACTGTCCACCCGCCACCAGCCCACCTCCATCTCCATGCTTTCATTTCATTTTTAGGTCTTCCCTCCATCTGCGTGGATACGTCGGCCGTTGTTGTTTAAAAAAGGCACACAAAAGCATCTCCCGCCACGTAACATAAACTGTGTCCGTTCTGTCTGGTCAAATTGGAGGCATACAGGAAGAACTGATGTGTGGAGACTGCAGTGGCTGCCATACATAATTCAACACAGCCAACCGGACGCACATTTTTCGAGGAGAAGAGAGTGCCGGAAATGGGAAACATTTTATGTACACCTGTCATTTACGAGCCATTTCCAAAAGCGGCGCTTCAATGCCTGTGATTTCCCTGTTCACCCAGTAATCTCAGCCTTGTTTGTGTGTGTACACATGGCCTTGATGACAGATGTTCTTGTTTTTGTTTTGGGAGGGAGAGCAAGGGGAGAGGAAGAAATGACAGCGAGAGTGAGAGAGAGAGAGAATGTGGGAGAGATGGAGAGAGTGATGGGTGTTCGGATAAAGTTAAAGAGTGATGATCCGGGATCTTCCACTGGAAAAGCATACCGAAATCAAAACTGTGAAGATTGCTCTTTTTCTCTTTCAAGTCTGTTCCGGTGTCTCTCGCTCTCTCTTTCTCTCTCGCTCTCGCTCTCTCTCTCTCTCTGTTTCTCTCTGTTTCTCCTGCTGTGGCATTCTGTGATGGTTCCACTGACACAAACACAGACTGACGGAACACTCCGGAGATGAAAGGGCGCTGTGAGAATTGCCGGACCTGCCACGGGCAACTCACAAACACACACACACACACACACACACACACACACACACACACACACACACATCGTCACACCTGTCATCTGCTGCATACACACACCTGTCGTTGAATACCCCCACACACAACCACACAGTCCTAGTTTGGCCACCTGCTGTTGTCATTGCCACAGCCCCAGGGACACCCAATCGCACCGGGGAGATTGAGAGAGACAAGCAGAGAGAGAGAGAGAGAGAGGGAGAGAGAGAGGGGGGGGGGGGGATCTGGTGGTTAGATCAAGGCAGAGGAGAAAAGAAAGAGAGAGATTCCTCAGCGGTCATGGAAGAACAGAGCATTAAAACACAGCATAAGCCCCCTATCCTCCCTTTCCTCTCGCCTCTGTCATCCGTCAAACTGATCCATCACACCATCCATCCATCCATCCATCCATCCCTACCTCCATCCCCCTTCTCCTAACAGACGGAGGAGGGGGGTTGCCATCCGTCAGTGTCAGGGAAACAGTGCCTACGCATGTTCCTACTGAAGACCCATCTATAATTCCACAGCCTCCGGCCTGCCCTCGATTCCTCTCCTTCACATAGCTGAGTCTGCACTCAGACATGGAGTGACCATCAGACACACTCACACACACACACACACACAGACACACACACGTTCACACACACACACACAGACATACACGTGCGCACACACACACACACACACACACACACACACGCTCGCACACACACACACGCACACACACGCACACACACGCACACACACGCTCACACACACACGTTTGTAATAGGGCCTTAATAGCTCTTTTCAGGGGACCATCACATCCAGCCTGCAAAACTGTAGTCTAGCCAGAGTATGGTTTTATGTTCTAACATTAGATACTCTGCTTCCTAGAAAAAACTGCGTTCGATTAAAGGTCAGACATAATTGCTCCCTCGTGAGTGTAAAATTGTACAACCTCTGTCTAGCATCTAGAGGCCAAAAAAAGGACAGAGAGCTGGTTTGACGGTGAAGCGATAGGAACTCAGGCCAGCATTTTACATTTTGTGAGGCGGTCCAAAACTTGCTCTACAAATCCCTAGGCTGCAATTAAATGGCAACTATTTCTGTACATTGTCACTATGGCTGTGTGATAGACAAGCGAGACGGTAGAGGCCACAGCGCTACATATGCTACCATGTTGCTGCTTTAGCAGTTATGGAACCTTTCCAATGGCTACCTGTCTTCAGTATTAACCCCAAGATGGAGGTCTGGAAGGGCAAGTAATGATATTTTAAAGACACTTGCATACCAGTACACTCAGCCTGCACTCTCAGTCTCATGACATATTCACACCCTCCATCTCTTATGGTCATTGAACATTGAGCATCAGGGAGCTCATGAGCCCAGCGTAGTGGCTCTTGGCTAACAGTAACAGCAATTGTAATCTCTCATTGAATTATGGTCAATTTATTACAGCCATTATAGCTAACAGTAACGATGATCCTCCATTGTGCAGTAATGGGCCTTGGCCAAGTGGCTGAATGAAGTCAGTTACCCTCGTGTGAGGCACATTGCCAGGTGGGGGACTCCCTATGCAAACTTAATGAAAGGAGGTCAGTCATGACACAGAGCTCTGCATTACTAAGACTGCATCTCCAAAAATAAAGTGTATGAAGACATGATAAAATATGACAGCAAATGTAAAATTGATCACATCACATTACATTTCTAAAAAGTCCACTAGGCTTTACGGTTAAGGGGATGTAGGTCACATAGATAGGGGACAGATAAATGGCTACCTGGTGAAACCGCAGGTAGTGTTGGCACACAGGTTAGCACACCTGTTGACTCCTCGCAATTCTTCACCGAGAGCATCACAGGGGCTGCTCATACGCTAACTCACATGTGTTCATACTGGAAGGGTAGTAGTCATGTGAGTTCCACATGCAGGAGAAAAACGCATGGCCTCAACTTCCTTGTGGGTCTCCTGTAAAATCCTGAGCAATCAAAGTGCTATTGGGGTGATTGATAAGAATGTCCAGAGCCAAGCGCTAAGAAAGAAAAGGATCAATGCCACTGGAATGCATATGGTGTGCTGGAAAAGACTTGTGTGTAATGGAGCTGGTGTGGTTGTGATTATTATCATGTATCAGCTGTGAGGGGTGTGTGTATGTGGGGGAAAAGAGGACATGGCTGAGGTCGCTGCGTTAAACTGTCTTCCACATGTGGGAGTTCAGCAAACTGTGGGATGTTTAGATTGATGGATGGCTGCCATTTTGTCTGTCATTTTTGGATACTAATGCAGGCAAACAAACCAAATCAAAACAATAAGCTTCTTCAATCAACACCAGATTTCAGAAGCCACTTGGTAGATGGAGCAAACCAGGCCAACAGGAGATATGACCCCATTCTGGGCCTGTCAGGTTGACACACAGACACGCACACGCACACGCACACGCACACGCACACACACACACACACACACACACACACACACACACACACACACACACACACACACACACACACACACACACACACACGAAAACACACTACCTCAATTAGGATTGTTCATGAGGCTGTGTTAGTCAGTTAATTAAGTTTGGCAACTTAATTAGCTCTTCTTTAGTGTAGCATGAGTTCTTCATATAATAATAGCTATACTAATACATGAACTATGTCATCCCCCCCCCCCCCCACTGAGACAGCCTACCCAAAATACATTTAGTTTGGGCACTATGCCACACCACACTATCTTCACACTCCCACACTTTTTTTACAGGCCTATTTATCTAACCAAACACTCACCAGGTGTCCACGGTCGGGGAGCCGTTAAACAACATCCGAGATGCCACTGCTCTCCCTCTTCTTCTGAGTTGAGGCCGATCACCTCTCCGCCGGGGCAAGAGCAGGAACTAACAGATTGACATGCGCATTAAATTTCCGCCCCAGTCTCCGTCTGGGGACAAGCTTACTTCGGCCATGGGAGCCATAACAAATAAAGAGCTGCCCTTTTTGCCATATGGGCTGAATGCATTGCTAAGTGTCTGGAGCCTACACAGGGGCTTAAGGAATTGATCTCACACCAAGGCCAGACGGCAAAAGGCAGAGAATGGTGAATAGATCCCAGCTCATAAGCTGAGGTGACAGGACCTTAGGCGAAATATGATTTGGCCTGAGAGGAAAATCTTGTATACAAACACACACGCGAATATTTCTGTGCTGAACAGATACTCGCCCAAATCTAGCCAGCGGGTCAAAAGTGGTGAATACCACAAAATGTTTTATTATTTATTTTTTATTTTTTGGAAGAGATCCAGGTGAGATAACGGGACAGATGGAGCTGCAGGCTCCCTCGTTGTCCCTGGAGGAGCCTGGGAAGGAGTGGGTGGCTGCTTGAAGGTTCTTCACCGCACTTAATCACGGTGGCAGGGCCGTCTGGCAGAGCAGCGGACCAGTGCATCAAAGTTCAACGAGCATTGCTGAAAAAAAATCAAAACCACAAGGACCGCTTTAATCACCCACGCTCTACAGAGCTAAAAAACACCTCACTGGCAGACGTGGTTACGGGAAGTTAACGGTATTTGTTGGCATGAGGGAAGCCAGGGATACCACCTGGAGTTTGACCTACCAGCCATAATTACTCATAAATTTAATACTTTAAAACGTCTTGACTTAATTAAGCCTTTCACGGAAATTTGAATGTATTAAGCAGTCGTGAGCGACAAATGTTTCCACTAAATAAAACAGCAGATCAGCGGGAGAGTTAAAAATAGTATTTATTTGTAATACTTGATTTAGGATTAATGAATTTGTTATATTGATGCAACGTTCAATATTTCAACAGGGACAGAATGTGTTGTGCAGTAAAGCGAGTGCCCTGCTTTTTACAAGTGCAAGAGAAAGTCAAGGTGAGATTGCTCATATAATGTTCTTGTACTGTATAGTATAGTCCCTCTGTGTGTGTGTGGAAGGTGAGATTGCTCATGTAATGTTCTTGTACTGTATAGTATAGTCCCTCTGTGTGTGTGTGGAAGGTGAGATTGCTCATGTAATGTTCTTGTACTGTATAGTATAGTCCCTCTGTGTGTGTGTGGAAGGTGAGATTGCTCATGTAATGTTCTTGTACTGTATAGTATAGTCCCTCTGTGTGTGTGTGGAAGGTGAGATTGCTCATGTAATGTTCTTGTACTGTATAGTATAGTCCCTCTGTGTGTGTGTGGAAGGTGAGACTGCTCATGTAATGTTCTTGTACTGTATAGTATAGTCCCTCTGTGTGTGTGTGGAAGGTGAGATTGCTCATGTAATGTTCTTGTACTGTATAGTATAGTCCCTCTGTGTGTGTGTGGAAGGTGAGATTGCTCATGTAATGTTCTTGTACTGTATAGTCCCTCTGTGTGTGTGTGGAAGGTGAGATTGCTCATGTTATGTTCTTGTACTGTATAGTATAGTCCCTCTGTGTGTGTGTGGAAGGTGAGATTGCTCATGTAATGTTCTTGTACTGTATAGTCCCTCTGTGTGTGTGTGGAAGGACACCTCACCTCCAGACTGAGGCCACCTGCTTTGGTTAAAGCCATCCAAACAAGGCCACAACCATGTTGCTTATAGAACAGGTGAGTTAGCTACCATACATGGCTGGTGCACAACACGCTATTGATTCAGTGCTGGTTGTCTTCACTAGTGCTACAGAATTGAGAATGGCACCCATCTCCTCCTGAAATCACTCTAAGTGCTGAGTGCAAGCCAACCGATTCTCTTCAGCCAGGCGGTGGTTATACTGTATGTTAGCATGATTTCAGTTATAGAGCCCAAAGGTCAATGAGAATACTAGAGGTCAAAGCATCATCAGCCACTGGATTCCCTGGATGTAGAGCCCACCTTGGTCAGCCGTGACGTTTTTTGGGGCCCACTGATCTCTAATCAGGCAAATTGAAGTTGACTAACTCTCCTTAGAGGTCCCTGTAAAATCGTCTGATGTGGGGAGCGCTTTGATCCTGACCCTAAGCAGCATCCCGAACAGAGTGAACATCCCCACATCGGAGACGACGGCAAAGCCAAGGTTAAGCGAGGACCACCGAAACATCCTTCCCCGAGAAGAGAAAAAAAAAACAATGTCGACAGAGCACATTCTCCTCAACGCAGGCGGCTTCACGAGAGATTGTCATTGCCACTCAGAGCAGATAATGCATGCTATGGGTTGCATGTTATGCACTGCATACCCTTAGGCCTCGCACTTGACTGGAAGTGTAGAAGTTTGACTCGACTGCCCGGATCAGATGTTTTTACCCGGGCTGTGTGGTCAAGATGAGTGAGCATCTAGTGTTGCCGTGGGGCGCCGACATGCAGGAACTCTGCTCTGCAAGATCATTACAAGTGCCGTAGACGCAACTAGAAGGAATTTTCACAACATACTAATAAAATAAACAAACAACAAAGACATGCATATTTAGATGTATTTAATGCCAATGGTAACAAAAGTCTTTATGAAGAACAATTGCATTAAATAATCAACACCGTGTCCTTATTTACCCACTGTGCTTTCAGTTTGGAAATTCTCATTCTTAATTTTCCGTTTTGTGAGCCCTCGGGGTGTGGGGTGGACAGAGAGCAACCTCTGTGCTATTCATTACCAAAACAAACAGCCTTTCAGGGGGAGGGAACTCATCATCCCTGTCGTGGGTTTGTTTTTCTTCCCAGAATGGCTGGGAGTAAATGGAGATGGACAAATGACTTACCACACAAATATATTGCTTGGCTAATTCTGTCTGCCTTTTAAATGATTCATCCTCCGTGTTGTGTTAACTCGGTTGAACCTAGTGCCGCTATGAGCATGTTTCTCGGCTGTCATTGTCAAGCAGAGGAAGAATTATTAGATCCCCATACAGTGTATTTACATAATGACTTTTTTTCTGAGCTGTGATTGTAATGTACATTATTATTCGCCTTGGACACGGTTTAAATCGGTCGCTTAGCTATATCATTCTTGCGTCATTTCTTCCTTTTCCAGCGAGACCCGGGCCAGTGAGGCAATTTCCAGCATCAAAAACAGAATAAGGTTGTTTTGTCTTGTTTAAAAATGAGCCAGAAACAATTGAAATGATTGTAGCTATTTTGATATTGATTTCTTATCTGATTCTGCCATCTTATGCTTTAGATACAGTCACCCTTTACATTTGTTCATGCCGCAGACGCATCTATCCAAAGTGACTTACAGCATAGCCACAGATACACATTTCCATCTGTGTGTGTGTGTGTGTGTGTGTATGTGTGTGTTCCCTTGCAATCAAAACTGGGACCTTCGTGTTAAAAGCACCTTTCTGTACCCAGTTGAGCTTCAGGAACTCTACAAGGTCCCTTTTTAGAAAATCCCCTCGTCCATTAAAAAGAGGAAAAAGCACTCACTACTGCTTGAAAAAAGAGCCATGACGTCATTTGTCAAAATAGAGTAACCACTAGATACTCACGGGGTAGAAAGGTTATTTTTCCCTGAACAGTGAGGGGTGAAGACTTGATGATGCACAAACCACACAGATTCCCATCTGCCCGACAAGGCAAAGTGGATTCCGGCACAAGTCTGAAATTTCATCTCAACTTCGCTGGCTCAAGATAGAATCCAGTTACCGCACTCAGGCTGTAATTAAGCGAAACAGAGCTTACCTTTCTTGCAATGTGACATTTTTATATTTTGGGGGATTGTAAGGTTACAGTCACAATTCTTCACCTTAGTACAGTCAAGCTTACAAAGCCATACATGATTTTCAATGGAAACACATAATGAACTACTGTTTCATTCTTTTTCTTTTTCATAACATCCAGTTTCAGTCATTTGAGAATTTAATGTCAAATAAATGGTGCACATTTTTCCTTTCAGGTATTAACTTTCTCTCTCTCTCTCTCTCTCTCTCTCTCTCTCTCTCTCTCTCTCTCTCTCTCTCTCTCTCTCTCTCTCTGTCTCTCTTCCTATGCTTTTTTCCCTCCTGACGTTTTCTCCTCTCTCCTCATTTAAGGGATCCTCCACTCTTCGCTGTCCTCCTGTTACTTCTCTCACTGTTTTTGTCTTCATGCTGACATGACGTGTCTCTTGCTGTGCTGTGGTGTGTGTGTGTGTGTGTGTGTGTGTGTGTGTGTGTGTGTGTGTGTGTGACTATTGAGGCGTGGCTGGCATGACAGCAGTGTGGCTGCTCCCTCTCAGAACTGGACAGCTTTTGGCCATTTTATTACATCTGACACACAAAGATGGCATAATATCACCAGCAAACACACACACACACACACACACACACACACACACACACACACACACACACACACACACACACACACTCACACACAAAGATACTGACAGACTGAAAACCACACAAATATATACACACACACAGTGTCAGGTATCATACAGACAAAAGCACATTAACTGTCACACACTCTGTCATTCTGCTACTTTGCCAGTGTCTCTCTCACACACACACACACACATACACACACACACACACCTACTGCATGCACAACTAAAAAAGAAAATAGAAATACTGCTCTGTCAAAATGACACCTCAGTGCGTGCGTGTATGTGTGTGTGTGTGTGTGTGAATGTGTGTTTTTGACAGAGAGAGATGCGCATCTGTGTGAGTGCTTGTGTGTTCGTGTACGTATGTGTGGGAGTGTTTGTGTGTTTGTGTAGGTATGTGTGTGTAAGAGTGTTTGTGTGTTTGTGTACGTATGTGTGTGTTTGTGTGTTTGTGTGTGTTTTTGTGTTTGTGTGTTTGTGTGTGTGTGTGCACGCCTCTGCATCCAACTCCCCCCTAGCCTATTATTAAAGAGCAGCCTGGCAGGTTGCCTGAGGAGATTAGATGGCAGGTAAAGTAAGAGAGGCGGCTTTATTCAAAGCTAAATACACAGTGCATAATTTAAAGAGCTCCCTCTAAATCAGCTACTGGAAGAGCTGTGGCACCAGCCAACATGCTGGGCTAGAAAGAGAAAGAGGAGTTGGGAAGCAGGGGGTAGGGAGCAGAAGGAGGGGCAAAAGGTTGTTTCTGGAGATTATTAAGGCATATATCTACTGGTTTGAATCTTTAAAGGCATACAGGGCAGACACGCTCCAAACACAAGATGGAAACATATCAGTAGGTGTTATATCAGTAGGTGTTTATTATATATATTATATATATATATATATATATATATATATATACAGTATATATATATATATATATATATATACATACATATTATGGCATGCCGTTCAGGAAATTAACATTTGAATATATATATACAAAAGTCTGAATATATATACAAAAGTCTGAATATATATACAAAAGTCTGAATATATATATACAAAAGTCTGAATATATATACAAAACTCTGAATATATATACAGAAGTCTGAATATATATACAAAACTCTGAATATATATATACAAAAGTCTGAATATATATACAAAAGTCTGAATATATATACAAAACTCTGAATATATATACAAAAGTCTGAATATATATACAAAACTCTGAATATATATACAAAACTCTGAATATATATATACAAAAGTCTGAATATATATACAGAAGTCTGAATATATATACAAAACTCTGAATATATATACAAAAGTCTGAATATATATACAAAACGAAGTCTGAATATATATATACAAAACGAAGTCTGAATATATATACAAAACTCTGAACTCTGAAGCGCTCAATCCGTCTGTGTCCGCCATATTGGATTGAGGGCTTCCTATTAAATGAATGGTACCAAAATGTTTATAATTACGCATTTTCTGCTTCATGAAATACGGTTTTTCTGTTATATTGTAAAATTTAGACAATGATTTCTCACTAGAAATGCAATAATAACACGTTTATTTTACACCGTTTGACTTCGCGAAGGATTATTTTTAGAGGCAAGCTCTCCCGTTGACCTGACTGGAGTCTAGTCAAAGTATCCGTAATTCCTTGTTTTCTGCTTCATGAAATGCAGTTTTTCTGCTATATGGCTAAAATTTCTCGCTAAAAATGAAATAATAACACGTTCATTTTGCATCGTTTGGCTTAACGAAGGACGAGGCAAGCACTCCATTGACTTTGACTGGGGTCTCGTCATGGTAGCCTACTGTCGTGATTGTGGGCTGTGGGGATGGTGCGATGATTTATGGATTGTTTGATTGATTGGGATGAGGGCCCAGGCAATCAGTGGACACACCTGGGAGAGAGGTGATTTGGGCTGCGAGGTGGAATGGACGAGAGAGCCGGCAGTACGCTGAACACACTGCGGGGAGCGGGATCTACGGAACTATTGTGGCACGGGCCAGGACGGTCGCGGTTGTTAGGATCACCGCCGGTGAAGATAGCTGTAGAGGGGCTCTGGAGCGGGTTTAGATTAGGACCGACGGGTTAGCCGCGGGCTGATGGACAGTGTTTGCGCATGTTTATGTTGGGACTATTACCGTACTGGGGGATGTATTGTGGACTGTGTGAGGAGCTGAAACACCTGACCGGATTGATTGCTGTATCGTCTGTGGTTGCTCTGGACATTACTACGGACCACTGCTGCGGGAGCAGGTGAGTCGCAATTTTAACTCCGTGTGTGTGTCCGTGTGTTATTTTAGATAGTAGGATTCGATCCAGTGCAATAATATTCTGCGACGGTGGTGAATAACCCTGCTGCTGTGTTTGTACATTAGATTGGGTTGTTCTTTGATGGAGTAGGCTAGTCTGGTTGGACTATCAGTCCTTTGTAAATCTATAACTTTTGACGTCGGAATTTAAGCACGGGCGTCGCCATCTTGCCATTCTCTTGTCAAAAAGCAGCTACCTCATTGGTGTAGAACGGTCACGTGTCGAACCGTGCCACCATTCACGACGAAGATCCTATTACGCTATGAAGAAACTAGTTCTGAATAAAACAAAACAAATCGAAGAATTGACTGAAAATTCAGCGACGAACTTTTTTTGGGTGTTATAGCACCACTCGTTCTTTTTTTATGAGCTAAAGATTGTTTAGATGCACGTCTGTGGAGCGGGTTGAAACGAAAACAGGGTTCACCTTGAGTGAATCTTCACTGACGTCAGAGTTCGCGCGGAAAACGAGAATAAAAATGAGCCAGGCCGCACGCAACTTGGTAGCTGCGATTTTAAACAATGAAGAAATGATCAACACACTAGCGAATGCATGCCAAAATGAGAATCCCGATCGGAGAATCCCAATACCCATGCCCGATGAAGAATTGCGTTCACTTTTTAATCGCGGCAGGCCAAGCCAGGCAGCTTCTCGGGCCATGAGCATGACCTCCAACTCTCAGGAGTGCCCCACAGCCCCTGTGTACAATCTTCGGCCGTTTACACGAAAGGGACCAAGACACAAGAGGTAAGAATATTTGACTTTATTTTTTAAACTAGAGGACTAGGGCTTATAACTTAGTAGCCTATCTACTTTGAGCTTTGTGATAAACAAGCAATTATACATTAATCATTTGACGGTGGGGAAGAAACTCAAGCCGCCATCGACGTCGAATCATGTTCGTGAAGACATCAAGAAAAGGAGGCAAATCGACACCACGTGAGCTAGCATAACTCTGCTGCTAAACGCATACATAAATTCGACGTCATTTTGAAATGCTCTTAGCGGCATAAAATGTATGAACACAAAATATCTACTCATAGACGAAGTATGTCCAAAGTACAAACGCAAACGAAGGCTGTTCAACGTTTTCTCACGTGGTATATTAGTTCAACTATATTAAAAAAAAGTACACTGAAACTGTCTTCTATCGCATCTATTTTCCATAAAATTGCAGTATTTGTCAAGCTACGACTATTTAAGCAGAGCATTTGGAAGGCAGAGCATTCTACCTTACGTTTATGACAAATATCCTCATCTATTAGTATAGCGGCAGGGACTGGGGGACAGAGGATAAGAAGTGTGTACTTTGTGCGAAATCAGCTTCTCTTTAATCAGCATGCTGGTTAAGCTACTAGCTAATTACTGTTGACAAACTGAAGTTTGAGCTTTTCGACAAAGCAGGAGAAATGTCTCTTCACGTTAGGCTAATTAATTTTGTTGAAACAAGTGGTGTGATAAATTACATAGATCTACTGCCTTATACTTGTAGGGTTTCCACTGGTTTCTAGTTCCGTGCACTGACTGACTGAAAGATGGAAACAAGATATGAACCAAACCACTTTGAGGAATAGTAATTTAGTGAACACTTAAACACATAGTTTTACGTTTATAATTGCACCGCATGTGTTGTCGTGTTTTTTATTTAGAATTACTATATTATTCAAAATGTATGTATTTGTGTTTACAATGGACGCGTCCCCCATGCCGGATCTCCGCCGGTTGAAAAACGTTACTGATCACTCAAAAAAATTTGCGTTGCAAATTGACGAAGCAAAAATTAAGGAGAGTGACACATGCACGCGCAGTCTGGCGCCACTGGCTTGATGTAGTTTTCAGGTGATCTAACGAAGAACACAATGGCGCTCTGACGGGGCACTTCTCCGTTACTGGCGAAGCTACTTAGGCTAGCTTTACACGACAACGATCTGAACACAAACCGCAAAAGTGGCGTTGCGTTCCCACTTTTAATTTCGCGTTTAGACGAGAGTCTTTGGGTGGAAATCTGCATGCAGACGGTGACGCAAAAGTGTGTGAAATTGAACTTAACCGGTGTAGACGTGGAGGTACTGCAGGATGTATATGTGTCCATTCTATTCCACTATGGCTATTTTAACGCGATTGGGAGCTTATTTATGTATTCATTCACTTACATTTGCAGTGTTCGTGTACATTTACATTTAGTCATTTAAATTAGCAGACGCCTTTGGCCAAAGCGACGTAGGCTACAAGGGATAGAACAGTCTAGCTACGAGACCTAGTGTAATTAATGCGCCTTCTCTGTTCTGTTTTATCTGTGATTACTCGGTTTATTTGCTGAAATGACTCCTGGATAGATATCAAGGCAGCTTGAATCTCCGAGTAATGGAAATAATCCGACATGTTTGTTGTTGTTTGGCTGTACTGCACATGGATATGATGTCAACGCGTATGCGAGGATAGCCAGCGTGAGCAGCTCAGAGCACACTTTTGCGTTTTCAACCCTTTAGACGGGAACGCAACGGTGGAGCGTTTTTAAGATTTCCACTCTGGAGGGTGGGTTCATTTCTTTGCGTTTTCAAGCCCCAAAAACGCTGTCGCCGTCTAAACGAAAGGCACATCTGATAAAATATTTTGTCGTTTTCACCCGGGAGCGTTGTCGTGTAAAGCCACCCTTAGCCTGGTGACACCAGCCTACGTATTTCCGCCTGAATTGATTTCAAGCTCATACTCAGTCTGGCCCAACCCTGTCGACAATCGTCTCCAGGACTCAAAATTTTGTAGGACCAATCAGCGAACAGTTTAGAGCTGTGACTCAAAACTCTCCTTGGAGGAAAAGACACGAAAAGCTATCGGAAAAGTTGTCTCAACTCTCGAGAACATCAGAAAATTAAAAGGAGAACAAGAGTATTTTCTTGTAAGTTTTATGATTGGAAAGGACGTCGTAGCTCTTCTCCCAACTGGCTTTGGGAAGAGTTTAATCTACCAAATGCTTACTAAACGTTGCTGATTGGTTAAGGGAACGCCAATGATTTTAAACCTCAAGCTAAGCACCCGCTCATCTCGGAAACCAAAATGCATTGGGTTGGCCCAGACTGAAAGACGGAATGAAATGAAGTCACAGGCTGGTAATGGCCAGGCTAGAAGCTACTGCGGCTACAGGGATTTCATGAACTGAAAGAGAAGCTCTTCATATATTGTTTAGATACAATAAGAATCACCCACATTCATAGATCATAGACCAATGCAGGCTGGATATTCAGTTTAATATTGAACGTATTTGATAATCCGCGACACAGCTGTTACTCACGCAGCGGACTGCAGACAGACAAATGCATAATGGGATTATGCCTTACGGAGATAATTAAACATTGAATTATATATTACTGCTGTATTTATCACTAACACAGAATTATACATTTTGTTTAATGTTTCTAAGGTTTGAGGCACAAAGTTCACGTGCTGTACCACAGTCGTTTTTCAAGGAAGTCATACTTCTCCCAGACCATAAAGCCACTCTTGTCCCGAGGCGGGCCAAAAAGGCATGGTTGTTTGAGAGTGGCCATGTGAGGTCTGCACTTGAAATTGGCTGTGACTGGGATGCCGAAACCATAATGAAGGCAATACAAACAGCCTTCCAGCCATTTGTGGAGGGGTGCAGGTAAGTTTTGGAATTGTTTTGTTATCTGTTACCTATTTTCATTGGATATTTTCAAGAATACCACAATATACTATACTATGAAAGCTTCATTTTAAGTGCTTGTGTGTTGTGAATTAAAATATTATTTTATTATTTCCCCTTTGCTGCTGCTGATTTCTGAAAGGCATGCTGGGATATAACAAAATTAACACACATTTTGTCAATGCATTATGGTTGTAAATAGCTCATAACAATTCCATTTAAGTTATACTGAACTGAGGTGTCCTGGTAGCTCACCTAGAGTGTGCACCCCATTTACTAAAGGCCAGGTCCTTCCCACAACAGCCAGGGTTCAAGTACAACCCTGGCTCTTTGCTGTATCCCATTCCCTATCTCTCTCCCCCTTTCTTTTATACTCAACTAAAAAACAGAAGTAAACTGAAGTTGGTTGAACTGAGAAAATGACAGAATGTATATTTCTGTGTTAATACGAATGATGTATTGATCTTTTCCTTGAACTGTGATGTGCTCTTTAAGAATCAACAGAATTTTCATGCACAGTGTGTTTTCCCTTCCTTAGGTTACAAATCCTTCTGCCATGCTACAACAAACTAGTTGAGCCATCCCTTACCCGCACACAGAGTTTGAATGGAGACCTTTTGAAAAAACTATTTCATCAGAAGTCTATTTTTGTCAGGCCTGACAAGATCATTTTAAGTGAAGAAAAAGAATCTGTAAGTAGTACTGACTATTTCAAGACATGTTGTTTATGACCGTGGCAGTCACAAGACAATACTGTATTTTACACTTGATTTAAACAGTTATTTGAAGTATGCTCTGTCGTGATACAAAAGTCTGTTACAATGTTTTAATGTTAGTATAGTCTATTCATTGGATCCATAAAAGTTGCTGTATTTATCTGTTTACATTTACAGTCAGTTTCTGATGGAGAAAGCAGCTTTACAAATGACCCTGGAGTGACAGAAATATCTGACACTGGTACATATTTTTACACCATTACATTATATGTTAAGTCTTAAAAAAAATCTATTTAATTTCAAGTCATATTTTTGCGCAAAAAAAAACATGTATTTTACAAGACCTAAATGTGTTCTGATGCTCACAGTCATATAAGTTAAATGTTACTCAAAGGTTTTTTCATTTTTCAGTTACAGCCATCGGTAGTACGCCTGAAGTTTCCACAGAAGTTGTCCTAGACATCTCCACTTCCCATTCCCTCTCCAGTCATACCCCTTCCATGTCCAGTGGTAACGCAGTTGTATGGTGTTTGGATGCACCGTCTATCCCAGCTGACACCCTCAACATATCCACTTGTGCTGGTGTCATTTCTATTGATGAGACTCTCACCACGTCCAGTGAAACTCCTGCCATCTCCACCGGCAACACTCATGGGTTGTCGGTTGGCCCCACTGTCAATACTTGCGGTAAAAGGCATGGCATATTTGCGAATAGGACCTACGGTGTGTCCCATGGTCCCACTCAACCCTGTGCATCGAGCAATAGTTCATCCAGCACATCCTACAGGTCCATCTTTTTTTTTAAATCATCTCTTCTCATACTGTATATTATCAGCAAATGGTGTCCTGAACAGAGAAGAAAGTTGCAGTCCCTCTGGATTTGTTTTGATCTGAAACTCTGACAGGTTTACTGTGCTTGTTTACAGTCAAATGGCATATACTACACCTTTTAAATAATGCACTGTCTATTCAAGAACATTTTAAGTTATTAAACCATCAAGAAAGGTTTTTGTCCAGTGGTAATGCAAATCTGTGTTAACAAACATCATATTTGTACCTTAATTATAAAATATTTTTTATTTATTTTTTCTAGCACATACCTTGACCTATTCGAGGAAGAATACCTCTCCGATGACCCTGATCTCCGGGAGGCTATTACTAGGTCTTTAGATTCCAGCACAAGTGAGAGGTCAGTAGATGATATTATATAAAATCTAAGTGTTGTATTGCAGGATAACAATTTACAGTATTTTCTTGCCTAGAGACAAGTAGCAAAAAGCTAGCTGCAAACTATTGATCTTTATCTGTTATCCAGTAATTTCTATGGTCATTTTGTCAACAATGTTCAATATCTATTTTTTTGTTTAAATCAATCATGGTGTAAACTTCTCTGAATGGAGATGACCTGTGTTATAACATGCATTATATTTCATGCGTATGTATGGTCCCCTTTACACCTGGGCCCCGTAAATCGTTTACGCTGTTATCAGGATTATTTTCAGGATAAGATAATATAGGCGGGCTATTTCGGTTCATGGAAGCAAGTTTGACCAAATCACCATAGCAACACATAGCAGCATTTTTGGGATGTTAAGATTATAGTTCAGTATGTTATTGCCATTGACACTAACAATGACTTTTTTTGTATTGTTTATTATTGTTCCAGTGATTTACAGATGACTTTACAGAGAATAATGGAACAGATATCATCTAGAATAAATAATGGCAGCACTGTGCGCTTCAATATAATCAGAAGAAGTGTGTGGGATGGAGCATCCAGAGCCCTGGGCAGGTCCAATTTTTCACCCGAGAACAAGGTAGATGTCAAATTCACTGATGACTACGGAATATCTGAGGGTGCCGTGGACAATGGAGGACCTACAAGGGAGTTTTTCCGACTCTGTCTTCATGAAATCAAGGACAAAATTGGCATCTTTGAGGGTCCACCTGATGCTAAAGTCCTCACATGCAACTCCAAAGGTATTTATGATTAAATTAGTTTTCAGAGGATATTTTTGTATCGCTCTCTTAAACAGCAGGGTAGTGGTTGGCTGAATGTGGTGGTATTGTCCATGATCCAATGGAATTTAGTTTGGATTCTGTCCTCAGCAACCTTCAAGAGTGCTCAGCTTCAAACCAACAATAGTATTATCTATATTAATACTATTATACTACTAATATAATATATTTTTGGAAATTTTGATTAAAATCAGCCTGAACATTTCTGATGTAACCATTTCACATGTGATGTTTAATTTCATTTGATAACAGCGATGAAAGACAATGGATACTTCAATGCTGGCCAGATTATGGCAATGTCAATTGCTCATGGGGGACAGAGTCCATGTTTCCTGTCTGAACTCTTGTATGAGTGTCTTGAAAAAGGTCCGGACAATGTAAAGGTCAAAACTGAACATATTACTGATGAAGAAACAAGGTCACAGGTGCAGTCGGTGAGCACAATTCCATTGATTCTATTGAATTCATAAGCAAATTATTGATTTTGCATACACTCAGTAACATGCAAGTTAAACTGTAAAGCTAACAGTTGTATATCTTGATTCTAAATGAAAGTCAATAAATATTTACTGTTCTCATATCCTAATGTTATTTTAATGTTTTCAGATCTTACAAGCTGAGACGGAATCACAACTGCAAGATGCAGTTGCACAGGCATCCAGCTTGATCAGTCTTGCAGGTCACAATGTTCGCATAACACTGCAAAACAAACCAGAGACTGCTTTGGACTTGAGTCACTGGTATGTCCTCCAGCGGACCCGTGCACCTTTTGAAAGGTATGTTTATAGTTGCTGCCATAGAATCTATATTACCACTGTATAAGAACAATTTCAAGGATGGATGTAGAGTTCCATTTCTTAGTGTACCAGTGTATATAAATTGAAATTAGTTTCAAATTCATTGTGGGTGATGCCCATGGAGCTCTGGTAGGGCATGGTACAGAAACCCCCCCCCCAATTCAAACAACAAATTACAATTTGTTTCTCTTTTAATAGGTTCAGAGATGGCTTAATGTCTCTAGGTGTCCTAGATGCTCTTCAGAGATACCCTCTACAGATGAAGGGCCTTTTTTTGAAGGCTGAAGAGAGTTTAACAGCAGCTGATGTAGAGAATCTCTTCCGGATCATACACTCTGAAAGAGGGAGTAATGCATTCCAAGAAGAGTGTCGTACCCTGGCTTTCTGGCAAGACTACCTTCAGGATGCTGAATGTAAGTTTCACATTTCGGACAGTGTTTCAAAAAGACATTATTCTTTACACTGTTTTGGCTGCATGAGCAGCACAAACAGTAAGAAAATGTGTGTTTGCTAGATTATTTATTTGTTGCAACAATGCTTCTTGGCAATAAGTCTTATACAATTGGAAAGCCTGTGTACTCCCCTTTCAGATGGTACCATATGTGCAAGGAACATGCATTTATGGGGTGAGCTGCAGAGCTAAGTTTGTAGTTGGCGCCGATGAAACATTTGCCAAACAGCTTATTCTGGCAAACTTTTCATGGATGCAACCCACAAACTCAGTTCTGCAGCTCATCCCACGAATGCATGTTCCTTGCAAATGTGGCACCATTCGAATGGGGAGTAAACAGGCTTTCCAGCGGTATACGAGTTATTGCCAAAAAGCATTGATACAACAAAGAAATAATCTACCAAACACAAGTTTCCTTACCTTTTGTGCGGAGTTTACGTTAATCCGGGTGGCAGGAGTGTTTGTCAGCAGTTTGAATCCATCTCAGACCAAATAATGAGTGGACTAGTAGCTGCATTGCACATCCGTTATCATATCTCGGTTGTAATGGCTTCTTACGCATCCACGAAACTTTGAGCAAAATTTGCCTGGATTTCTTATGGTCCTCATCAATTCCTATCTATTTATTTTGTGTTCGTTTGCCCTGCTCCTCTGTAGCCTTTGCCCCGAGGAGGTTCAGCCCATTTTTAAGATTTATTTTAACTCGGACTGATTCTATTGGGTGTTGTTTCAGGCCAGTCGGGTGTTTCTGAACCTGCTTATCCTCTGCCTTTGTTTTATAATGGTGTCCTGATTGTTTATGCCATATTAGGAACTTGAGGTACTTTTCCACAGCATAGCATAGCCCAAAACACAGGTGTTCTCAGGGCTACCTAGTTGCTCTAATGCATTCCAATCCTGAATTGAACACAACGTATTTCGTAAGGTTACATGGAGTGTATGATTGAATACATAACGTATAGATTGAAGTTCAGTTTTACACAACAGTCTACAGCATTAGTCTACAGCATTATTAGCTGTCCTTTCAAAGTATCTTGTCATTTCAAAAATAAAAACGTATGTGTAACAACCGGAAACACAGCCGATTGCTGGGATGTAGTTCATTTGAAAATAATGTATTTTAACACACACATTTTTTAATTAATTCTCTCAGGGCTGCCTATCTATATTTTTCTAACACTCATCCTAACACTCACGCTTCCTTCCGTTCCATAGCAACCACCTGGTGGTGAAACCGTGCAGTGCATCCTATCATGTTACTACATTAGTTACTGCTGTCTAAATAAATACTGCAGCCTGAGAGAATCAACAACACATCAACCTGTAATAATTCTCAATAAAACTGTTTAGGGGAATTTAACTACTCACCTCTCTAACATCACTTTTCATCGCTTCAGTGGTATAATTCTTAATGACTTTAGGAAAATAGTCAGTCATCATTAATTGTGGTGATCTCTTTTAATGTCTTACAGGTGAAGACAGTGTCTCTCTGGAGGATATTCTTGTTTTCCTCACTGGATGTGACAGTGTACCAGCACTGGGCTTCTCCCCAAAGCCAAGCCTTGAGTTCATCACCCATTCCCGATTTCCACAAGCAAATACTTGTGAAAATATTCTTCGCATTCCAGTTCATGCAGTATACACTGCTTTCAAATCTGATATGACTTTTGCCATACGCAATTCAGCAGGATTTGGAAGAGCGTGAGGTAGTATTATGGAGGGCTTTTAGAGCTATTTTTTGATGGGTTTTTTTTTTTTTTTTTTCAAAAATAATTGCTGTTATTTAATTTAGTTTTTCCTAATTTGTTTATCCCTAATTTGTTACTTTTGAAGAAACATTTCAAGCCATGGTTTTTGTTTCAAATGTAATAATGCGCACTTGGTGAACTTTTAAGTTGACAACTGTAAAATGTATGTCATTGATCACCACCCTTTGACGTGACCCAAAGCAGCAATTAAGTAATTAGCGCAGATTATTCCCTCTAAAGGTTATAGTAAGGCCTTTTTAATAAATGGTTCTACTGTATGTTCCTACTTTGTATGGACTGGTTTATTGTCATTTTAGTGTCTACAGTATATGTGCGTCCAGTATTCCATTTACACCATTAGGGTTGAATTCATGCATTATATTAAATATTATAATTGGGGTGGACAGTAACTAAGTGCATTTATCCTTTATTCTTCTTAAATACAGATTTCAGGTCCTTTACTTGAGTATTTGCACTGTTTGAACATTTATACTTACTCTTCAGTTATATGCTTTTACTAACTAAAATAACTGAATACTTCATCCACAACTGAATATAATATACATGGCGCATATCCATATGGTGATAACATCACATTTGTTTTATTCAAGTAAAGCACATAGGCAAATCTTCGGCCCGGACCTGAACACTAAATGACTTATTTATATCTGAGTCTATAGTGACAATGTATGACATCACAATAGTGTAACAACTTAATAACTGAAGCTAGTAGACTATCTCTCAAGCAGCTCGCATGCTCTGACAAAAAGTTCAATTCCGTGATTTCCATCATCAGTGAAGGGGTTGATGGGCCTTAACTCTACATTCCACTGATGATCATAAGGGGGTTGCACAGGCACACGATTGAGTGGTCTTTGATGCTGAGGAAGTTGGAGCATTCCAATTGTCCACAGTTGTAGTGGGGACCGACTCTCCATTGTCCTCAAGCTGTGGTTGTTCCACTGGCTTACAAACTCATCCACAGATCTGTCAATTCTTGGATGATAAACATGGTGAAGAGCTGTAATGTGAAGAGGGTCAGTGCTGTCTAAAAGTCCGACATTTTCCATAAAGAGGAAAAGGTCTTTATAGTATCCTGACACAACCCTGTTTACTTCTGCCCACAATCTTTCAATCCTTTGATTATGGACACTACGTCCAACCATGAAACTTCCTCTGTTTGTTCCTCGATTCTCGATCATGAACCGTGCAACATCAATGTTCTCGCTACCAGCATCACCCCTGACACGATGTGGCAGTCCAAATACACCAACAGCACCCTGGAAAAGATGCAAGGCAGTCGATGCTCGGTTGTCTGTGCAACATCTGAGGAAGGTAATGCAGCGACTGTAGCCATCAACTGCTCCATGATACACAAATTTCCATGGATTTAACTTGTGGTTTGTGTCAATATGCCTGAAATGAGTAGAAATGAGTTATTCATTTATTATTATTGTTTATGCAGCCTCCCATGTACTGAGTGCAAGTACAAGTAAGTTCTCACATTTTCATGTGTATTTTGCAGACAATTTTGGCCCTCCTAAATCAATATTTTCAATGACTCAGTGGTCAACGAATTGCGTCATCATTGACCACATAGGGAGAAATAACTAATGTTAGTCAAATGTATAAAACAGCACATACCACACTTGATTTGGCCCAGAGACATTGTAGACCCTACGTTGAATTGCCCTTCGTCCTCTCAAGGCTCGCCCCACTGGATCTACTATTCTTAATCGCTCCCGAACCCGCCAACGCTGAACTCTGATTCTTCTTCCTCTCAAACTACCGGTAACATAGGTCTCTCCGGAACCGGGGGTTTGCCTGAGAATCTCTGCAATAAGTCGATCCAGATCGGCATTTGAAATGTCAGTGAAACTCCCATAGTCCACCAGACCGAGTTGTGTCCTGTGGTTGTACAGTGTTCGTATGTTTACAGACAGCATACGAGATATGGCCATCCAGCTAAATCCTAAATCTCGCATATGAATCAGCTGAGCAGCTGGTATGTTGTACCTTTAAAGAGAGGGGGAAAAAACTATATGTAAATGTATTGATTCACATACTGTGAAAACATTGTTTTATTACCTTGCATCCTATAATCATTTTTATGTAATAATTGATGATTACAAATTTGTAACTTCTGTATTACCTCCGCCCGTGATTGTGCTTAATATGTATGTTGGATGTAGCCTACCTATACCTAAACTTTGTGATGGTCAGTCAATGACAACATTTTTCCACTTGTTGATTTTCATTGTCAAAAAATAAATGTTACAACTTCATAGTGTTTTTGCATAGGCCTACTTTAAAGCATCAAAAGACACTGACACTGTAACCCTGTTTCACAGAGTTGATAAAATCACCTTGCAAACAACGAATCTATCGCGTCAGTGACCTATGTTGGGTGGCGGAGGTTTGCAGTCTAAGGCTGTCTAGTTTTACCATGTATTAAGCAGAGATTACTCTTTACCTCCATCCCCATACCCTTATTTAAATATTACTTACCTCGGCCTTCCTCTTTGAGATGCAGAATGTGTGCCCATGCCATGCGCTTGTAAATCAGCTTCCAGCTGCAGTGTTATTTCTGCCAACAGCTCCATGAGAGATTCATATATTCCTTCAAGAATATGTAATGTTCTTTCAGCAATGTTTTGTTGAACATTACTCATAAGTACTGTGAATGTCGCAATCATGGAGATATGATCCTCAAGGTGACGCGATATAGTCTCCAAACTGTTAGTGTCATTTGGAGTAGGCCTACAACCTGTGGCAAAAAAGTTTCCTAGTTCAAGAAAGTATTGGAATATTTCAACTGATGCCATTTTGTTAAACCAGCAAATTCAGAAGGCCATCGCTTTGATGAAATGCCCGTACACGCATTTGACTACAGCTATCTTCACCGGTGGCGATCCTTACATCCATCAATCCATAAATCATCGCACCATCCCCACAGCCCACAATCACAACAGTAGGCTACCATGACGAGACCCCAGTCAAAGTCAATGGAGTGCTTGCCTCGTCCTTCGTTAAGCCAAACGATGCAAAATGAACGTGTTATTATTGCATTTTTAGCGAGAAATTTTAGCCATATAGCAGAAAAACTACATTTCATGAAGCAGAAAACAAGGAATTACGGATATTTTGACTAGACTCCAGTCAAGTCAACGGGAGAGCTTGCCTCTAAAAATAATCCTTCGTGAAGTCAAACGGTGTAAAATAAACGTGTTATTATTGCATTTCTAGTGAGAAATCATTGTCTAAATTTTACAATATAACAGAAAAACAGTATTTCATGAAGCAGAAAATACGTAATTATAAACATTTTGGTACCATTCATTTAATAGGAAGCCCTCAATCCAATATGGCGGACACAGACGGATTGAGCGCTTCAGAGTTCAGAGTTTTGTATATATATTCAGACTTCGTTTTGTATATATATATTCAGACTTCGTTTTGTATATATATTCAGACTTTTGTATATATATTCAGAGTTTTGTATATATATTCAGACTTCTGTATATATATTCAGACTTTTGTATATATATATTCAGAGTTTTGTATATATATTCAGAGTTTTGTATATATATTCAGACTTTTGTATATATATTCAGAGTTTTGTATATATATTCAGACTTTTGTATATATATTCAGACTTTTGTATATATATATTCAGAGTTTTGTATATATATTCAGACTTCTGTATATATATTCAGAGTTTTGTATATATATTCAGACTTTTGTATATATATATTCAGACTTTTGTATATATATTCAGACTTTTGTATATATATTCAGACTTTTGTATATATATATTCAAATGTTAATTTCCTGAACGGCATGCCATAATATATATATATATATATATATATATATATTTCCCCTGTACTGTATGTCATGGCCAGTATCCAGAGAAAAACATGTCTGTATACGTGAACTGACTGTGGAGCATTAGTGTATCGGATGGGGATAGGTCTACTGCATGGAACACAGCTTTTATTTTCGGTTTTACCTTCTATCATTCAGACTGACCTTTAAAACAATTCAGCAGTGAATATTTTACGCAGTAGTCCTACAGCGTTAAGTTAAATGCTTGATGCTCAACTGCAATAGAAAAAGCATCTGAATGTTTTAAATACTGGTACATGTGAAATGTTTTGCTAACTTAAACCTAAGACGAAGAAACAGAAACTGCTTATTACTGTGGCACTCTGAAATAAGGCACAATATAATTTTTAACATATTCTCATTGCTTTTTATTTTTCAGTGACAACACTTCTCTTAGTCCTTTTTAATGAAAGTGCAGTGTAAAAGTGCACATCAGTTTTTGCGGGGGTTGAGTGGAGGACCATTTCAAATCATCCACACACCATGACAGTTCTTTTTGACTTTTTGTGCTGCTAGTTGACATCCCCCACTTTTGGATTAAGAGGCGTCAAACCAGCTTGACGTCATGTGTTACCACCATTTCATCTGTTCACTATCCTCACTGGACATAGGGATGTAGCTGTTTCTTGTAAAGTTAAATAACGAAATGACTACTGCTAGTAACAAATAACAAAAGTGTTCAGGTAGAGCTTGAGGGTTGACGTCCCTTTCCACTAAAACTGCATTGGAACCGTTTGTTAAGGGAGCCAATGATTTCATGTGATTTTCATATAATTTTAGTATTACGTTTTTATCATTGTATTGTAGTATTACGTTTTACATACTTAGAAACCTCAAACAGGTAGGAAGGTTATGTGGGCTTCATGATATAGATTTTGCACTGTTTGTCAGGAGGAGTGAACATAAACGTTTTACTCAAATGAGACAGATATATTTACATACCAACGTACTAACTGCATCTATCATAAGACAAACCACAGTCTCACATAGTCGATGTTGTTTCCAACCCAGAGATGCTGGAAGAAGGCCAGGCAAACATCTAAACCAATAAGAACAGCTGTGGGAGAGAGAGGGAGAGAGATTCATATGAAATCATGTTCAATGAAAGTAAATAAAACTTTATTTATTAAATCTGGCCAAAATGACAGGCATCTGATTAATGCCTTCAAAAGGGACAAATTGATGTTGGATGAAGATGTTACAAAGATAAGTCAACTTCGGTCAGATATCTAGAGGTTGTATCATTATTATATCAAAACTTTCTCTGTAAATACTCACCAAGCACTCGATGTGAATTTTCCTTCCCTGAAGCCGGTCTGACTGAAATTTTTCCAACTGTCATGGGTTTGTAAAAGCAACTGAAACTCTCAACGCTATATCCAGCTAACATAGCACATTTTACAAACAATCCAGATTGGTTCAGCACTTTTAAGTATCTTCGAACCCTTCCATTGTGTTATCTGAACTTGCATCCCATTCTCTAAATGGTGCGCATTGTGTGTTGTCAAAGGGATGCAGATGTTTTCGTAATTGTCTTGTTGTCATGGCCACGTGTGTGCGGTGCACATGACAGGGCCACCAAAGGGTTGGGCGTAACAATTGTGTTTAGACTATTTGCATGTGTTTGCCTAAGTCGTCGCATGTTTGCCCTCGTCGGCCACCCTACACCCACACAGGTGGGGAGGGCCAAGCTATGAAAGACGACCAAAAGAAGAACAGATTCTGAGGATGAATGAAAAGGATGCAAACAGGCAGGAGTCGCCTTGAAGGTGAAATCCCTCTCTGATCTTCCTTTCTCTTTTTCTTTCCTTCTCTCTCCCCCTGGCTTCTGCTCCTCCGTGTCCCCTCCCACGGCTCTGATTAGGGGCGCTCCTTCTCTCTCTCCCCCTAACACCTAACACCCTTTTTCTATGCTACAGTGCAGTAGAAGGTTATGATTCAGTACGTTTGTACACAATATTATTTGTAACTGTTTCACCTTTTTTTTCAGATATGGCTTTTCAAAAAGGTGCAAACATAGATCCTGTAATCAGTAGAAGAGTGGTAAACATCACAGGTGGTCATCATAAGCACGGTGGTGACAAAACCAACGCAACATTTCATTTCACATTCAACCAGCATTTAACCAGCAGTTATCAGAGGCCACTGTCTGATTGCAGCGTTAGGGGGAATGCATCTTCAGTTATCTCTTTCCGAATTTGAGAAATCTGAAAAAAAAAACTGTGTTTTTTGACATCTCAGTAACACCTGACTTCTTATGCCACCGGCCACAAGACTGATGTTTCAGCAAATTGGACTTTTATGTTTTTGGTAGGCTGGGTTTTTGCTGCAAATATGAACAAATGACCAAGTCCTGCCGAGGTTTAAACCCTTTTCCTGGGGGCGAAGTTCTCTCTCTGCCATCTCCTCTGATCCACAACGTCTTCCTTTCTTATTTGATGTCATGTAACTGGGTTATTCTATATTCAGTCCACTTTTATGTAACTGTAACAATTCAGCTTCTCGGTTTATGTTAATGAACTGTTTCAAATTCATATAGCTCCACTATTGGCCCTTCTTTGCATCCTTAGTATTTCAAAATGGCTAAGTTCAGAGCTTTAGAATCTCATCAGTTAGTGAACTCCGATAAACAATCTTGGTAATCTTCACAGGTCTGTTGAAGGAGGATACAATTTCATGTCCCATGGTCTCTCTCTCTCAAAATGGTGGAAGTTAAGTGTGACCATCTCCATGTTTGCAACAAAAGTCTGCCTCCTAACCCTAGGTATATTCCCATTTAAATTATTGTATACTTAGCTTTTAAACTATTATGTTCCTTACGGTGGCATTACAATAAGTGTGTTGTTTTATTAATCTTAGTGTTTTGGCAACACTGTGTCTAAACATGCTAATAAAGCAACTATAAACTTAAAAAAAAAAAAAAAAAATCACTGATCTTCTGGCAATAGAGACGTACGATTCCGCTTCAGAGGCGCTGTCTAGAGCATACCACCCCTCCACAGCTATGGCG
>NC_137924.1:43672980-43685480 GCF_963457725.1 Sprattus sprattus | reverse complement strand
CCTTGCTCTTTCTCCTTCTCTCTCTCTCTCTGTCTCTTTACTGCGCCCCCATAATGACTTCTCCGCGCTGCGTATCCTGTATCTGCTTCCCCATATCAGAGGAGCAGCAACGCTCTGAAGATCAGGTCACTATGAATGAGATGTGCTGTGGTGTGGAGCTCTATAGGCACAGCGACTGACCCTGGGTCAGGTCAGGTGTTTCCACAGCCTCCATATGTCTGTGTGGACCCCCCCCCCCCCCCCCCCCCCCATCTCCTGTTAGACTTTGGTTTAAGAAGCGCAGGTGTTGAGCAACTCAAATTGTGACAGAGAGGAAAACTTCAAAGTGTGCGTGATGAGAGGTGGCGGGGCAGCGGGGCAGCGGGCCAGAGCAGGACAGCGTAGATGAAAAAAGAAACAAAGGTGGGGATGGGAGGTGACGTGAGCATCCTAAACATTTGTGATTAATAAGGCCTGGAGAATCATTTTTTATGTGCGTGTGCGTGTTGACACCCCATTTATTTTCATTAATCACAGGGACAATGTAACGTGGCCGCGAACATTCCCAGAGCGATTTTTCAAGTAGCACACTTACGAGAGGGCTGTAAAAAAAAACACACAATACTCCACAATTGGGGCCTATAATATAATTATAATTACACAGTTTGGCTGGCTCTGTTGAGTGCGAGAGACAATGTTACCATGACAACATTGCTGCTCCCCGTCTTTAGCTGGGCCGAAAACCAGCTACAGAAGCTAGCATTAATATTTCAGACCTTTAAAACGCATTTTACGCTCCAATAAGGAGACACTGAAATGAGACTGGTGCTTTTTCAGAAAAGGAAAAGTTTGCAGTGAGCCAAGCTGTTGTGCACATACACAGATACACACACTCAGATACACAGACACACACAGACACACACAGACACAGACGGCAGTAATGTAAATGCTAATTGAAGTTGAACATAGGTCATTTGGCAGTTAAGTCCATTACATGCAGACCTACACACAACACACACACACACAAACACATCATGAATGAGATCCATCTAATTAGATCCATGTCAACAGCACAAAATAGAAGATTCAGTCCTCCAAGTCCCACATTAGCCCAGCTAATTGAAGCCCAAATCAACATATTTATTTCAAAAGCTAGAAAAATAACCTAATAAACTAAAACTAATATGAAAAATATAGATTCTTCCTGATTATTCCACTTCTTATTCAAATGCAGAGACATCATGCCCTTCTGAGCGAGACGGGATCGAGCCAACAGATACATATTTACTAGACTTCCATTCAAGAACGGCACAAAATGCCTGCTTATGGCACTCTATCAAACCCCACCTTCACAGAAGCTGAAGAGGGACAATTGTACCATTTTAGTATCTAACAAAGCATGCCTGAAACAGCTCGGTTTCTTTAAAAAAAAAAAAAAACATCTCCGTTTTGGTCTGGTCTTTATGGTTTATGCTGAAATACTCTACGGAACTGCTGTAGAATTACTTGAATAGAATGATCCTTTTATTTCCTATGCAGGACTCTATGAAAGAGAACTTTGAACATTACATTGAGCAGTCAAATACTCCTTCAGGTGTATATGTATATATTTAACCCCTGGTCTGGGCAGTGCCCCTGTGGTGTTGCCCAGAAACGGAAAAAATGAAACAAACAACCTCAAAACAAACCAAGCTGCACAAGCCTTCCGTCCAAAGTCAAATCTCAGTTTTCAATTCATATCAATCTTAAAGGAAGCCTTGTAAATACATATCTGCATTCGGTTAATGTTGCTTTAATCTATATATTCTATTCCTTCTTTAGGTTCAACAACGTTGCACCATCATTCAATTGTCCGTCCTTAGTTCTCGTTGATCTCCAGAATGAGGTCGTCCCCCTCCAGCGTGCTGTCGGACGTGACGCTCACGTACACCTTGGCCACGGTGCCGGCCACGGGCGAGTTGACCACCGTCTCCATCTTCATGGCGCTGAGCACACACAGGGGCTGGCCCTTCTCCACCCTCTGGCCCTCCTTTACCTTGATCTCCACCACCTTACCAGGCATGGGCGCCCCCACCTGCCCCCGCACGTCCTTCAGGGCCTTGGGGTGGAAGTGCAACTCCTGTGGGGGAGCGAGAGAGTAAGATGGGGTCAGTGGGTATGTGTGTGTACGTGTGAATTTATGTGTGTGTGTGTGTGTGTGTGTGTGTGTATCAAGGGAGATGAAAGAGTGATATAAGTGACCAATCCCAAACACGGCTGCTTTTCTGTTTTCTGCCTGTTTTTTTTTTTATGTGAAGAGCTTTCTTATTTCCCAAAAAATAGCCTCCTGGTATAAATAATCCTCCTTCTATAAGGTAATGAAGTAATGCTCTTTCCAGCAGTCTTATCGCCGCCACAGGCACTCCCCTGTCCCTGGGTGATGCCACAAGGTGCTCTTCTGCTTCTCAGAGGGGGACAGCCACAAAGTAAACAACCTGACACAGTCTGTTCTGTACTTTGATTGGTTCCCGGAGTCCTCTTTTTAGCTATCTGTGCATACTTTATTCATCTTTATCTGATTGACAAAGATCGATTGATTGATTTCTGCTGGCTATACTTCCTGACTGGGATATATTTGCTAGTAATGGTCATGTGTCAAGTGCTTGTTTTTAGGTGGCTGCTCATCCTAATATACTGCTTGAGAGCAGCCGATTGCATAGGGCTGAGCCACTGACGTAATCAGAAGAGGATGATCTGGCTTATTATTTATAATCTTAACAGGATTATTAATACTGCAGTAACACTTACTATCTAATAATAAATCTAGAGACCGCAATCAGAAATGATCACAAAGTGGGATGATTCACATACATAATTCACAAACACGATCATCGGAAAGGATATTCATCTGATTTTGAGCTGGAGCGCATCATAGAAAAATGTCTGAAGGGGCCAGAAGTGGGATTTGGTCACTGGTGAAATCTTTACTCTGTCTCTCTCTCTCTCCTTTCTCGGTGTAGATCAGTGTAAGGGAAACATCAGAGACTGTAGCAACTGAGAACGGCAATGACAAGCTTTCAGATGAAGGCTTATGTGTACCGAAAGGAACTGCCTTATAGTTCTTTTGCGATCACGACAAAGGCAAACTCCCAGCATTATCTCATCCAGATTACAGGAAAATGACTCAATTTTACGGCTCTTAAGAAACAGAGCTTTTTGTGGGTGGGTTGTTTAAAACCTTTTCAGCCCTATCATATAGACATCTTTATCGAAGTCTTTTTCATAGAAAGGTTTTTTGTGTTCTGATGTTTCTGTGTTTGGGGTTTTAAAAGTACAGGGAGTGCACTTTGACACGTCTAAGGTGCATTTGTCTGGAGAAAACAGCAGTTCCTACTATTTTACTACTACTATTTTATATTCAGTGTGGCAACTTAAGGTACAAATGAAGGGTATGAACCGGGGCTGAGACATCGGATTCATTTGCTGTCCAAAACAGGAAAAGCCTACGGTTGCGAATGCTTAATTCTCCTTTTTAAATGATCTTGTGGTAATGGATTGGTATGGCACACAGGTTACACAATGCCTCATTTGAGAAATAAAAACTTCTGCATAGGTAGAGAGACTAAACTCTCTAAGGGAAGTTTAAGGGAAGTCAAACCAGAAGACCGTGGCTAAGCTCGGCAACTCGGATGACCACACTTACCTTCAAGGCCTGGGTGTCCTTGACCAGGACGGTGCGGAGTTGACCGTTGAGCTCGAAGAACACTCCCCTCTGACCGACCTTGTTGAGGTCGCCCAGTGCGAGGGCTTTGATGTGAAGGGTCTTGCCCCTCTCCAGCTCCACCTGAGAAGAAGAAGCAGGAGGAAGTGAGTAGACTCTTAAATGAAAAGGTGAGGTACCTTTAAACTGTATCCTTGAGTCCTCACTAGACTAGGCTAGTCACTAGTCCTTGCATATCTCTCCCTAAAGAGGCTGTGTTATATGTATTCTTTATATTGAGTCATTATAAACTCTTTGGCTTCAAAAGAAGGCCTTCAGAATGACGTGAATCTGAACCAAGATAAGAAAAGATTAAAGAAAAGAGCGCTCTTCACACAATGGGCGGAAGGGGAGGAAAAAGAGAGATGAGCAGAAGGTAGACTCAGAGAGGGGCCAGTGCAAGAGTAAGGGAGATTATACGCCTCCACTGGATGACAAGGGGAACAAGAGAGAGAAAGAAAGAAAGAAAGAAAGACAAGTGTTGGCCTGCATGCTCATGCTTGGACGGCATGCACATCAAGAGGAACGAGCGCAGAAGGAGAGGAACGATTGAGGGAATGAGTCGGACTTGTGTGCATGTGAAACACTCATTCTGAGGGCCTCTCGGCTGCCTCCCGGACCATGTAATGGCTGCCATGTGACGGGGGAGCTGGTGCGGTTATTTTAGTGACTGTGCAGTCAGTCAGTCAGTCAGTCATCGCTGCCACGTGCGTCACCAGACCTTTTTATAGCGCTCGCTAATCTGCGCTAATCAGTCGAAGCTAACGTCTTATTTCGCCGGCTGCCCACTGAAAGCACTAGAAAAAAAATAACTCAAGTCCAAGAACAGCATCCAAAAGAAGGTGAAAAAAACAGTGAGTGAGTGAGTCACAAGAAACGGTGGGGAGAAATACTACAACGCATGGGGGGTTGATTCAAGAAGTCGAGAGGCTTTCGCCACACCGCTTCCGGGCTTCCTGCTGAGCTTTTTTGAGTGCTTGCTGACTCCCGCTAGTTTCTGCCGATCACCTTAATGGCACTCATCAGTTATGCCACCCCTGCACTGCTGCGCCCGAGGAGAAGCTCTGCAGGAACAGCGGATCATGTTGGTGCCTGCCAGCTATCACCCAGGTGGGTTGGACATGCCATAACAACTTAGGCGCCTGCACTTAGCGGTGCCCGCTCTCGCTAGCGATTTCACCGCGTGGCCACCACGGCATGCTATGCTAATTTGGCAACCCCTCATCCACAAGAAGCTGTGGTAGTTCCTACTCTCTGCCAAAGGCCATACTAATTAAAATGAGTACCACTGCATGGCAGTGGCAGAGAGTTATGCTAACGCTATGCTAAAGTTAGTGGGGGCAATCGTCAAAGCGCAATTTGGAAGCACTCCAGGCAGTGATGTGGAAAGAGAGGGTATCTGAAGGTGAACAGCAGGTCTTCAGCTGAAAGGACTATAATGACACATCCCAGGAAGCTGTAAATTACAGAGGGCTGAACAGGTTGAGAATATGTATTTCTCTGCAGGAGTCGGCTTTGAGAGAACAGAAGCTAATGAAGGTGATGGAAAAGTAGAAAAGAACCAGAGCATGGGGAGTGGAACAAAAAACCTAAAAAGAAAAAGAGGTGGAAAGGAGTGAACATGGGAAGAAGTGAGAAGGCAGGCAAGGAAAGGGATAGAAATGAATACTGATAAGTGAAAGAGAAACAATGAGGCTGAGAAAAACAGCAAAGAGAGAGAGTGAGGGAGAGAGAGTGAGAAGGAGGAAGTGTTCACCTCTATCTCTTCAGCGATTTTGGGCCCATCCAGGAAGAGGCGTGTGTTGAGGCACTCCACAGGGCCGTATTTGGCCATGAACTCCTTGTACTCTTGGAAGACCTTCGGGTACATCGCCGCTGACATCACATCCTCCGATGTGATTTCATCACCCCACGTGGCTTTCAATTTGGCCTCCAGGGCCTCAAAGTCCAGAGGGGGGAGGGAGGCGCCCGGACGTCCCTCAATACGGGGCAAGTTCTTCAGTACCTGTCAAAGGACCACAACACAACATGACCTTAAAGTTCCTCTCCTAGCATTGATTAAACCTCAAAAACTTCATCTCTGCTCCTGCAAAAAAATCACATATTTAGATGTTTTTCCATGAAAAAATCCCTTTATACCGTAAAAATGGCTTATCTCCCTCTGGAACGAAATACTGTTTCCTGATTGGCTAAAGGGGTGTACATAAAGTTTGTATAACCGGACACCTTGGACGTAGTCCCAGTAGAAAAGTTAAATCGCCGTTCCATATCAATGCTCTTGAATGGTTATCATTGACAACCAACGTTTTTTTTTTAAACGGGAGCACTAGGCTCAAATCAAGAATTAATCAGGTTATTATGCATATCAAGTTTCCTAAAGATAAAGGAAATTCTAAAAAATAATAATAACAATAAAAAAACAAACATTTTTTTATTGTTGTAAACGGGAGATAAGCGGGATAACGGCCTTCGAGCTGTACAGTTCTACAAAGATAATGGACTTCGCGTCGTGGAGTTCTTTGCCCCGCATCGTCCATTATCTTTGTAGAACTGTTCAGCTCGTCGGCCGTTATCCCTTACTTAGGCCATGTACAGACGAAGGCTAGTTTGTCTGCGTCCGTAAAGTTCAGAATACAGATAGCCCTATCATTTAGACGAACACTCTCTATCCGCACACGGTATCCGCAACGATCCGAATCGGGGGTAGAAAGTGAGTATATTTAAATCGGTAGGTGCAGGTGTTTGTCTGCACGTATTCACGCAACCTGATGACGTCATTGACCCATGTGATCGTTTTCCGATCTCCAACCAATATATATATCACTTGTTCTCCGTCTACATCTCACTCGTGGTGGGTCTCGAATTCACTCTCTTTTATCCAGCCTACTGATTTTTGTTTAGCCTCCTATCTTGATCTAATTTTTTTTATTCAGACGTTACATAACTTTCATGACCACAAATATAAATTGGCAAGCAATTTAATTAGCTTTTTTCTTCATATATTAATGTAGAATGGTCGGAGCAAAGCCTCATGGGAAATGGGATGACAGCCATGTCATGTTGTACTGTTCCAAACTCTTTATTATCAATAGAAAATATAATTCATTTTCGCATAACCTTTAGTCTGACCACTGATTTTATTAACCACCATAATGTAATGTTGCTAATTGGAGCTTGAATGTCCTGTGTAATGTGTTTAACCGTGTGCTGTTTAGTCTTTTCTTCTACGTTTTTCAAGTTTTTTCAGTTGTATGTAGCAGCGCTAAAGCGCCACCCACAGGCGTGGGGTATGTACTACAGCCCGTTCAACACAATCTGGTGGCTCTGTTTTTACCCAAATCTCTCGTTACCAGGCTCCATCTTTACGAAATTAAAAGATTCGATTTGTGTGAAAAATGAACCCTATTCAGTGAATCTAGGCTTCATGTAAATGGGGCTTCAAATGTAACTCATTTAGTATCCACAAAGCTATAAATATGTAAATTAGCTTCTCCTTTGATAGTTCTCGTTTCGACGTAACCATATGCTAATGATATGTAGTGTAGTTATGTAATGATAAGTTCCACCTCGCAAGCTGATGGGATTGACTCCTTAGGTACAGTATGTGACGTATGAAACCCAGCCTGTCTGATTGGTACACTGAAGTGGAAATACTCAGCCATGGTGTTTGACTGCTTTTTTTGCTCATGATATGGCTTGTATCATATAAAACACCATATGGACGTGTTAACAAGGTTAAACACCTGATTTTCACTGGAGGGGGTCTTTCATATGCAAATCTCGACTTCAGTGCTCTACATTGTTAATCAACAGACATCTGTGGCTTACATTCTGTTTATGCCATTGCCTTAAAAAGGTTTTATGATGGATATTACTTACTTAACATAAACAATTTATCAAAAAAAAAAGCATTAATAAACACAAAATTGCCTGCGTCCATGGATCATCAAACTTTAATATGCTATGAACGTAGCCTTTCTAATGGTTGGCATTTAATATTACAATTTCTTCGCAAGTCCCCAACCGTGTTAGTCTGACCCGGGGCCTGTAATCCTTTCACCACCCCGCCAACCCACCCCCCACCCCCCTTAGCATTAGCATTAGCATACCTAATGAACTCAGCATAAAAGTTGCATGCGTATTCGTGTGCTTGTGTATTCAAGACGGATCAGGCCCACTGGAATGATTCATCACAGGTCCGGGAGTTGAGTGTCGAGGCTGCACCCTCCAGCTCAGAGGCCCATGTCATGCGAAAATGTTCCGACCGGGGGCTGCGACCGAAAGGCAACAGAGCGTTCAGCCGGCTGGCATTAATAATGCATGCCTGACGAACGTGCCATCTTCTGTGTCTCCGAAGCCCCCAGCAGAACCAGATAATTCCCATCAGTCACTGAGGCAGAGTGCCTAGACTCTGATAGTGGCAGCCACTCAATATGCTCAGCAGATGTTTGACTCCTCAGCTCCGAGTGGCTCCCCATATGGAGCCAAGACGGCCAAGCGAGGTTCAAACAAAGATCAGACAAACTAAAGCATCAGAGATAAATAAGTACATTTCCGTGGTGATGTAAGCCAATGTTATGCCACGGAAAGTCATTCAGTAAAACACACACTGATTAATTGCTTTTGCCATTACACACATGAGCGAGGCACTGAAGTTGGTTCATAACTGGAGGACAAAAAAAAATAAAAAAACATGCAATAAGAATCAAAATCCTTGGGGTTTGACACAAAAAAACTCCACACAGAAACAATAATTATGGACTGACTTCGGGAACAAATTTGAATGCGCACCCTCCTCTGTTCCTGTATGTTTTCTTCTCAGAGTTTGTTCACTGAGAAGTTAAACGGCTTACCGGTGCTCAAACAATCCAAGCCTGTTTTTTATGCCTCCGTTTTCACCACGTGAGTCAAATTGACCTTGGGCCCCATTCTGGCGTCCACCTCACAAACAAATCCAACCTGCTTCAAAGCGAAGTGCAGAGAGAGAAGGAGAGAGAAAAACATCGAGCCTGCTACATCTGAAGACTGATGCCATTATTTCTGTTTGTGTGTGTTCCAACCGTGGAGGTTTCCTGCAGCTCGGCAAATTACAGTGGAGGTCCGTGGTGAGGAGGGAACTGTGGACCAGTCGCTTGATCACTGCTCCCTTGGTCCACACGAGCTGTTCCTTGCAGGCACTGTGACGCCCCCCCCTCCTGCCACAGATCTCTTTGTCATGGTTTGGAGATGTCTCCCGCTCTCGCCACACCACTGACCTTTTGATTCGGCGCCGGGGAAGAAAGGGAATGGCGGACGACAGAGGGGAGTCAACACCGACCCGCAGAGAAGCTGCCGCTCTGATTGGATTACTGTAGGCTGGCGGGCGTAAAGGGGAGAGTTGCTTGACATGACGATGATTGTATAGCCACTTGAGAGCACGCCTGTCTGTGTGCATATGTGTGTGTGTGTGAGTGTGTGTATATGTGTGTGTGTGTGTGTGTGTGTGTGCATGTAAGTGTGTAGCGGAGAGCATGTGTGTCGAGTGGGTGTGTACGTGGGATCTGACTGGCACTGTTGTGCTTTCAGATGACACTTAAATCTCTTTACATGTCTTGCATGGCTTGGCTTCATGGGGTGTAGAAATCATTTTCTTGCTGCCGATTGGTCAGACATGCAAGTGAGAGGCCACTGTATGCTATTCACAGTTGATAAAGCTATAATGTCTTTGACAGCCAGCTCAATAAAGCACTTTTTATCCATATTTGTGACATGGGCAGGACTAAGTAGAGTTGATGCTGCAAAAGATGTCACATAAATTCTCTGTATGAAAATGAAATATCATTTATTAAGCGTTATGTGAAGCGTGTTAGAAATGCCAACACGAGAATAAAACCATAAATGAAATTAGTTACAGCCTCGCAACAAAAAAGCTGAAGCGACCACGTCATGCTTTCATAGGCAGTTTTAATAAGCAGGACAAAAGAAGAAACACCAACCAGCATGGCTTACAGTCCTGACGGAAGGAAATTAGTCTTGTCTCTTGTCGCACACAATCTCAAATGGCAATGGAATGCAAAATGAGTAGGATCAACTCAAGACAGCCAGATTTTCTGAGAGCTCGGCTCGTCTCTAACACTAATAATACATATTCATAGGCCTTCGTCCGTTTAGGGGAGCTGCCTCTGGGCCTGCAAATGACTTTTGGGCTCATAAGTTTTCCGAGGGTAAACGGTAAATATTTGTTTGTGCGCTTGTTTTTCGCCTGTCGTGACATTAGGCACGATATTTTGGGTTAATGTGGCAAGTGATTCATGCATCTGTACCGAAGTGCTCCTGTGATTTGGACTTATTACTTGTGCGTGCATGCCCTGTGGCGGTAAAGGGAAACAGCTCCTGTTTAGTCTTGTCTTTCTTGTTTACTACAAATCCTTATAAACATTGTTGGCTAAAACTTCTTAAGTCATGCTAGGCTTGATTTCGACTCTCCTTGATTGTGTGAATACAGTATTTGCACTTCTGTGAAAGAGTTGAGTGGTCAACAATTCCTCTTTTTGAGGTGTTAAGTGTGTGATTTTTTCGGTTTGAATGCTAAACTCTTGGCCTTCATGGTTCCTTGGTAGGTAGCAGGTGACTTGGAGGAAGACTCAAAAGTGATACTTGTTTCAATGCTTCCTCTTCCTTTTCTTAACTTCTGAAGTTCTTCGCAATTCACTTGATTTTCAAAATGGGGTGCCTGCTCAACTCAAGGACTTTCCAAACCTGCTTAAGGGCTTTCCTAATGGGGCTCCTGTCTGCTGGTGTTTGACAGATGTCCCCTTGATAGCCTGTCCTCTCTCAACAGGACACTCCAACACAAAGTCACAGCCTCCTCAAGAGGCCCCAAATTGCCAGGCTCTCTCGACTTTTCAAAGACATTCCCTTATTTTTTTGTAAATTCCTTTCAGAGAAAGCGGTTCAGCGAGGCTGTGCTTTGCTTTGCTTCTGAAGCCAAGTTGCTGCTTCTGTGCCTTCTGTCACCTCTCCATCCCTCCACCCCACCCCCTACCCACCCCTCCAGCAGTGCAGAGAGCGTGGCGGCTATTAGCATTCAGCTAAGCTAATGCACTCAAAATTACTGGTAAAATATGCTAATTATTGCACAGGCAGAGGGAGAAAGGGGGATATGGAAAGCCTACAAGAGAGAGAGAGAGCGAAAGTGAGTGAGAGAGGCTGAGGGAGAGAAGGAAAGAGACAGGAAAAGGTTTTAGTGGCGCGCTCTCTTAGGAGGGATAAAGCACAAAAGAGGCTGGTGCAATGCCATTAGTCACAGCGGATGCAGTTCAAAGATGCCTCTCACATTTGGGAGTCACTCTTCATTAATTTGTCTAGGTTTGAGGCGAATTGCTGCCTGAGGGGTGCACTTGTGATTTTGTGTGGGTACATCTATAAGTGTGTGTATGTGTGCGTGTGTGAGTGTATATGTGTTCATGTGTGTGTATGTGTTTATGTGTGTGTATGTGTTCATTGAGTTCAGCAGAAACTGTTTAGCTGACCCCCCCCCCCCCCTCCCCCAACCACTCTTACCCCCACAACCCCCACCGCTGCCAAGCGCACACAAGGGGTATTTTTTTTTTGTTTAATTAAAGTGTCGTCTCTCCACGTTCAAACTCTTGATCTCTCTGCGCTCCGAGGCACTCGAGTGCTCCCACTGCTCCCACTGCCGATGGAGGCGGCGAGGGGTTAGTGGCACCCCCCTGGCCTCAAAACAAAACCATTCTTTTCTTTGTTTTGCCTGCTCACGGCTAAAAGATGGGCCCTTTATGTGTTAGCCCACATAATCTCCTTTTTTCCCTCACACAAACAAGACCCCTGGCTGAGATGTGTGAATGCTAATAGCAGCTTCATCTTAGCTTAATAAAGACTAAACTGAGTATTAATACAAATATAACAGAAAAGATTAACCCAGGTTTAATACGCAGAGAACACTGAGAAGATATCTATTATATATCTATATAAATCTTAGCACAAAGCTTGAGTATAATTTTCCTCGCAGATGGTGGCAATGTAACTTCATTAGCCTATGCTACCAGGTTCAATTAGCTAAATGATCTGCATTAAATGGTATTGATTTGTTGACATCTGTTTGTTCCACACTTTGATGAACCTTCCTGCCACTGCTGCAATTTTTTGGATCCCCTCTTGTCCTTCAGTCCCTAGGCTGAGTGTGAGTGGGACTATACTGGTGATGTGAAGAGAGGTTAGCGCCTGGGTAGGCATTGGGCGTTCACAAATTCAAAGCAGGTGCATTTTCACAAGAGAATAGGTCACTATACCCACGTGGACACTGAGTATACAATAAAACAATGTTGTGGCAAATTTATCAATGTATAAATAACCAGCCATCACAGAGTATTGACTGTTTTCAGTCAGAGTAAAAAAAATTGCATTACTGATACTGGTAACATAGAAGGATTGTGGGTAGGGAGGACAAATGTCATTTCATATTTATAAATCAAATTCTGAACACTGAAACTATAACAATATAAACGTCCTCATTTTCCGTTTATGCTATGTTGATACATTGGCCTGAGGTGTAACATTTAGCCTCAGAATACATCTAAATCAACCAAGAGGATGAATGGCTGCACCCTCGCTGTACTCAAGAGCGGTTGAAATACAGCTCCAGAGTGCTGACATTTTGTGAGTTTATGACAAAAGTCAGCGGTATTTGCCCAGAGGTCACACGAGAAACATGTGAAGGAAAACTCAACTCCATTCTTGGAGAAGGGCAGGAAACGACACTAAAAGCAGCAAAGTATGTGTC